>NC_138358.1:28146352-28508852 GCF_046562875.1 Panthera onca | reverse complement strand
AAAGGCCAATTTTCGGTTCAGGTGCATTTTAGCACAATGAAGAAATGATCGTTTTGAAATGCATTCCAGAGAACGTGGGAATCTACGAAAAGCAAACGAGCTTGACCCTGACCACAACCCCCAGCAACACCTTCGACCTCTGACACCGACCACCCCGCCGTCTTTCCCTTGCAAAGCGTGTGGCCGTCGTAGCCGATTCGAAAGTCGGCCTCCTTCATTTAACAACGGCTGTCGTCCTGTCTCCCGATGCCGAGGTATAAAGCTGGGCTTCTGCCATGAAAACAAGAAAAGCAGACACCATCCCTGGGCGTCACCCTAGCCCTTTGGACTCATGTCTCTGTGCAAGCTGAGGCTCTGGAAAGTTCCTTCCACTTTCCACCCAGGCTCCATGGCAACCAGCCCTGCCCCGAGGCACCCTTACCTTGCTTCATCCCCCAGCCTAGGGTGTCCTCCAGCTCTGTTCCCCAAGGATCCCCTACCCGCCCTCGCTGGCTCGGTCTGACGGCACCTTGAAGGGGGCTGAGCGCCTCCTCCATGCAGAGACAGCTGCATCCTGTTCGTCGGCAAAGTGGCATCTACAGCATCACCCACCCACCCTGCTCAGCGTGTGCCCACCCCAAATACACCACTCTGCCAGCTGGAGACGGGGTGACCGCCTCCTGGGGTTTCCTGGAAGCCAGTCCCCGGCAAGTGCACAGGGGGCCCACAGCATCCCCTGCAAACGCCCAGGGCTACTGTGATGGTCACGACTGGGAAAGGAGGGGACACTGCCATCAGTGGGTGCAGACCGGGGATGTCGGTCAGCACCCACAGGGCACAGGAAGCCCCAGGTCAGACGGCCATCCGCCCCCAGATGTGAGCAGTGCCCAGGCGGAGAAATCCCGAAGCAGCAACGTCATGGGGACAAAGCCCGAGTCCCGGGACCACTAGGAAGAAGAGGTAGAGACAGGGTGCCTGGGGGGCTCAGTCAGTGAAGCATCCATTGTTGATTTCGGGGCAGGTCGTGATCTCACGGATCATGAGTTCAAGCCCCGTGTCGGGCTCTGTGCTCTACAGCACGAAGCCTGCTTGGGATTCTCTCTCTCCCTTTCGCTCAGCCCCTACTCTGCTCACACACTCTCTCTCTCTCTCTAAAATAAGGGAACATTTAAAAAGAAGAGGTAAAGACGGACGGAGCCCTCGAGCCGTGCCATGCACTCTTTCCCATTCCAGCAGACAGGACGCAAGCATCAGAAGGAGGCTTCCGGAATAATGCCTCTAAAGGGCGGAATCAGCCCCCCCCCCCCCCCCCCCCCCGTGACCGTGACCGCCTGCAAGCCTGACTCCGTGCAATGGCAGACAGCACGGCAGCTTCTGTAGCTGGGCAGAAGGCACCGTCCCAAATATCCCTGCTCGCTGACCGCTCACCGTTGTCCCACGGTTCCCCACGTTGCCCCACGAGGAGGCGTAAGCAGATCCGAACCACGTTCGTGAGCACGAGGCGTCCGAGAGAAGGCAGCGAGAGAATGAGCCCTTGTGGCTCAGGCGTGGATAGAACGCAGCCTGAAAGATGCTGGCCGGGAAGGGAACACGGGAGGACCAGCCGAAGGGGGGAACGGAACAGGACAAAACTGACATTTGATTAAGCACGAGCCTCGATATTGCTATGAAGATTCTTTTTTTTTTTTTTTATTTTTGACGTGATTAACATCTAGTGTCAATTGACTTTAGGAGAAGCACATGACTCTCTCTCATATGAGTGGGCCTCGTCTAATCAGTCGATGGCCTTAAGAGCCACCACCGCCCCCACCCCCCAAAAAAAAACATGAGGTTTCCAAGGGAGAGGGAATTTTTGCCTGTGGACTTGACTACCATATAAAACCCTGCCTGAGTCGCCAGCTTGCAGTCGGACACTTGAGACAGTCTATCCCTTCAAATCTGCCTCTCTGTTCTGGTCGTCGGGATCGTGCTGTCTCACGTACCCAGGATGCCGCCCCCCACCACCAACTCCGTCCTCGTACTCAACATCCCTGAGTCTGAACACCTGCCATGGGCCGTGCACCTTTCCAGGCACAAAGAGAGTGAGCTCCTACGTCTGAGGGTTGGTGAGCTAGCAGGAGACAGGCAGGCAGGAGAGATGGGCAGTGAGGGTCCAGGGAAGGCTCCCTTCCCCGCGTCTGCCTGCGGTGTCTCTCGGGGTTCCTTGGGAGGAGCGTGACCAAGTCTCCCTCCAGAGCCCCTACACGCTGCCCCCTATGGGAGCTACATTAGTTACTACAGTTGGCATGGACATCTGCTCCCTACATAGCTTTAGGAGGGTCAGACCTTAGCAGCATCACATCCCAGCAAGATGCAGGCTGGCGGGAGGTAGGTACCTTTCCGCCAACTACTTAAGAATGCTGAATTCTCTGTGCGATCACATGTGTATAAAGAGAGACTGCTCGGGGGCGCCTGGGTGGCTCAGTCGGTTAAGCGTCCGACTTCGGCTCAGGTCACGATCTCGCGGTCCGTGAGTTCGAGCCCCGCGTCGGGCTCTGGGCTGATGGCTCGGAGCCTGGAGCCTGCTTCCGATTCTGTGTCTCCCTCTCTCTCTGCCCCTCCCCCGTTCATGCTCTGTCTCTCTGTCTCAAAAATAAATAAACGTTAAAAAAAAAAAAATTAAAAAAAAAAAAAAAGAGAGAGAGAGACTGCTTGGCACCCAAAGGTAACATGCGATTTCCCCCTGAATTTTTTAAAAAAACTTTTTAAAATGTTTATGCATTTTTGAGAGAGACAGAGCGTGAGCGGGGTAGGGACAGAGAGAGGGAGGGAGACACAGGATCCCAAGCGGGCTCCAGGCTCCGAGCTGTCAGCATGGAGCCTGACGTGGGGCTCGAATCCACGAAGCAGGAGATGATGACCTGACCCAAAGTTGGATGCTTAACCAACTGAGCCATCCAGGGACCTCCCTTTTTTTTTAATTTATTTATTTTGAGAGAAACAGAGGCAGTGCAAGTGGGGGAGGGGTGGAGACAAAGAGAGAGAGAGAGAGAGAGAGAGAGAGAGAGAGAGAGAGAGAGAATCCCAGTGTCCATGCTGCCAATACAGACCCTGATGTGGGACTCAAACTCACGAAGCTGTGAGTTCATGACCTGAGCCGAAACCAGGAGCCAGACGGTCAACTGACTGAGCCCACAGGTACCCCTGTCCTGAATTTCTTGTATGTTCACTGACTTCCATCAAGTCAATGTTTTTAAAAAGCCAGCTACTCCTTGGTTTGACTTGATTTCTCGGAATTAATGCCTTCACTGGAATTGTATCTGACGTACAAGTACTGAAGCAGATTGTGGCGATCACTGGAGGTGGCACACAATAGGGACATGGGAGGCATCCAGTGGGGTCATCCCAGGCCCGGTCTGGCTGGAAGCTTCTTTGCAGAGCAAGCATCTGAGCCAGAAGGAAGAGAGGACCCTGTCCTGGGACGGAGTAGACTTGAGAACCTAGAAGCAAGCACCAGCAATGGCCAGAGAAAGGGGCAGGCAGCTGGCAGGAGACAAGTGTCTTGTGGTCCCTGATCTGCTTCAGCTGGTCAACAGGTGTCAGGGAAGAGCTTCTGGCTATGGGAAGGGAGTTGACCAACCTCAAGTTGATCGACTTCAACCGCAGGATGAGGTACATCCTGAACCAGGGGGGAGGAGGGACACCCGGGGGGGCCTCGGGGATTCAGTGCAGGAGTGGACAACTCACGTCTCCTGCAGGTGCATGACCGGGGGGCAGCCTCAGGCCAGCTTGGCCTCACTGGGCGTCCCTCATGAGGTGTCTCCCAGAGCAGGCATGGCAGCTTCAGCCGGTTGGTGTCACGACGATGTCCCCGAGTCCTGTCTCACCGAGCCAGTCACCACAGGCAAGTAGAGCCCTCCTTAATCTGCTGGCACCCACTCTTTGTGCAGGGAAGTCAACCCTCCCCAGATTTCTGTCTTCCTGGACCCTGACCAAGTGGCCTTCCGGCTAACCCATCGCCTCGTGGTGACCGGGTTCGTAGCAGTCAATCTCCCAAGGGCAGAGGTTCTCCACAGGGGACGCTCAGCAACGTGGAGACATTTTTGGGTGTCACAATGAGTTCTACTGGCATGTGGAGGGTGGAGAGACCAGGGACGCCGCTCGTGACCCTAGAGCATGCAGGACACCCCACATGAGAGAGTCAACCGGCCCCAAATGTCAGCAGTGCTGAAGCTGAGAAGTCTTCCTTAGCATGGGACATTCTCTATCTACCTCCCTCCCTCCCCACCTATGTCCCTATGATGTATCTCTGTATAATCTATCATTCCATCGATTGATCTACCTATCATCTATCTATCATTCTTAGATCTATCTACCTACCCACATATCTACCTGCCATCTACCTATCTATCACCTACCTATCAAATAGCTATCTATCATCTATCATGTATCTATCTATCATTCTATCGATTGATGTATCTATTATCTATCATTCTTTGATCTATCTACCTATCCACCTATCTACCTACCATCTACCTATCTATCAATCACCTACCTATCAAATTCCTCCACCTATCTACCTACCATCTACCTATCTATCAATCACCTACCTATCAAATTCCTATCTATCATCTATCTACCTATCATCTATCTATCCATCTATCATCTACCTACCTACACACCTATGTATCTATCACCTATCTATCATCTGTTTATCTGTCCATATATTTATCTATATCACCAATCTTTCTATATCAAATACCTATCTATGTACACATCATTTATCTATCATTTATCCTATATATCCATCCTGTCTGCCTTCCTTCCTCTGTTCCTTCCTTCCTTCCCCCATCCATCCATCCATCCATCAAATCTATACATCGCTATCTAGTATCTGTCTATAGCCCTATGGCGGTGGTCTGCAATGGAGGACTATTTCACCCCATAGGAGGTTTTCTATCAATGTCTCGGGACATTTTTGGTTGTCACCACTGGGGACAGGGTACTAGGGGCAGTGAGAGGAAGGACGGCAGGGATGCGACACCACACACACCAGCAGCCCCACCACACAGAATGACCTGGTTCCCCAATGTCAACAGTGCCGAGACTGAGGACCCCTGTTCTGGGGTCAAACAACTCTAGACCACCAGCGACTCCTATATGCCCAAAAGGATGAGAAGCGGACACGGGACGCCGGTGTTTGGGCACACCCCCAGCCTCGGTCCCAGGGAAATCTTGACTTTGCACCCCGGACAGAGAGCTACTCAGCTCTTGTAGAATCATCTCCACGGGCTGAGCTGGCCTTCGGAAGGGGTTTATCCCCAAATAGAACGTGTTCTCTAATGTGCATTTAATGAACGCCCTGGCCTCTTCTCAAACACACCGAAGGAGCAGTTCACATACTGAACTTGGACAACGCCACGGGCAAGGCTGCCAAACCACTCGGCTGGAACATCAGACTCCAAACGGTCGCTGTGCGGCCCGATATCTGGAGCCAGCGGTGTTCCACGCGGCCTCCAGACATGCAAGCAAAACCCCCTCCGTGTTTCCGGACAGTATGGGAAGCAGATGTTGGGTGACGCGACACTCATTCACAAGAGAAAGTGCCCAGCTGGAGGGCTTCGGTGCGTTCTTCACTAATGGTCTGTCCCAGGAAGATACGTCCTTCATCACGTAGCCCTCGGACACCCTGTGGCTCCCATCCAGACACAGCGTGCCCTCTGTGCTATGCTCTTAAAGACCTACTCTTGGCAACTCACCAAGTAGGTGTTACAGCTGAATGATGTCCCCATAAAATTCACATGTTGAAGCCTTCAGGACTTCAGAATGGGACTGTATTTGGAGATGGGCCTTTAAAGAGGGGATTAAGGTAAAATGAGGTCAGAAGGATGGGTCCTGATCCCACAGGACTAGGGTCCCTAGAACATGAGGACACAGACACGCACAGACGGACGGCCACGTGAGGACACAGGGATAACATGGCATCTACACACCAAGGAGAGAAGAGTCGGGAGGAACCAGCCTAAGCCCAACCCGGATCTCGGTCTCCCAGCCTCAACCCTACCTGGACGTCAGACTCCCAGCCTCCAGGTCCGGGAGGGAATAAACGTCCCTTGATGAAGCCACCCCGCCTGTGATAACGTCATGGCAGCCGAAATGCACACACTTATTCTCTAGAATTCTTGATAAGGGTCACCTGCAAATCTGGATCGCTATTACGTGTCCAGGGGATCCATGGCTAATGATCGTTTCTCTAGATCCTGAGCATTCCAGGAGAGCCCACATGCCAACAGGCGTCGTCTTGTGCATCTCAGGACTGTGGGGAAAAACCCAAAACTGACTGAAACCAGTAGAGAGATTTTTAAATGAGGCCCTGCCACCTTTTGCCCAAACCTGTGAGTTTAAGCCCTCCAAGACGAATATCTAAATGTTCCTTAAATTCCACGTAGATTTAAAGATGAGGAAAAACTCCCTTCTTCTCAGCCACACCCGACATTGAACTTGACATATAAACAGACTACACCTGGGGGCGCCCGGCTGGCTCAGTGCATAGAGCATTCGACTGTTGATCTCGGGGTTGTGAGTTCAAGCCCCATAATGGGTGTAGAAATTACTTAAAGAATAAAATGTTTAAAGATAAATAAATAAAAATAAAAAGACGACATTTGACTGTGTGACCTGTTCCTGTGCTGTATTGCGCCGAAATCTAGGCTTCTAGAATGTGTGATGGAAACAAGTCAGGGGTGAAAGAAGGAGGCAGAAAGAACTCAAGACAGCTATGTCGTGCAAGCTCCCGTCTTTCCGCGTGCGTGTTCAATTTCCGCAAGTTTGAAGATTCCATCTTGGGAAGTCCCCTGACCTAGATTCTCGAATCGCAAAGCCAGTCCAGACCCCAGAGTATCTAGGCTGCTCCCTGCTGCTCCCCACGTCCCCACACGGTCCCTGCATCTCATGAACCACAAGATTGGTTGGAAACTCCCTACCTTTGGAAGGAAGCCCAAGACACGAGAGAACAGTCCAGAAATAAGATAAAGGAGTGCAGTTCCCTAATATTTGTTTAGGGGTGTCTGGGTGACTCCGTCGGTGAAGCATCGGGCTCTTGATTTCGGCTCAGGTCGTGATCTCATGGTTCCTGAGATCCAGCCCTGCATCAGGCTCTGGACTGTCAGCGCAGAGCCTGTTTGGGATGCTCTCTCTTTCTCTCTCCCTTTGTCGCTCTCTGCCCCTCCCTTGCTTGTGTTTTCTCTCTCTCTCTCTCTCTCTCTCAAAAATAAATAAACTTTCTTCCCGGGAATCGCTATTTTCGTTTATGCAAGGGACAGAACTAGAAGCTTCCCTTAATCCTAGAGGAAGATCGACGTGCGTTCGTGTTTCTAACCACTCTGGCCCCGAGGACCAAACGGGAGGCTCACCGCTGACTGAATGGGCAGCACTGAGTGCCCTGAATCACCGGTGACTTTTCTGACTTGAAACCACGATATGGTAGTGAGCCCTCCGCATCGGCACAGAATCACCTGCACCTCCAGAAAAGGAAAGTAAAACCAAAAAAAAAAAAAAAAAAAAGCAACCGGTTCCATTCTCCTCCTCGTTAAACATGCAACATGGCCCTGTTCTGGGTAAGGTGCCACTTTGGGCTTGGAGGATGGGGCCCTGGCGGCCTTGTGCTTGGAGGCGTCCGTCCCTAAGTCGGGATGCACGCGAGATGCTTTGGAGCCGTGGCGAACGGCTCCTGTGTCTGTGTGCAGACAGGTGTATTAGAGAAGGGCAGGAGTTGGTCAGGTGCAGGGGTGTCCAGAGGGGAGATGCACAGGAAGGAGGCACTGCAGGGGAGGGGTGGCCCGAGGGACGCGGGGGAGCGACAGCGTGGACCCCTTCTCCTGCAGGCGGCGCTCTGAGATCGGGCAGCGGATGACAGGGTGTAGGAAAGAGACAGCAAGCAGAAGGGAAAGCCAGAGGTGCATCCACAAGGAGCCTTTTAGGGACACTAAGCCACTGGGGCCATATTCTGGGGACCGCAGGATTCCCTGAGGATCTGCAGGTGCCAATGAAGGTCACCAGAGAGGTCTCTCGGGACGATCTCCGCAGCTGTAAGATGGAGACCGCCTTGGCGGGAAGGAGGCCTTGCAGGGCAAAACCCGCTGCGAGGTCCGTGTCAAAACTCAGGGAAGAGACGGCGGCCTGGATCAGGCAGGGGCGGGGGGTGGGAATAAGAAGGAGCAAGAGGAAGACGGCAGAAGGGAAGACGTAGACACTGGTTGCAAGGTACCCACACCCATGGGTGCCGCACGGAAAGACAGCCACGTCTGGGCATCCCACCTCTGACACCTGGCTGCAGAATGGTCTTACCCTCTGCTAGCAAAGAGCATCAGAGGAGAGAGATGTATTTGTTCAGTGCTGGGCACGCTCAACTAGACGAGTCTGTGGTGCATCTAAATGGAGATACAGAATCGTCCACTAGAAACCCAACGAGTGGCCTGCACCAATGAGGCTGAGCAGGTGACTGAGGGCCAGCTGTGACCTCACCGCCCAGCACCTGGGATCTGAGACAGGGTGGGGACCAGCAGGGGGCGGTGGGGAGGGACTCACAGCTTGACCAGGAACGGGTGGCTGACTTCCTTCAGCACCGACTTCTCGTTGTGCACGTGTTGTTCCTGCTTCAGCCGGATGACGTCGGGGATGCTCATGACCTTCAGGGCGAAGAAGTGCTTGGCCGTCTTCTCCTTGACCAGCTGTACCCGCCCGAACGTCCCTGTGCCTGGAGGAGGGGGGACAGCGCACAAGGCTGCATCAGGACCTTGAGGAAATTCCGGCAGCTTCAAAGCTCATGACCCGAGGATACAGCAGGAGGGCTGAGAATCTAGGACAAGCTGCCTTCTGGAAGCTTCAAGGGAGGGCACATGTGATGTGCGTACAGTCAGTCACCTGCCTCTGAAATGTTCTGTAATTCAGGGGGACAGTGTGGGGTGGGGAGGGGGAGTGGGGAAGCCGGCCATCGTTTCTGTAGATGAGTCATCCCACAGACCGCACGCACACGCACGCACACGGACGGGGACAGACAGAAAGGAAAGTTTCAATATACTAACTACTTTGGATGTAAATTTTAAAAAATAAAAAAATAAAGTTAAATTACAAAGTTAAAAAAAATAATAAAATAAAATGAAATAGAAAAAAAAAAAAGGAAAGTTTGAGTAAAGGCATTTCTTCAACGTGTTGTTTCCTCTTCAAGACTTTCTGAATAAAGACAAAGGATCGGGCACACGACACTCATCAGCTGTGTCTTTACGTTAAAATATGCAGAGGATTGGAATATGGGACAGATACCAATAGGATATGGGAATACATACGTATTCAGGTAGGATATAAAGGAATAGAGTCTGAGAGCGGGTTGAAATTTAAAAATTGCAATCCCTACTAATATGCAAGGAAATCCAACCTTTTATACCCTGGCAGGACCTTCCCAACCCAAATGCAACCTCCACCGGCCCTTCCAGACCCTTCTATTCCTAGGGGGGCATGGTGGCCACCTTGGAGCCCTCACCCAGGCTGGCAACCACTTAATGCAAATATGAGGTCAAAGATCCAAGGGAATTTTATCGACAGCCAGAAAAGATATAAAGATGGGAGAGAAAAATGGAAATCTGTACCTGTGAGCCTCCAGGTAACTGGCGCCCACGGAGCTTATCAATGGCGGCTGTGTTTTCCATCACTGTCTGTCTAGGCAATAATGAGGAAGAAGGGGTCTTCCCGGGGAAGAAGGTCAACAGTTGGGGCTCTCTGGTTGGAATAATGCCAATTAATGTGGTAAGAGGGAGAAAGAAATTCAAGGCAAGCTGAGAAGATAAGGGACCCCCTCCGCCAACATAACCACACAGCCACAGATTTCCTTTTTTGTCCTACAGAGTTTGGAATCGCACACGGTGACGTGAGAAAGAGAACAAAGTCCCAGTGAGGCAAGACATTTGGTTTTAGCATTTTCTACACATTAGAATTGCCGAGCTGTGAAATAAATCTCCTCACCTCCCCAGGCGGGGGCTCGTGGGGGTCGGAGAAGGCACAGTGAGTAGGAACCTTGGCCTTTAGATGCAGTTTCCGATCATGAATATTTGACCACGGGAGAAACAGAAAGTGATCAACAAAAGCCAAGAAAAGAAAGTGCTGTGTAAGAAGAAGGAAATGATGAGGGGCTGATCCACTTTCAAAGTAGATTTGCTCATCAGAAGAATTTGGAAGCAAACACAGGACTGTAAAGAGGCTAAGGCAGGAGCATGTTGCTGAAATTCTGCACCATCAAGACAAAAGCACGAAGCGTGTGGGGAGGAAGGCTGTACAGAGAGTGAACTGGCAATGCTGACTCGTTTTTAGGACGACGCTGATGTTTCCACTGGGTCAGATGCAAGGTTTGCCGTTTATGTGATCCGTGAACTGGCACAAACACATTTAATCCTTTTTGGCCTCTGTTGTTCACCTCCCCTACAGGGCAGGTAGCCCTCAGGGGAACATAAAAGGACAGCCACACCACTGGGTAGATGCCCATGATGGAAAGAAGGCTGCGTGCCTAGATCTTACACTCTGCTACCGTGCTTTCTGCCCATGCGTCTCCACTGCCCCCGAGAAGAACCCGACTCATCCCTGCACTGCATTTACTAGATGATACTTTGGCTTCTCAGCACCTGAGTCGGATCTGCACCTGGACATTGTCAGTGCCTATGCACGTACATGAAACACACCAGCTATGACCCAGATTTTTCTGTGTCTCTCCCGGCCACTTGCGTTAAGCTCCCTCTGAGCAGTGTCAGCCGTAAACACACAGAACTCAAAACGGGGGACTTCTGAGTGACAGCCAAAGCCCGTGCCACCCTGTTGGACGCGGGCAGTCCCTGGACGCCATCGGATTCCAGGACCACACAAGTAAAGTCTTGTTCAAGGGGGACGAAACCAGTACAGTGCAATTGTCTCCTTGACCGGCTTCAATGCACAGAACACACGACCACGTGAGTGGTGTTGGCTGTAACTCATCAAGGTGGTGGGAAGAAATGGGCAAACAGGGCTTTTCCCACTTGGTGCTGGGAAGCTCACCAACATCCACCGCCAGCTCTCAGTGTCTGCCTGTAGGAAACACAAAAGTCCAGGGGCGCCTGGCTGGCTCAGGCCCTTGAGCGTCCAACTTCAGCTCAGGTCATGCATGATCTCACAGGCTGTGAGTTCGAGCCCCGCGTGGGGCTCTGTGCTGACAGCTCAGAGCCTGGAGCCTGCTTCAGATTCTCTCCCTCTCTCCCTGCCCCTGCCCCCGCTCCTGCTCTGTCTCCCTCTCTCAAAAATAAATAAATAAATGTTAAACAAGAACAAAATTTTTAAAGAAGAAAGTAAAACTTCCAGTTTTTAGCTTTGTTGTACGTAAGGACGGCCTTATGAGTTATAGCCAACACCACTCACGTTGTCGTTGTGCTCTGTGCATTGAAGGCGGTCAACGTAACAATTGCTGGGTACTAGTTGCTAAGAGAGTAAATCCCAAGAGCTCTCGTAACAAGAAAAAGAATTTTGGTTAACTGTATGAGAAGACGCACGTTAACTAGTTAGTGGTAATTATTTCGACACATGCGTATTTCTCAAGTCATAATGCTATCCACGTTAAACTAATAGAGTGTTGTGAATAACACCTCAATAAAACTGAAAAAAACAAAACAAAACAAAACTCTACCCCAACAGGGTTTAAATAAAATAACACACACAGGGCACACGACACAGCATCTCAACCAATGTAATAAATGAATTTTCCATCTGTGTAAAAAAAGAGAGAGACAGAGAGAGCGCTTCATCAATGCAAACACTTAAAAGGGGTGAATTTTGTTGTAAATTATACCTCAAGAACACTGACCCCCACACCAAAAAATTTGGGTTGAGACAGTTTTTTTTTTTAAGTAAGCTCCATGAAACAGAGGTGGAATTTGTTTCCACCCATTATTCTTTGGGGCCCTGGATACAGACATCCGTCAACCCTCAATTGAAAGGTAGAATATATCTCGTGGGGAAAGGATCCCACACAGGGCATGGGAACTGGGAACAAATCTATTGCTACAGGAAGACAGAAGACTAGAAGGTCCTTTGATAAATGTGGACAAAGTTAGAGAAGCTTGCCCAGACTGAGAAGCAGGAATGAGGAGAAGGTGACAACCCAGGGTGGCATCTCAGGCCTGTGTATGGTACTAACACCTTTGGCCCTAAATAGCTCCAATTCCACAGGCAATGCAACAAGGAATATTTAAAGTACCTCCATATAGGGGCGCCTGGGTAGCTCAGTCGGTTAAGAGGCCGACTTCGGCTCAGGTCATGATCTCGCGGTCCGTGAGTTCTAGCCCCGCGTCGGGCTCTGTGCTGACAGCTCCGAGCCTGGAGCCTGCTTCGGATTCTGTGTCTCCCTCTCTCTGACCCTCCCCAGTTCATGCTCTGTCTCTCCCTATCTCAAAAATAAATGTTAAAAAATAAATAAATAAATAAATAAATAAATAATAAAGTACCTCCATATATTTGCCAAAAAAAAAAAAAAAAAAAATTGAGGAAGTCCATCCACAATAACGCAAAGAAGGTCCACACAGTTGTTAATGGGATCACAGAGAAGCCAGTTCCTGGTTTTATGGATGTCCTTTGATTATGGAAGATATTATCCCTGGGGGTGAGGGCACATGGGGAGTCTCCTGTCCACTATTTCACAACTTCTGAAGAGTCTTACATTATGGAGAGTCAAACTATTTCCTGTAAGAAATTTTAGGAAAAATCATCTCTACCTTAAACCCAAGTTGAGTAGCCTGTGTGACCATCTTCAAGAAGGCCTATACCCTAAGTGCACAGGTTCAGGATTCGACCGCAGATATTTTGGTAAAAGCGTCTCTTCCTCGAAAGTCATCTGTTCAGTCTGCTTCCTTAGAAGTCCAGTGATTGTCAGAGGTGACTGGGCCAGCTGCTGTGAGTCTTTCCTTCCTGCATAGTTTCCTTTCGGTTACTTTATTTCTTCTAAGTTTTGCTTTACTTGTTTTTTGTTTTGTTCTGCTTTGGTTTTTGACTGTTTTTTGACAGCACTGAAAGGAGGCATTTCTTGTAGTTTCCTCTAAAAGACTCTTAACGATGTCCTTGATACTGACCCTGTAAGTTTTTAAGCCAATGCCACTGACGGGTCCATCGTACCTGGTGCCACTAAACTTGACTGACTGCTGGTGATCGCAAAAATGAAGAAAACAGAGGGAAATGAAATTCCGTTCCCAACCGCAACGCACGCTCCTGGAGACAGAACTGTGTTCTCTCCAGCCTCCCTTTACACAAAGTTTCCTCACTAATGGGCACCCCATGGTGTTTTCTGCTACAAACATACAACTAACTACAAACAGGAGGTTTTCTCAGTTCTTAAGGAATTCATAATCAAACAGACACACAGGAACCACAAAACGCTACAGGTCCGTAAGCACATTCAGACCTGGCACAAAATGTCAAATACCTAAGCCACGACCTCACCATTTAAACGTTGTGGAAAAGAACAAGGAGAAGGTAATAATAGGTCCCAAGAGGAACTAACAAACCCACAAGCCAGCCCACACAGGTAAGAGTGAAACAGTACCAATTGCAATTGTATAAAAGTATTCACACTCAAACAAATAATTGCATGAAGGCGTTTCCTTTGAAACAAAGACAAAGACAGACATGGACATTGGGTTTGATGTGAATGTGTCTGTATTCGGGTCTCCCACCTCCTCCCCAAAGGTACACCCAAAATATAAAATCCCATTTCATTTATTTACTTTGGATATGAGAATATAGTTTTATTTTGTGCCATGAAATAGACTCTGACTGGGTAACACGGATATGTGTTCCCTGATCCCAAGGCAAGAAGAGTCACAAAAGGAGTTAAAGATGAATAGATGCACAGTAAATGATAGGTAGACAGATCCATGGGTAGATGATAGATAGATGGATAGATGACTGGATAGGTGGGTAAGTGGATGGATGGATAGATAGATAGATAGATGTATGGATGGATGATAGATAGATAGATAGATAGATAGATAGATAGATAGAATGCATACATGGATAGATGGATGGATGGATGGATGGATGGATGGATGGATGGACAGATGGACAGACAAATGGATGGATAGATTGACAGACAGGATTCATAGATCAATGGATGGATGGATGGATGGATGGATGGATAGATAGATAGGTATGATGGATGGATGGATGGATGGACAGACGGACAAATGGATGGATAGATTGACAGACAGGATTCATAGATCAATGGATGGATGGATGGATAGATAGGTATGATGGATGGATGGAAGGATGGATGGATGGATGGATGGACAGATAGATATAAACAAAGATGATACACAGATGACTGATAGGTAGACACATGAGTGATCTAATAAGACAGATGAGATAGAGGATAGCTAGCACATAAATAAATAGACACAGACACAGACCAATAATAAATAGATTACTGATACATACATTGATAGAGGATAGAGAAGATAAACGAGTAGATAAGACAGATGGATGGACTGGCGGATGGACAGAAAGATACTAGCTTTGTAGATAAATAGATAGAAAGATGGACAGATAGACACTAATTAACTTTAGCCATTTATTTACTTTGTAAGCTTATTTCCCAAATAGAAAATAAAACCTTGTCAAAACCCACCTGGCAATAACCCATAACGTCCAACTTGATTTCCTAACAGCCCACACAACGCTGGGACAGTCCAAACTACTCCACACAGTTATGGCACACACTGGGTTGGGAGGGAACACGTTCCTTCCTCATCCGTCCACGTGGCACATTAAGGTACATGGGATGATACAGGGGGGTATGTACTGAGGAGCAGCAACCAGAAACCTCCTTGGGTGACCCCCACCCCACCATAAGCAGCTACAGGAGGGTCTGGACTATGCTTCACACCCAAGACTGCCTGAGGATCGGACACCCCTGTCCTCAAGGCCCTGTGTCCCCCAGATGCAGCCAGTGTGCATGACGGGGACGTGGCAGAACATGACACACCCTTAATTCACCCGGCATGCCACGTGGCCTGAAGGAATAAGCAGACTCCTAACGTGAGGCTGGTACACAGTGGGAAGGATCTCGGACTCAGCTGAGTCACTGGACATCCTGAGAAATCTGGGGAGGGTCTCTTCCCACCAGGGGACACCACACGAGCCAGTTAGCAGCGTCCTCCTGTACCGGGAAGTGCTGAACTCTATTTGGACCTGTTGAAATCAGCTTGGGGAATGTGTAAAGCAACTGAAAAGCATACAACTGCTAAGGAGGCCAAAAGCATTCAGCCTGTTGGTCATTAAAATATCTGTCCCCGCTTTATAGTGTTGGTGGCTTCTATGTGTTGAAAGGATGTCTGTGAAAAGATACAGGACGCTAAGATGGGGACCAGGGGGTCACGGGAGAGGACAGACCGGGGACAAAAACAGAGGTGCATTTCACAGTTTAATTTTCTTAGTTTTTTTTTTTATTCTCAAAGTATAGAAACGTTTTATCTACATAATAGCAACAGTTGAGTGAAACGGATCAATTACATGAAATTGATGCATTAAGTAATTATTTCAAAATACAGCTGACCCTTGAATAACCCCGGGGGCTAGGGGTACTGGACCGCCCCCCATGCAGTTGAAAATCCACGTGCAACTTTTGACTCCCCCAAAACATTAACTACTAATAGCCTAGCGCTGACTGGAAGCCTTCCTAATAACGTATACAGTTGATTCACACACGGTTTGTATGTTCCATGTATGACATACTATATTGTTACAATAAAGTAAGCTAGAGAAAAGAAACCGTGATTAAGAAAATTCTAAGGAAAGGGTGCCTGGGTGGCTCAGTTGGTTAAGCATCCAACTCGGCTCAGGTCATAATCTCATGGTTCGTGGGTTCAAGCCCCACGTCGGGCTCTGTGCTAACAGCTCGGAGCCTGGAGCCTGCTTTGGATACTTTGTCTCCCTCTCTCTCTGCCCCTCCCCTGCTCACACTCTGTCTCTCTCTCTCTCAGAAATATATAAATATATATTTTTTTAATTTTTAAAAAGAAAATCCTAAGGAAAATACATTTACAGTACTGTACTCAATTTATTGTAAATATATATACATACATATATATGTGTATATATATGTATATATACATCACGTATAAGACGCCCCACGCAGTTCAAACTCATGTTATTCGAGAGTCTACTGTAATTACTACATCATAATATATGAACTTATCATCACAAAACCCATTTCCATTCCTTTTCGCATTGTCCCCCTCTTGGTAATATCAGAAAAGATTATAAGCTACAATGTATGAAATAATAAATGTCTAACGCATGCAATTCTCCTTTCAAAAGGCAATTCTGAAAATTACTGTTGCAGACAAGTACAGCCAGACTTTTGTTTTATGGGGGGAAAAAACCCTTAAAAAAATGTCTGCTAATTCTGTGATTTAACTTAAAAACACAGAACTGGACACTCTGAAAGGGTGACTCTTATGGTCTGTGAATTATCTATCTCTCAGTATGCAAAACTTACAGAAACGGTGTGCTTTGGACAATCTCATGAAGGTTCTTTGTTTTAACTTGGAATATTTACTTCAAAGATCAGCTGGAAAAAAAAAAAAAAACTGGACCAATTCAGCTCAGCACTGAGCAGGAGGGGGTTGTTTTGCGAGATCGCTTGTCTAGACAGCTTTTTGTGTTTTTAAACAAGTAACTCCCTCAAAACTTTGCTGAGTCAAGCCACGTTCAATTTCACATCGTTCTATTTTAAAAGATAAAAATAGAACAGACATTTTAGAACCACAATTCTCCTATTTACAAATTGTTTACTAAATTATGCTCTCCCCCATCAAAGACACAAAATAGGTAATCACGAATGAAAAAAGAAACACAGGAAGTTCCTGCGCGCCCCCAGCCGGAGCAAATGTCCCACAAGGGAAATGCTTTGAATTCCTGGCTCGGCTTCAGTGCTCCTATAAGCAGGAGATCTGCAGCTTTTAATGTCACCCGGCTGAGTCTGTACCAAGATGAACAAAGGTCGGTCTTCACACGTTCACGATACAAGCTGGCCAGGTTAAAGGCGCAGCCCTAACCTGTATCCAGGACGGGATGGGCGTGTGTCAGAGAAACCCCTCAAATGCCCCCAAATGTACAGCCCTATAGATCATGGTTCCTCAGCCTCAGGACTATCGGCATTTGGGGCTGGGCGACTCTCTGGGGCGGGGCATCCTGTGCTCCATTTGGTGCTGACCAGCGGCTCTGGTCTCCACCCACCAGATGCCAGGAGCAACCCTTATACCCAGGTGTGACAACCAGAAATGTCCCCAGACATTCTCAAGTGTGTGTGTGGAAAAACAGAAAGCACCAATGGTTGAAAACAACCACCACTGATGGACAGATGATAGACAGACACATGATACATGATTACGATGATAGAGAATAGATACATGGGTGGATGGATGGATAGATGATAGGTAGGTAGGTAGGTAGATAGATAGATAGATAGATATGATGGATAGATAGATTTTAGATAGATAGATAGATAGATAGATCAAAATAGGGATGGATGGATAGATACATAAGATGGATAGATAGGACAGATAGGAAGATAGATATAGACAGGATGGATGGATGATGGATAGGATGGATAGACAGATAAATAGGTAGATAGATATAGGGATGGATGGATGGATAGATTGGATGGATGGATGGATGGATGGATGGATGGATAGATATGATGGATAGATAAATGATAGATAGATAGATAGATAGATAGATACATAGATCAAAATAGGGATGGATGGATAGATACATAAGATGGATAGATAGGACAGATAGGTATATAGATATAGACAGAATGGATGGATGATGGATAGGATGGATAGATAAATAAATAGATAGGTAGATAGATATAGGGATGGATGGATGGATAGATAGGATGGATGGATGGATGGATGGATGGATGGATGGATAGATCAAAATAGGGATGGATGGATAAATAGACAGATAAGATGGATAGATAGGGTAGATAGGTAGATAGATATAGACAGGATGGATGGATGATGGATAGGATGGATAGATAGATAGATATAGATAGATAGATAGATAGATATAGGGATGGATGGATGGATAGATAGGATGAATGGATGGATAGATAGATAGATAGATAGATAGATAGATATAGATAGGACAGATAGATAGGATGGATGGATAGATGGATGGATGGATAGATAGATAGATAGATAGATAGATAGATAGATAGATATAATGGATGGGTGAATGGATGGATGGATGGATGGATAGATGGATGGATAGATAGATAGATAGATAGATAGATAGATAGATAGATATAGATAGGATGGATAGATAGGATGGATGGATAGATTGGATGGATGGATGGATGGATGGATGGATAGACAGATAGATAGATATAGATAGGAGTGATGGATAAATAGATATAGATAAATAGGATGGATAGATAGGATGGATGGATGGATAGATAGATAGGTAGATAGATAGATGCAGATAGGACGGATAGATAGGATGGATAGATAGATAGATAGATAGATAGATAGATAGATAGATAGAGATAGGACGGATAGATAGGATGGATGGATAGATACATACATACATACATAGGCAGACAAATGAGAGACAGAATCTCTCACGCTAAGCCACAGTTTCCTCCACCTTGCCATAAATGACATCTGGGGAGTCCTGAGTACTGTAGAATGTTGAGAAGCATCCCTTTTTTTGCACCCAGCAGATGCTTGTGCCACACCCCCTCCAAACTCCGCTCGTAACAACCAATAGTGGTCGGACATTGCCAAGTGTCCAGGGGGAACGGCAGTGCCCCTAGTTACGAACCCTTGCCATGCAGCAAGCACTGGAGGTAGGACCTTCTGTGGGGCAGGAACCTTCCCCAACCTGCCGTCCACCACAGAAGGCACAAGCTCACAGGGGCTACTGGGGATCTGACATGTGGCCATTGAGACTAGCTGATGAGACCATTGTATTGCATGTGGCTCGTGGCTACCATATTGGACTGCTTTAAAGGTCCACCGTTCACAGGCGCCTGGGTGGCTCAGTGGGTTAAGCATCTGACTTCAGCTCGGGTCATGATGTCGTGGTTCATGAGATCAAGCCCCACGCCAGGCTCTGAGCTATCAGCGCAGATTCTGTGTCTCCCTCCCTCTCTGCCCCTCTGCTGCTCACACTCTGTCTTTCTGTATCAAAAATAAATATTTAAGGATAATAAAGTTCTACCATTCAGCTCACCCGTGTTATGAATACACCCTAGGTCTCTGAACAAAGACAGAGTCAATACAAGGAGGCCAGCTGTTGTTTCCACCGCGGTTCGTATTTCACTGTGTGTCAGACGCTCACACGCCCCTGATGCAGGAAGGCACAATATAAAGGCGGTTCCTGCTTTCACTTAGTTTAGTTACAACCAGGCCGGGCGGGCAGGCAGCAAACATTCGTTATACTAGCAATAATAACGTTGATGAGCTTACTGGGGTTTCCTGAGCTTGTGGAGGCTCTGTGACTGTGTCAGACAGGTGTGGGAGGAAGAAAAGGATGGAACTTACCTTGGGGTCAGGGGTCAGAAAAGACATTCCCTTTCGAGGAAGTCAAGTTTCAAAATGGAAAGAGGAGGGTGGCTCAGGCTGTCCCTTTCGAGGAAGTCAAGTTTCAAAATGGAAAGAGGAGGGTGGCTCAGGCTGGAGGCTGCTTTGCAGGGGGACAGGGAAGAAGTGAAGGAGGCGAGGGAGGAAGGGAAGGAGGTGAGGGAGGAAGGGAAGGGGGTGAGGGAGGAAGGGAAGGGGGTGAGGGAGGAAGGGAAGGGGGTGAGGGAGAAAGGGAAGGAAGTGACAGAGAAAGGGAAGGGGATGAGGAAGGGAAGGAGGTGAGGGAGGAAGGGAAGGGGGTGAGGGAGAAAGTGAAGTGACAGAGAAAGGGAAAGGGGTGAGGAAGGGAAGGAGGTGAGGGAGGAAGGGAAGGAGGTGAGGGAGGCAGTGAAGGAGGCAGGGGAGGAAGGGAAGGAGCAGATGGAATCAAAGGAAGCCAGTAGGGTGGGCACTTACCCAATATGTGTGTCCTTATAAAGGATAGAAGAGGAGAGACACAGACACAGAGGAGAAGTCACGTGAAGAGGGAGGCAGAGACGGGAAGGACGCGGCCACAAGCTCAGGGACGCCTGGAGCCCCAGAGGCTGGAAGAGGCAGGAAGGACCCTCCCCTGGAGCCTCTGGAGGGAGCACAGCCCTGTCCCACCTGGACCTCAGCAGCTCCGCCCCCCACCCCCACCCCCCTGCCTGGATCACCGCAACCCTATCCCGCCTGGATCTCAGGCTTCTGGTCTCCACAACCGTGGGAACACAAATTTGTGTGTTCGCAGTGATTTGCTAGGAGAGCCACAGGAAGACACTCCTGGATGTCGGGAGACAAGGACCCCTCAATGGACGTTGCTTTGGACACACGCTCTCCAGTCCAGTGCTCACTCAAGAGAAAGGTCTAGGTTACAGGTGTGCATTTGGGAGCCCACGGCTCTCACCGACCGAAGTCACAAGCGTGGCCAAGATCAGCCTTCGATCTTTGAGACTTTTCTTCTTTAATCATTTAAATTTTCAGCAATCCTATTTAAAGCTGCTTCTCTTTTACGGTCACATCCTATTTTCGCTGATGGGAACAGTATCTTCAACTTCTCTAAAAGGGGGACTCCACGTAAGTCTAATGTGTCAAACGTCTCCCGTGCTCCTCGTGTTGTTTTAATCAAGCTTCTCCTGGGTTCCCTGAATGATCAGCTTCTGCTGGGATCACATGTCTTTTCTTATCTTAATGCCTCGCACAGTGCAACCTGCTGATAAACATCAGGTCTGCGGTCTCCCCCCAACTCCACCGCCCCGTTTAAGAATGAGACGATACCAGAGAGAGCGACTCTGAAAGTTTCCGCAAGGGAGTGCGTGTGGGGAGCGGGGGTGGCTCTCAGAGCGAAAGCATCATCTTGGAGAGCCCAGAAGCCCTGCGTCCCCCCCGCGGTCGTGTTTACCCAGATCCTGCTCGGCACTGAACATGTGTTATCAAATCGCTAGCTCCTTCTTGGCACCTTGATTATAATCCTTCCAACGCTGACCTTTTCTTAGAGCTATTTGCGTTCGTGCGATTCTTGAAATCCTGTGTTTTTGCCTCCCCCAATGACGCGTTACGGTTCCTTGCACGCAGGACGCGCGAACAACCGCTTTCTCTAAGTAACGCCTCTGTGAAGCGAACTCCAAACCTACGTTGCGTTGGGGACATCCAGAGCTGGAAGGAAGCAACGCAGTCGGGTAGGATCCAGCTGTGAGCACCAGTGACCGCGTCGGCTGGTTGGCGGAAGACGTAAGCCACAAATTCAACGCACGTTCTTTGGACACGAGGAGGCGTTTCATGTTCTGAAGAGTCGCCAGATATGCAAATCGCCATGAATCGGTCATTGCATCCGGTGCCCACTCAAGATCCTCTGAGACCCGGTCGTTGGCTTGGAACGGCAGTCGTCAAACGCCCTGATCTCGGGGTTCTTCGGCACCCTGGCAACAGATCAAGGACTCTAAACGATGCTTGTGTTGTTGGCCTGTGGATAGTGGGTGTCACTATCTGGCGAGCGTAACCATATCAGCGAGGAAAACAAATATAGAAAACACAAGAGCGAGCTAGTGCACCCCACTGGTGGCCAGAGATGACATCAGCACCCTTCAGGAAGCCTCCGGAAACCACCAGACACTCCCCGGCAAGAGGGAGAGAGAAAAGGTCAAAGGATATTTTCGTGCTATGGTGAACAGAGGCGTGACCCCATGCACTTCCCTGAGACGTTCTCAGGGGAGCCCCACGGGTCCCCGGGCCCCACTTGGAAAACTATCTCGGTCTCAACCATGAGCTCCCCATGGCAACCCATCATGCAACCACCAAGGTCCTCCAAGGGGCGTTAAATGGGAGTATTTTGCACACGGCACAGTTCCGCGAACACGACGAAGGTGTATGTTCGGTATCAGTTTCTGCTCTGCAAAGGACACAAACGTTTCGTTTGTAAGGTTTTACGATGCGCCCTTGTCACCCTGCGGTAACACGTCCGTGGCGATCGTTAAAGGGCCCCACGCACTAAATCCGGGCATTCAGAAAGTCTCGAGCAAACGGCACGCACCCTGACGTATCACAGCCGGATGCAGGATGCCTTCCACGGAGAGTGTTCCCAAGGCTTCCCGCGTCAAAGCACAACCTTTCCTCCGGGACCAAAGGTGCCCCTGGGAGAATGTGATGCAAATACGTCCCCCTCACAACCGTCTCTCAGAGACAATATCCCAATTCCCTCAAGAGTTTTGATATGCCCATTCACCTTGTCTTATGGCCTCCCCCCGTCCCGTGACATGCGCCATCTGTCAAGCAAACGCATCGAACGCGACTGCTCTCCGCACTACGGAGTTATTCATTCCTTCGCCGAATGGCGAATTTTATAAAACTCCTGCTGTATGTTTTCCTACCAGCGTGTGACGTTCAGTACAGTGAATTCGTCTTTCCTGTGCTACCAGTGAAGAAGCCCGGATGCCCAGCCGTAGTATGGGACACCGCTTCTGGAACAAGGACCGTCCAAAGGCACAATTTCCAAGCCACCTTTTGGGGTGGAGCAGGGGGCCGCCTGTTCTGCTGAGGAAGAACCCCGGGCACCCAGCTTTGGAGCCGGACGCTGCTTCCCCATATAATGTGGCAGCCGGTCTCGGTGGAGCCGCCCTGTTCGCCAAAATCCAAAGAAGGACAGTATGTCCAAGTGCCCGAAGGGATGTCACCCAATCAGCCAAACCCCTTCCAGCTGCGTATCCTCTACTCAAGACCGTGTGCACACGTCCCGTGCGCTAACGAACGTGAGAAGAAAAACACGCCACAAAATACCTAACCCAACTTAACAAAAAACAGTAGGTTTTCACCTTTAAAGGTAGGGAACCCCCACCTGCTGATACAAGAGGTAAAGAATCCAGACCACAGAGCCACCTGTCAAAGCTTCCCATTGATGGCTTTGTCACGAACATCGCAAGCTCTGAACGGTGTTCTCAAGTTCACACCTAGACTCACTCCAGCCGGATGGCAGTGTTACTCAACTGTTTCCTCTTTTGTTTTTTTATTTTAATTTTTTAATGTTTATGTATTTTTGAGAGACAGAAAGAGAGAGAGAGAGAGTGCAGGAGGGGCAGAGAGAGAGGGAGACACAGAATCCGAAGCAGGCTCCAGGCTCTGAGCTGTCAGCGCAGAGCCCGACGCGGGGCTCGAACTCACGGACCGTGAGATCATGCCCTGAGCCAAAATCAGACGCTTAACTGACTGTGAGCCCCCCCAGGCGCCCCTCTACTTTTTCTTGTGAAGGAAGATAAGCCCCCTGGGACTCAGAGCAGCTGTCCTGAGATGCAGCGCATTTGGGGACACGTTTCTGGAGCAGGTGGCCGCTGACTTGTTTTCCTCACACTCCCTTTCGTGGCTTGTGCGACGGGGAAGCAGCAGAGGGTGGTTGATTGTGTGGTGGCAGGAAGCCAGGCCTACGCCAGCCCAAGCTGGGAGGGACACCCTGTGCCCCACAAGAACGCACGGCCCCGTTCAAAGAACCAACAGGCCACGAGCTTCCAAAGAAGCAGACTCTGAGCCCCCCACAGGAGGCGGGGTACCAAGGGGCTGCCCGGAAAGTGGTGTGATTCCAGGAAGGGCTGGGCATTTCTGAGCAATCTTCCCAGCAATCTTCTTGCAGCCCAGAATCTTGATCAAAAGAAGACACTTGGGGTGAGCAGAGAGAACACGAACTCAGAACTGCCAGAAAAATGAGAGCCATCAAGGAAGCTGGAAGGAAGAAAGAAAACAACAGATAGAAAAGGAAAGACAAGACAAGCAAACCAAAGAAGTAACAAGAAGAAAGTAGAAACCCATGAAATTAAAAACAGGAAGTCGACTGCAGGGGGCGGGGAATCGAAGAAAAAAGAAGCTGGTTCTTGGAAAAGATCAATACAATGGACACATTGGGCTCTGTTCCCAAAATAAAAGACTGAACTGTTTAAGGATATCGACCAAAGGCCGTTGGCAACCGCGTGGAGGGAACTGGAGGGTATTATGCGACGTGAAATTAGTCAGAGAAAGACAAACGTCATATGACTGCATGATAGGAAGACTTTAAGACACAGAACAGATGAACACAAGGGAAGGGAAACCAAAATCATATAAAAACAGGGAGGGGGACCAAACATAAGAAACTCTTAAATATAGAGAACAAACAGAGGGCTGCTGGAGGGGTTGTGGGAAGGGGGATGGGCTAAATGGGGAAGGGGCATTAAGGAATCTACTCCTGAAATCAGTGTTGCACTACATGCTAACTAACTTGGATGTAAACCAAAAAAATAAAATTAAAAAAAATAATAAATAAATAAGTAGAATCATAAATTAAAAAAAAAAAAAAAGATACCGACCAAAGACAGAAAAGCCTTCATAAGTAAAATCACCTGACAATATAACTCAACTATTCGGGGACTGGGGAGTCATTACTGATTTTAGGTGTTTTTTTTTTTTAAGTTTATTTATTATTGAGAGACAGAGAGAGAGCATGAGCACAGGAGGTGCAGAGAGAGGAGACACAGAATCCGAAGCAGGATCCAGGCTCTGAGCTGTCAGAGCAGAGCCCGACGCGGGGGGAGGGGCTCGAACCCATGAACCGCGGGAGCACGACCTGAGCCGAAATCAAGTGTCAGATGCTTATCCAACGCCTCCACCCGGGCACCCCATTCATTACCGATTTTATTTTTGTACATACACTTGCTTTTTCTTGAAAGTGTAAGGATAACGGGATCCGGGGCCCAGGAAGGGGAAATTCTGGACACGTTACCATCTTAAGGCCCTTTCGGTCGGGAGTAATCACTCCCAGCTGGATTTTCCGACTCTGCAGAATGATTTCCTTTGAGGGTGTCCCCAAACATAAGCTGGCCCAGAATCCTCCGGCCGACGGCCCAGCTACACGCCCCCCCAGCAGGCACGCCCGGGCACACACACAGTCCTGCCTCTGTCCGCCCTCCGCAGTCCCATCCCGGGGGCCCCGAGCATGACAAAGGCCCTCTTTCTCGGAGCCCCAGCTCTTGCCGGCCACACCCGGCCCCACATGTGCGGGGCCCTTTGTTCTGTGGAGTGGCTCCCGAGATAATGATGCAGCGGGATGAAATCATCCACCAAATTAATCGTCAACCACTTTAAAAGAACTCTCTGGGGGTTGCCCTCCGAACCTCTTTGATGAGCTGCCTCGTCAAGAATATGTCTAAACGAACCACCTCAAGACAAGGACTGTAATTTCCGCACACGAGAGCCGCGCAAGACAATGGGGCAGCGGGTGCGACGGGCGGGCAGCAACTCGTCCATTTCGGCAGGGATCTTGGGGGACGGTGCCCTTCCTCGGCTACTGGCGGAAAGGCCAGTATGAATTTCCACATGTCCCTGAAGTTCCACGCACTGTGGCACAGAACACGCTGCACCCAAGGTGGATGTCTGTCTCAAGCATGGAACCACCCAGGTGGGAGGCGTCCTGGGACGCCCCAGGTCCAGCCTCGGCAGGCTTCCCGCCCTGAGCGGCATGGGAAGCTCCAAGCAGGTCTTGGGGAGCCCACGGGACACCCGAGCTGGAAGGATCGCCCAGAGGGGTCCTACAGGAAACTCCTACACCCGGACACGGTTGACCCGCGGGGCTGGAGGCAGCCCCCCACCCTGAAGAACGTCTCTGCTCGGCCTCGTCCGGGCAGGAGGAGCAGGGAGGCTTCTGCACCCCGGAATGCGCACCACTTACAGCCCTGATACAGCTGCCCTGCTGGGGCGCGTCTCGGAGCTCGGGAGGCTTGAAAGGACAAATCGCTGGCCAACTTCAAATGCATCGGGCGGCTAAGGACCGCGTTGTCTCCTCTTCAAATGGAATCCGAATGCCAACTGGACTTCCACGTAAGTGCGCTAACGCTGAGGCAGAAATGGCCCATGGGGTCCATCCCACCCGGCACAGACGCGGAGACCCCTACCCACAGGAAGCAGGGGAAGAGGCTCCCGGAATTAGCTCCTTACAGCCTTTCCTCGTGTTGGTAGTGTTACTGTCTCACGAGCTAACTCGGAGAACAGAGCCTGGCAAGTTAAGCCAAAAGAAGTGCCCGTGTTATCAAATCAGTCAAGCAGCTCTAGACTCCTCGCCGACAATCCTGTCTGTCCTCCTGATCTCACGCCTCCAGGTGGACACCAGCTCTGCTTCCGGGATGCCATGTGGCGAGCCTTCCGTCCGGTTCAGAGCTGCGTGTCTTGACTGTGCATCCAGGGCCGGACTGAAGCTTCTAGAAGGGAAGGTGGTGTCACCTCCGCTTTGAGCAACGCCACCACCAAGGCTCCCTTGTAACAGGAGAACTGGTTTTGCTTGCCCAGCGCAGGGGACGGGTCCCACAGAGGTGGCAATTAGTCCAGGCAGAGGAGGGCACAGAGGTAAGATGGTCAATTAACTCAATGAATCCCTTGTCTCTCCACACCCCCCCCCCGCCCCCGTCTCTCACTCACACACACCCCACTTAGAACTTCATGCATAGCTAATCAGACCTAGCATTTCTCCTCCTAATGGAAGAGTTTTTATTGTTAATGCGGTTTGTCCATTTAGGGAAGTCAGTGCGGCTGGAGAAGGGGGAAGGCCAGGCAGGAGCACAGCCGCCCCACCCCACTCCACTCTCTAAGCAGTGCGACTTAAGCGGGTGCCGGAGACAGAGTAATGCCTTCACCACCAACGTGCTACCTGTCACCCAAATCCCCAGAACGTGTGAATGTTAGTTTACATGGCAGAGGGTAAACTGAGTTTCCCGGTGCTAATTACACACGCTAAGTCGTTGACTCGAAATAGGGAGACGATCCTCGGTGCGATGGGTGAGTCCTTACAAGTGGGAGAGGGAGGCAGGGAAGCAAGGACCGGAGACACAGAACCATGAGACCTGACCCAACTATGCTGCACTAGAAGATGACGAAGGCGTCATGAGCCAAAGAAGGCGGGCAGCATCTAGAAGCTGTAGAAAGCAAGGAACCGGACTCTCCCCCGGAGCCTCCGGAAGGGAACGCAGCCCCGCTCACCCTCGATGTGAACC
This sequence comes from Panthera onca, assembly GCF_046562875.1. Taxonomy (NCBI): domain Eukaryota; kingdom Metazoa; phylum Chordata; class Mammalia; order Carnivora; family Felidae; genus Panthera; species Panthera onca. The sequence goes on along the minus strand of NC_138358.1, from coordinate 28,481,725 downwards.
CAGGGGCACCCGCCTTCAGACTCCTAACCTGCACAGCTGTGGGATTTAAAATATGCGTGTTATTTTAAGCCACTAAGTGTGGAGTGAGTTGTTAGAGCAGTCATGGAAGACTCATGTAGAGACAAGGCCCCCGAGAGTGATCACAATGGGAGAGTAAGCAGAGATGACCTTGCGGTGGGCTTTCTGGGACCCCTCCCCGCACCCCAACTCCCAAACCAGGAGATGGAACAAAGAGGCGGGGCGGGGGTGGTGAAGACTCTTCAGCGGCCTCAAGAGAAGCATATGCGGAAGATTCAAGATCTACTGAATGGCACAAGCTCCAAATCCAGACAAATACCACCACCATCCGTCCCTGAAATGACGAGCCTGCACCACGCTTGGGAAGCGATGATGAGGATGATGATGGCCACGATGATGATGGCGATGCTTGCCTTGATGAGGCGTGCCTACTTCCTACCTGATGCCAAAGGACAGCAGACACTCGTGCTCATGGCTGAAGCCCCACAGCCCTCCTCAAAGGACACAATAAAACACAACACACACCCACCGCACTACGTGAAAAGTGCATCTGGCGAGTGACCGCCTCGACCACGGAGCGTCCCAGCCCTTCACTGACCCCTGCTCGAGGACCATGTGGGCAAAATGTGGGGATGCAGAGCCAGGTCCACAGGCATCAGGAAACTATACCCCATTTAGTGAATACGGAGCTGGGAATACGGTGCTGGGGAGGCATGGTTTCTGTCCCCGTCACTCAGCCCAGGACCCTGAGCGCCAACCCTAACACACTGTTGGTTCATAAGTGCACTGACCACTCTCCAGTAGTGAAAGAAGAAAGGCAGGGCGAAAGCATGGATGAGGCACTACCACAGGCTACAACGTGGATGACCCCTGAAGGCGTTACACTGAGAGAAAGAAGCCAGCCACATGAGGATTAACCCCGTAGGACTCCACTGATAGGAAGTTCCTGGAACAGGGGTTTCATAGGGACAGAAAACGATTAAGAGGTTAGCAGGGTCTCAAGAAGGGAGACACGAGGGCGTGACTTCTTAATGGGTGTGGGGTTTCGCTTGGGGGCGACGGGAGTGTTGGAAGTAGGGGGTGGTGATGGTTACATACTACTGTGAATAATTTAATGCCACTGAGTTGTACGCTTAAAATTGGTTAAAATGGTGAATTTTATGTTATATCACTATAATAAAAAAATTGTTTCAAAAAAAAAGAATTAGAGGGGCACCCGGGTGGCTCAGTCAGTTGAGCGTCCAACTTGGCCTCAGGTCATGATCTCACAGTTTGTGAGTTCGAGCCCCACGTCGGGCTCTGTGCTGACGGCTCAGAGCCAGGAGCCTGCTTCCGATTCTGTGTCTCCCTCTCTCTGTGTCTCTCTCTCTCAAAAATAAAAAAAAGGGGCGCCTGGGTGGCTCAGTTGGTTGAGCGTCCGATTTCGACCCAGGTCATGATCTCGCGGTCCGTGGGTTCGAGCCCTGCATCGGGCTCTGTGCTGACAACTCGGAGCCTGGAGCCTGTTTCAGATTCTGTGTCTCCCTCTCTCTCTGACCCTACCCCATTCATGCTCTGTCTGTCTCTGTCTCAAAAATAAATAAACGTTAAAAAAATTTTTTTTTAATTAAAAAAAAAATTAAAAAAAAAAATTTAATGTTTTCCAAAACAAAAAAAAAAAGAATGAGAAAGTTGGGCTGCCCGACCACATGGCGTGGAAGTCACGGAAGGTGACTTCCCAAGACATGGAGGGACCCAGATTTATGCACCAGGTCCCACAGACATCCCACCAGATGGGGCAGACATTCACCCTTCTCGGTGGAGCGTGAAGGAGATCCACAGAGCACCCCAGGAAAGCCCCTGGAACGCACGGCATCCCAGATCCACGAGCGGCACGCAGGGTCCCCGGGAACCAGTAACACCTCTCACCAGCCATCCCTTCCCAAGGACGAAAGAACGCCCACACCCCATGCAGAGTTTTGCTAGACGTGCTACCTGAATGCACAAGGCACCTTGAGGGTTGATGGGTTGTGGTGGCTGTATTTGGAGATGGGGTCTTAAAACAGGGGATTCAGGTAAAAGGAGGTCAGTATCGCGGGCCCTGACCTCGTAGGACAGGTGTCCTCATGAGAAGAGAAGATTAGGACGTAGACACACACAGAGGGAAGGCCATGTAAGGGCACAGAGAGAAGATGGTGTCTACACGCCCAAGAGAGAGGCCTCAAAACAAACCGGTCCCGCCCACACCTGGATCTTGGACTTCCGGGACCTCCGGGACTGTGAAGCAATAAATGTCTGTTGCTGAAGCTGCCCGTCTGCAGTGCTGTTTCTCTAGGCAAACTCAAAGGACAGGGTAAAAAAAAAAAAAAAAAAAAAAAAAATGTAGTCTATCCATTCCATGAAATATTACTTGATCATAAACAAGAATGAAATACTGAAATATACTACCTATACATACGAAACTCAAAAACATCATGCAAGTGAAAGAAACAAATTAAGAAAGGCCCCATCCTGTATGATTCCATTTACATGAAACGTCCAGAATAGACAAACCCATCAAGACAGAAAGTAGGCGGGTGGTTGCCAAGGGCAGGGCGAAGCAGAGCAAAGAATGATTGCTGAATGCATAGAAGGTGTCCTTCTGGGGCGACGGAACTGTTTAAGAACAAGACAGAAGGGAGGGTTGCATATTGGGAATGTGCCGAATGCTCTCGGGTTTGTTCACTGCAAAATTATCTTATGTCACGTGAATTTCAATTAAAAAGAGTTTCATGAGTGTCGGAAGTGACGAGGACCATGGTGATCATGACAAAGAGGGTACAAAGAGGGAGGATGCAGGCAGCTGTTGAAGGGAAGGTGGGGATGATGGTGTTGGTGATGATGATCGGGTTGGTGGTGGTGGTCGTGAGTCATGGTGAGATGGTCATGATGACGAAAGGGTTGGCAGTGGTGGTCACCATGGCCATGATCATGATGGTCATGATGACGACAGGGTTGGCGGTGGTGGTCACCATGGCCATGATCATGATGGTCATGATGACGACAGGGTTGGCGGTGGTGGTCACCATGGCCATGATCATGATGGTCATGATGACGATAGGGTTGGCGGTGGTGGTCACCATGGCCATGATCATGATGGTCATGATGACGATAGGGTTGGCGGTGGTGGTCACCATGGCCATGATCATGATGGTCATGATGACGAAAGGGTTGGCGGTGGTGGTCACCATGGCCATGATCATGATGGTCATGATGACGATAGGGTTGGTGTTGGTGGTCACCATGGCCATGATCATGATGGTCATGATGACGATAGGGTTGTTGGTGGTGGTCACCATGGCCATGATCATGATGGTCATGATGACGAAAGGGTTGGCGGTGGTGGTCACCATGGCCATGATCATGATGGTCATGATGACGATAGGGTTGGTGTTGGTGGTCACCATGGCCATGATGATGATGGTGTTGTTGATGATGGTGGTGGTTAACATGATAGAGGAGGTAGGATGTGGGCAGGTGTCAGGGACAAGCATAGACAGAGGTGATGGTGACGTGAATGGTGACGATGTGGTGATCTTCTCTCAAACACGGATGTATCCACAGCCCACCTTGCGTTGCCTGATGCAGCACCAGCTTTCCCATTATTTAACCCAAAAATCTTGGAGTTGAAGTTACTCATGACTTAGTTCTCTAAGTCACTGTTGCAGACGGAATGTCTGTGTCCCCTCCCCCCCTGCAAAATTCACGTCTTTGAGACCTAAATCCCAGTGTGACTGTATTTGGAGACGAAGTTTCTAAGGAAGAAACAAACGTGAAATGAGGTCCTAACGGTGAGGTCCTCATCCAACAGAACCCCTTGTAAGTGTCCCTGTAGGAAGAGACATGGGAGGACGCACCCTGTCCCCACCCCGACCCGTTCAGCTTGCACGTGAAGCCCACCTGAGGACACGATGAGAAAATGGCCATCTGCGAAACAGGAAGCAAAGTCTCACCAGAAACCCAATCAGCCCGCATCCTGACTGCAGACCTTCAGCGTCCAGAATTGCCAGAGACCAAGGTCTGCGGTTTAAGCCGCCCACTCTGTGGCAATGTCTCCCAGCGGCTCTACTGGGCTAATACGGTCACTTTCACACAGCAAATAGTCTCGGTTCAACCTCCAAATGGTCCCAGAAGTCGAGCACCCGGTAAGATGTCCCCGATTCTAAACACCACCATCCACCACATCCTCAAGGGTGCATGCTCCCAAGCCTCTGTCCCGAACAAGCCCCAACAAGAACCTCTGAACCCACGGGAGACGCGGTCACAGCTCAAGATCCTACAGCCCCCTCCCCCAGTGCTCACACCCGGCCAGCCCTGCTCTGTGCCTTCCGGTCCCGGCTTGCCCAGCCCCACACCGGCCACAGTGACCTCCTGAGAGCTTCTGGAACACGTGCACGGGGCCCTGAGGTGGCCCTGGGGTTCCAGAGCACATTCTGGGCTGGCAGCATCGCTGGGGACTTGTGAGGAATGCAGAGTCACGGGCTCCAGCTCAAGGGAGGGGACCCAGGAAAAATCTCCAGGGCGGGGCCAGCATCGGCCCTGCAGGGGATGGTGACGCGGCCCAAGCCTGAAGACCAGCCACGGTGCCCACGGTCTTGTCCGCAAGGGAGCCCCTGCCTCACCTTCGAGGATTCGATCAAACATCTCCTCCTGGGAACGGCGGACCCCACGGTGCCCTCCACGTGCCAGCATGGCCCGCCCCTGCCTCCGCCTGCCGTGGCCCCGATCCCACGGCGCTGCTCTCTCCTCCCGCCAATGGTACCCACCGTGCGCCCGTCTCAGCGCAGCGTAAACTCGAGCTGAGTCGTCTATGACCTCCCATGTCCGTCTATGACCTCCCATGTCCGTCTATGACCTCCCATGTCCGGAGGCAGGGGCTGGGGGAGGGGGATGGAGGGAGTTACGCACTGACGCAGATCAATGTTTGTGTCCCCGCCGTGCCCCCCAGCATCATGGCATTCACATTTGCTGTTGGGCCTTCGGGACGTGTTTACGATTAGGCGAGGTTGTGACGCTGGGGTCCCCCCGGGGCTGCAATGAGCTCCCTTATAGGAGCTCCCTTAAGGAGCTGCCCTTATAGGGCAGCGGGAGCGGGATTAGGGCCAAGTTGGGGGGAAGCAAGAGCGCGGGAGAAAGTCCTATTGGTGGGGAAGCAAAATGATTGCCAGGACTTTAGGCAGATCCGCCTACAGTCAGTGATTCTCGGACAAAGGTCTCCTCGATCTTGAGGAAATACAACTTTGTGATTGTGCCACATGTGAACTAAACAAATAGCAGGTGGTGACCATGAGCCCCCAGGCTGTGTGAAGGGAATTCGCTCTGGCCTCGACTTGGGGGTGTTGGCCGCCATAGAAATGCACAGGATGGGGCGCCTGGGGGGCTCAGTCGGTTAAGCTCCCGACTTCGGCTCAGGTCACCATCTCACAGTGCGTGGGTTCGAGCCCCGCGTCGGGCTCTGTGCTGACGGCTCAGAGCCTGGAGCTGCTTCGGATTCTGTGTCTCCCTCTCTCTCTGCCCCTCCTCTGCTCTCGCTCTCTCTCAAAAATAGCATTAAAAATTTTTTAATAAATAAATAAATAGGGGAATAAACGCACAGGGTAAAACTGGAGAGAAAGGCATCCCCCGCAGAATCTGAAAGCCGTGCCTGCAGAAACTGGGACGCCTTGCACACGGTTCACGGTCTCTGCGACTGAACCAAAGGCAACATCCTGGTTGGGATCTTGGGCCAAGAAGGAATCAGGACGCACGGAAGCTTTGCCAAGGGTGCACGGGACGGATTTGGGGATTCCCTGCGAGTGTATAATTATTTCAAAACATATAGTATATTTTTTACTTTTTTATTGTTTTGTGTATTTTTGAGCAAGCGAGAGAGACAGAGGGCAAGCGGGACACAGGCAGAGAGGGAGGGAGACCCAGAATCCAAATCAGGCTCCAGGCTCCGAGCTGTCACCACGGAGCCCCGATGCTCGAACTCATGACCCGCGAGATCATGACCTGAGCCGAAGTCAGACCTGCGACGGGGACTCGTCAGTCCTGTCCTGTGGGCGCCCCCGCCCCCCCCCGGAGCACCCAGCTGGCAGGCACAAGTGACGGGTGAAAACACGGCAGGGTCGGGGGGAGGACAAGAGTGAGTCACACACCCAAGGGGAGACGGGCAACGGGAAGCCACACTGTGTGTCGCGACCACGAAGGAAAACGTCCTCTGGGGCGGAGCCGGGCTGTGCCCTTCCATCCCGAATCATCCTGCACAGAAGGTTCTGGGGCGTGGGGACGGTGGTGGAAAACAGAGGTGCGGAGGGCTTGGGGGCATCTGGGGAGTGCTCCCTCCGCGTGTAGGGCGGGTTCCCGTCACGGAGGACTGCACTCTCATGAGGAAAAGCGCATACAGGTGGTCTATGGGTGCCCGTGTGGCCTGGGGCCCCGTGAGGTCGCCCGGCTGCTCGTCCCCCTGGGACCCACTGCACCTTATGTCGGGACCTGGAGGGGACACGCACAGGCTGCGGGACGGGACGGCCGGGCCGGGACGGCCGGGGATCCCTCCAGGCTTAGTCTCCGGGGCTGAGAGGGCTCAGGTTCAGGTTCCTCAGTATTGAAGCACAAGGTTAGATACAACACCACAGAAACTGCACACACACCTCCGTCACTCACACCCCCCTGGGTCTCTCACATACACATACTTGGGTCTGTCTGTCTCTCTCTCTCTCACACACACACACCCCTGGGCCCCTGACCACGCTCTGTAACCGAACAGCTGAACACGCGCCCCCAGCTCTCCGTCCACACCCCTGGAGCCCGCAGGAAGTTATCCTTGAGGAAGGAGCCTCGTCCCCAGTAGGAGAGGCCAAGAGGCAGCTGGACGGAAGCAGTCACCCTCCCACAGCCGCCCCTCTCCGTCCCCAAAGGCGGCGACCTTCTATTTTTAAGGACAAGACTACCGGCTGGGCACCTATGCCCACGGGGCCCCGCGTGACTGCAGGCGGCAGGAGAGGTCAGGTCCACAGCCCGCCCACACCCTGCCGCGGGGTCCTGGCCCGGGGCCCGGGGCCCGTCTGACAATACAGCCATGTCTGTGCCCAGAAGCAATACAATGGGTGTTTCTGCGTGCCAAGGCTCGGCGGGTCCCCCAGCAACTTTCCATTGTTCACTCGGATTTCCACGTACCCCCGGGGTCACCGCACTGGCCCGCGTTCTCGGCCAGCCCTGCTGCCCCCTGCAAAACACAGCCCGCTTTTCCACCAGCCGGCTTCCGGGAGGGAGGGAAGGAGATGGGCACAGAGAGACAGACAGACGGAAGGATGAGGGAGACAGCCACAGGCAAGCAAGGAGAGGTAGAGGAGGTGCGTCCCGGGCCGTCCTCCCCAAATCAGGTTTCCTGGAGACCCTTCCTCACAGCCGAGTGCAGAGGGCAGCAGGGGACCCCAGAGGGAAAAGAGAAGGTCTGGCCGCGTCTGCCGGGGTGACTGACCCTAGGCCACGACCTCGAGTTCACGGCTTCATGATTCCCCGCCCAGCTTCCTCCTTTCCAAAACAGGCTTAGGGGACCCAGGAAAGTCCCCGAACTCCCCTGTCCCAGGGTGACACGGCCCCTTCCCCACGCGCTTTCTGACAAAGCGCACATCCCCGGACCCTGTGGGCCGGAAAGACGTGCTAAGCAGCCACAGGCCCATGGTGGGTGTCCACAACCTGAACCCGGCACCGCTGTGCGGTCGGGGTTTTCTGACCCCACTCGGGGCGGCCCCATAAGCCAGCGCGTCTGGGGATCCGCGCGCCCAGGGAACTCGCTGGAAATTACATGCAAGTCAAAGGGACGAGACAAAGGGAAATCAGTGTCCGGGAAGGAGCCCCAACTTTCAGGCGCTCAAGGCGTCCGTGTCCCTCGCCGCCCCCCGCCCGCCCCGTGACGGGCGCCCCGGGACACCTGTCCCCGCCAAGCCCCCGGTGAGGTCTACGCGGAAGCATCCTGCCGCTGGACACAGGGACGCTGCCCAGAAAGAGCTGTGCAGGTGCGTGTGGCCGCCGCCTCGGTCGCTCGGGGCCCCTGGCTGGGAGGGCGGGCGACGACCCCAACGTGAGGTGACCCCCCCCCCCCAGGAACTTTCGTGACGTCGGGTGCCACGGACACCTGGGGCGGCCGGGGAGGACGGGAGTCCTACCTAAAGGGGTTTCTGGGGCGCGGGGCTCGGGCGCCCCGCAGGCGGGGAGACTCGCGGGGGGCTGGAAGGGGACTGGCTCCGGGTCTCGGGGCGCCCACAGGGGCCAGGGGCGCACGGCCGGGACCCCCCGCGCAGACGCGAGCGGCCAGGGCCGGTCAGGGGGACGGCCGGGCGACGGCACACGCGCGCCCTTTGTCTGACGCCAGCGTCCCCCCGGGCCGGGTGCCCCGCGCGCCCTACTCACCCACGGTGGCCAGCGTGTCGAAGTCCTGCAGGCGGTAGGCGGGGGGCTCCGGCGACGGCGCCTCGGGGCTGGGGCAGAGCGCGGGCGCGCCGTCGGGGGCGTCGGCACGGCCCCCCGGGGCCTCGGGCTCGGTCGCCTTGGCCGCCTTGGCCGCCTTGGCCAGCCCGGGCGCCTCCATGGGGGCGCGCTCCAGTCCGGGGAGCGCGCGGGGCCGGGCTCGGCGGGACGCAGCCTCGGAGGGCGGCGCGGCGGCGGCGGCGGCATCAGCGGCGTCCACCCATGCGCGTCCCCCGCGGCCCGGCGGAGCGGCGGGGACAATGGCGGGGCGCGGGGCGGCGCTCACTGAAGCAGCAGCAGCAGCAGCAGCTGGTGGGAGTAGCCGGCGGCCTCGGAGGGCGGGCCCGGGGGCCCGGGCGGCGGCGGGGGCGGGGGCGGGGGCGGTGCGGCCGAGGCGGGGGGCGCGGCCCGGGCCGGCGGGGGCGACGCGGGGTCCCGGTTCATCCCTCGCCGCCCGAGTCCGCGGCCACCCGCGCGGGCGCAGCGTGCGCGCCGAGGGAGGGGGGGGGGGGCGGGCGGAAGCGGCCTGGGCGGGGCCGCGCGCTCTCCCGCCCGCCCGCGCCCGGCCCGGGGACCGGGGCGTCCCCGCCGCCGCCGCCGCCGCCGCCGCGCTCCGCCCCCGCCGCGCCCCGGAGCCGCCCCCGCCAGGCCGGGGCGCGCGGGCGGGCGGCGCTGGGGTGGTGGCCGCGCCCCCTCGCGCGCCCCCGGGGGCTGGGGTCCCCGCCGAGCTCGCCCGGAAGGCCGGCAGGCGGGGCGGGCTGGGCACCGGGAGGGCGTGGCTGGCACTAAAGTAAACTTAAAAGATCCAACTGGAGCGGGAGCTTGAGTGCGCCCAGGGCGCGCGGCCCGCGCGGCCCCTGGGGCGCTTGCCGGGTCTGGCGAATCCTAAGACCCCGCCCAGGTCGGCTTCCTGGTTCCTGGGCGGGGGGGAGCCAAACTGGTACAAGATGCTGGCGGGAGTGGAGGGGAAGGGGTGGGCAGGGGCGGGGCGAGCGCGCAGGACCCCCCCGCCCCGTGAGTTTCCCGCAAGCTTTGCTAACAACCCATGATTATTTCCGAAACAAAAGCAACCAGAGGCAGACTTAAGAGCTCGGACGCCCGAAGGCAGTGCCCCCAACTCTGACGGCTCCCTGTGTTCAGGACACCGGGCACAATGTGGGGAAGGAAGGCAGGGCGCCCCAGGCCATTTGCATTTACAGCTCCGTCTCCCACCCACCCGCCCCCGTTTAAGCGTGTCCGAGATCCCATGTGGGCACACTTCCAGAATAAACGACTAGTGTGTATGAGAACTTGGAATGTCACGGCGCGTCCTGTTTTGTGTCTGGCCACCCTGTCCGCTCGGGGCGGGCAGGGGCGGCCGGTCCAGAAGGCAAGGCCACGTCTAAGTCAGAAGCGAAGCGTTTCACCGAGACTAGGCCATGCCTGCCGGGCTTGGCCAAGTGGGAGGGGCGACAGGAAACCAGAACCCGGCTCTGGGTGTGGCGTTCTGGCCCCGGGCTGCCAGCTTCGCCCCACCCTTCGTCTACACTTTGTGGGTGGCATTTTCCCCAGGGCATTAGGCAGAGCGCTGGGTCTGGTCGCTTATTGCCAGAGAGGTGGAAAAAAAAAAAAAAAAAATGCGCGCCCTGAGCAGGCCGAGGGCACCGGGCTGGAATTAGGAGGGGCTCTGGGCACCAGGTCCTGCCTGGCCCTGCCCTGCGGAGGGGTTGGGGGGGGGGGGGGGGGGTTCAGGATGGTCCCCGGGGACTTGCCCCTTCGATGGTGCTAGGGGACTAAGCTTGGTGGTCAAGTCTGGGTCAATCAGGGACATGCTTTTTTCCTTTCCTATTGCACCCAGGCAGCAAGGGTTCCAGAAAAACTTTCAGGATCATTATAAGGCCAGGTGGCCCAGTTGCCGTGACTCAGTCCTCTCCCACCCCTGAGCCTGACCACATACCTACGTCTTCCTATAAATATCCTGGCCAGCTTCGGCAACAAATATCCTGGCCAGCTTCGGCAACACCTTGCTGTACAAAAGCAGCTTTCATCCGGGACGATCATAAAAGTTCTTCAGAAACCACAGCATATGACTCGGAAAGACAACAGAAAAAAACAAAACAAAACCCTGTAAGCTAGGCATTAAGGGGTCAGTACAGCCTCTGGGCTGCGACATGACATTTGGGTGCAGGGAAGGCACACTGAACTCTGTCATGTGCAAAGAAGGAGGTCCTGGCTCTAGTCCCGTGAACCGTGAGGTTAACGCAGCAACCCGTCCAGGTGTTCAATACTAGAGGAATAAATGTGTACTTTTCTAAGCCAGCGGGAGTATGTATACGTGTCGTTCTTTTGGAAGAGTTAGGTATATACTTGTACATATGTGTTGTATACGTATGTGTGATGTGTGTGTGTATGACTGTAGAGACAGTGAGTTAAAATTAAAAAGTACAGGGGCGCCTGGGTAGCTCAGTCGGTTAAGCGTCCGACTCTTGGTTTCAGCTCAGGTCGTGATCTCACGGTTTGTGGGTTTGATCCCTGCATCAGGCTCTGCACTGACAGCACAGAACCTGCTTGGGATTCTCTCTCCCCCTCTCTCTCTGTGCCTCCCCTGCTCTCACTGTCTTTCTCTCTCAAAAGATAATACACAAACTTAAAAAAAAATTTTTTTAATTAAAAGGTATATAGTTACCTTTGCAGGCTTTATACTTATTATATTACATACTGTGTATGTTATATTCGGATATATTCTATAATATGTATTCTAATGTGTTTTATGACATGTATTCTATATATATTCTAAATGTTTTTTGTGTTTTATTTTATATTTGAGAGACAGGGAGACAGAACATGAACGGGGAAGGGACAGAGAGAGAAGGAGACACAGAATCCAATGCAGGCTCCAGGCCCTGAGCTGTCAGCACAGAACCCGACACGGGGCTCAAACTCATGAATCATAAGAATATGACCTGAGCCGAACTCAGATGCTCAACCGACTGAGCCACCCAGGCGCCCCATCTACTATGTATATTCTAAAAGACATGCTTATGGCCTTTCAAAGACTTTACAACTTGTATGTATGTACATATACATTATATATATATATATATATATATATATATATGTATATATATATAATATTGAGTATTATATATATTCTAACATTCTGTAATATATTCCAATATATTTTATTATGTATATTTTAATATATTTTATTATACATTCTAACATTTCTATTCTAAGAAACATATTCAGGGGCATTGGGGTGCCTCAGTCAATTAACCATCTGACTCTTGATTTCCACTCAGGTCATAATCTCATGGTTCGTGAGTTCAAGCCCTACATTGGGATCTGTGCTGACATCTTGGAACCGGCTTGAGATTCTGTCTCTCTCTCTCTCTCTCTCTCTGTGTCCCTCTCCCACTCGCTCTGTCTGTCTCGAAAATAAATAAGCTTTAAAAAATAAATTGAGGGGCGCCTGGGTGGCTCGGTCGGTTAAGCGTCCGACTTCGGCTCAGGTCATGATCTCCCGGTCCGTGAGTTCGAGCCCCGCGTCGGGCTCTGTGCTGACGGCTCAGAGCCTGGAGCGTGTTTCGGATTCTGTGTCTCCCTCTCTCTCTGCCCCTCCCCTGTTCATGCTCTGTCTCTCTCTGTCTCAAAAATAAATAAAAACGTTAAAAAAAATTTTTTTAAATAAAATAAAATAAAAAATAAATTGATTAGTTAAACAAGTAAAAAAAACATGTTCAGCTGCCTTCAGACGTTACAAGTTATATATAATGTTAGATATATTATACATTGTATTCTAATATTGTATAATATATATTCTAATATATTTCACTATAAATTCTAATACATATATTCTAAACAACAAGCATTCAGCTGCCTTTTTTGCATATTTATATGAAAAATTTGCATATTTATATATGCAAAAAATATATATACTTTTGAGTTAAATACATGTCTGTATAGCATCTCTCACTCAGGTAAACTCATATTTTGGAAATATACAGGTGGGTTTCAATACATGGTTGGAAGAAGCCTTCCCAGGACTTCTGGAAAGCAATCCTTTCAACAACGTAGGAATGCTTTGAATGTGGACGCAGCCAGGGATGAAAATATTTCTATCGCTGGATGCCTGGAAATATGCCCACTTAGGCTTTGCTCTTTGCGGGCAGGCAGAAAATTCTGATGGATGTTTAGCTACGGGATTAGGGTTTCAGATTTCAGCAGCTAGATTTTCCTGTAATTCAGGTGAAGCCCTGTACCAGGTGTCCTGTGTTTACTAAGAATATAACAGGGTCATTTTCCATTGTCAGTACATCTCTCCCCACTTTCTCAGATGAGCTGTGGCAAAGCCATGTATCGGGGTTTGCGAGTTTTCGCTGATCACCGATGACCCTTTGGCCAGCAAGGAGGGTTTCCAGGACTGGCCAGCATTTACTGCTCTTAGCTTTGCAATCTTCTGCTTCTGGTTTCTTCCCGGTCACTGGACGGCCCCTGGTGGGTCTGTGTTGGTTTAATGCGTTGGGAATTCATGGGAATTCATGGTTCGTGGGCCATGTTCTCTTACCATCCCGGGGACTTGGGCCTCTGTGCATGGAGGCAGACCCTTGGTGACTAATCAGAGATGATGAAACTTGCCTTATAATTGTATGTGTGGCCACAGTCATGGAGGCTTGCTCCAGTGTGAGACCCGCTGAGTCACCGTCTTCCGCAAGCAGCCTGCACAGACACCCCAGGGCTGTATTTCGGTAGCTGGCTCTCGGGGGGTCGGGGGACCCCATGTTACACCCTCACTTGTATCAGAAATGCCGCCCTGGCCCAACATATGTCTTGAAACCAAATGATCTTGGAAGTGCCCACTCTCGGGGCGCCTGGGTGGCTCAGTGACTTAAGCGTTCAGCTTCGGCTCAGGTCATGATCTCACGGTTCGTGGGTTCGAGCCCCATGTCGGGCTCTGTGCCGACAGCTCGGAGCCTGGAGCCTGCTTCCGATTCTGTGTCTCCCTCTCTGTGCCCCTGCCCTCTCTCTCTCAAAAGTGAATAAACATTAAAAAAAAAAAAATTTTTTTTTAAAGATAAATGAAAAACAAAAAAAAGAAAAAAGAAATAAATACCCAGGCTGGTGATGGAAATGAAGCTTTCACCCTGGAGACCTCACAAACCCTTCCCTGGGCAGGAAGGTCGCGAGTTCCAAATGGGCTCACAGCAATTAACTCACTGGGTAGAAACATGAGCAATCCGATAATTGGGCATTTAAGGAAAATCAATGAATCATCAATCACTAAAGTCAAGCCAAACCCTAAGGCACCGTCTCTCCAAAGTAAAGCTTAAAAATCTGAGCAGACAGGCTTATTCTTGCATGGAGCGCGGACTTCTAAAAATAACGCTTCTGAACGTGCCTATTTAGTCCGAGGCTTCTAGAAAGTGATTTCAAAGGAAACCGTAGAGGAAGCACAGAGAGGGGGAACGCTGTCTGGGCCGCACCAGCCTGGAATTAGACTTTGCTGAGTTCACTCTTCGCCCGAGATGTGCGTGAGAGGTTTCGGTCCTCAGATGCTGGAGACGTTTCTGGAAAAATCTAAGCCGTGCTATTGAGCTCACACAGGTGCATAACGCTTGGCAAAATGCAAACCAATGGTCTGCCCTGATCACTTGGGTCACATAGCTCTGCCTGGACGCCTTGCTCCCGGGCTAGTCGCTGAAGCTTTGAAGTAACTAAAGAGTCTGACAAAGCAACATGACAAGAACTGTGAACTTGAAAATACCATCGACAAAACCCCCGGGGTCACCGCACTGGCCCCCGTGCCCGGCCCGCCCTGCTGCCCCCTGCAAAACACAGCCCGCTTTTCCACCAGCCATTCTTCGCATTCTGTGTCTCCCTCTCTCTCTGCCCCTCCCCTGCTCATGCTCTGTCTCTCTCTGTCTCAAAACTAAATGGAAACATTTAAAACAAACATTAAAAAAAAAATTAAAAAATTAAAAAAAAAAAAAAAGACATGACCACCCAAACACGTAAGAAAGTTATGGAAATATAAATGAAATTAAAAACGTATATGCTGACTGATACGTGGTCGAAGGGTATTAACGCAGAATTAAGCCCCAAGAAGTGCATAGATGAGGGGCATTCAGAGAAGGAGAAAAAGAAAGGGATGGAAGAAATGTATCAAAGAACAAACGTGGCGGCTGATTTTGAAAATCCATCTAATACTAGAAGCATGGGTTACTCCCTGCCCACAGGAGAATTCTCACACACTTTTAGCTGTAATGTCCATTAGCAGAAGGACGTACTGTGTTAGAAATGACCATACATTTAGGCCCAGTCATGTTATGTCTACAAATTTATGTTTAAAATTAAATTTTGGAGAACGTTGAAAGCTTTGTGATCAAAGATACCCGTGGCTATGGGCTGAATAGCGTCCCCCAAAATTCACACGTGGAAGCCACCTCAGGATGTGGTTCTATTTGGGGTGGGGTCTTTAAAGAGGGGACTGAGGTAAAATGAGGTCAGGTGGGGGGTCCTGATCCCATAGGACTGGGGTCCTTAGAACATTAGGACACATACACTCCTAGAGGGCCTCAGTAGGAACCAGCCTCGGCCCTGCCTGGATCTCAGCCTCCCAGCCTCAGCCCTGCCTAGATCTCAGACTCCCAGCTGCGTCCCTGCCTGGACCTCGGACCCCCAGCCTCGGCCCTGC
Source organism: Panthera onca (assembly GCF_046562875.1). Classification (NCBI taxonomy): domain Eukaryota; kingdom Metazoa; phylum Chordata; class Mammalia; order Carnivora; family Felidae; genus Panthera; species Panthera onca. The sequence goes on along the minus strand of NC_138358.1, from coordinate 28,466,562 downwards.
CTGGATCTCTGACCCCCAGACTCGGCCCTGCCTGGACCTCATTCTCCCAGCCTCCAGCCCCGCCTGAATCTCAGCCTCCCCCACTGGCCCTGCCTGGATCTCAGACCCCCAGCCTCAGCCATGTCTCGATCTCAGACCCCCAGCCTCGGCCCTGCCTGGATCTCAGACTCCCAGCCTCAGCCCTGCCTGGGTCTCAGACCCCCAGCCTCAGCCCTGCCTGCATCTCAGACCCTCAGCCTCGGCCCTGCCTGGATCGCAGACTCCCATCCTCAGCCCCTCCTGGACCTCAGACCCCCGGCCTCAGTCCTGCCTGGATCTCCGACCCCCAGCCTCGATCCTGCCTGGATATCAGACTCCCAGCCTCAGCCCTGCCTGCATCTCAGACCCTCAGCCTCGGCCCTGCCTGGATCGCAGACTCCCATCCTCAGCCCCTCCTGGACGTCAGAGTCCCAGCCTCAGCCCTGCCTGGATCTCAGACTCCCAGGCTCAGCCCTGCCTGGATCTCAGACCCCAAGCTCAGTCCCTCCTGGATGTCAGAGTCCCAGACTCAGGCCCTTCTGGACCTCAGACTTCCAGGCTCGGCCCTGCCTGGACCTCAGTCTCCCAGCCTCGGCCCTGCCTGGACCTCAGACACCCAGCCTCGGCCCTGCCTGGATCTCAGTCTCTCAGCCTCGGCCCTTCCTGGATCTCAGACTCCCAGCCTCGGCCCTGCCTGGATCTCAGACTCCCAGCCTCGGCCCTGCCTGGACCTCAGACACCCAGCCTCGGCCCTGCCTGGATCTCAGTCTCTCAGCCTCGGCCCTGCCTGGATCTCAGACTCCCAGCCTCGGCCCTGCCTGGATCTCAACCTTCCAGCCTCCAGCCCTACCTGGATCTCAGACTCCCAGCCTCCAGGACCCCGAGACAATATGTGTGTTGTGTTAATCCCAGGCTGTGGTGTTCTGTTATGGCAATCTAACACATCCATTATTTAAGGCAGTTTTTTAACGATAGAGAAAAATATCACACCCTTGATAAATAGAAAAAAAAAAGTAATTTTAAGTAATCTAGGTGGTAATCTAAATGCTATCACATACTCCGATCTTCATCATAAAACAAAATGACCTGGAAAAAAAAAAAAGGTAGGAAAATGTCAAAAAGGTTGTGTCTGGATTGTAATTTCTCTATAATTTTTTTCAATGTTTCCCAAATTTCCTTGTAATGAGGAAGCGGACTAAGAGAAGAAATTGGAGAGGTTTGGAAACCAGTTTTTGCAAAGTGGTAGATGTGCATGTAGTCAGCCTGGGCCTTGGTGAGGAGCTGTGGTTTTACAGTTAATCACCATTTCCAGGAGGGCCATCAGGGCTTATGTGCAAACCGGATGGTTTCACTCAGTCTGCAGGACTTATCAGGGCAAAACTCATAAGGACGAAAACTTGTGAAGTGGGGTGATGGCCGTGCCAGACGTGTGAGTAAAGAGAAACACGTGTCCCGGGCCTTGGAGGAAAAAGATTTGGTGGTGTAATGCCTCTGGAATGGGCCAGCATCGTCCTCCCAAAGCGTGCATCACAACCCGCAAACAGAGGTTAATGTTTATGAGCAAGAACCCGCGTGAGAGCCAGGATTCTCGGTTTCTGAGAAACGGACAACTGTCATGACGTGGGCATGAGGTTTTGTCCCGATAAAGCCGGGACTTTAAAAATAGTTTGGTAGGGCGCCTGGGTGGCTCAGTCGGTTGAGCGTCTGACTTTGGCTCAGGTCATGATCTCACGGTCCGTGGGTTCGAGCCCCGCGTCGGGCTCTGTGCTGACAGCTCAGAGCCTGGAGCCTGCTTCGGATTCTGTGTCTCCCTCTCTCTCTGACCCTCCCCCGTTCATGCTCTGTCTCTGTCTCAAAAATAAATAAAAAAACATTAAAAAAAATTTAAAAATAGTTTGGTATTGCACCTGAAAAGATACTGGCATACCCAGTAGACGTTATGCGGACAAGGGCGTGGGGATTTCAAGTCTTCAAACAGTATGTGTATGTTATATATAGTTTGTATGTAGTATATATACAGTGTATATATATTATATATAGTATGTATATAGTATATATATACTTCATATACAACTTATATGTATAGTTTATACATAGTATATACATATATAGTTTATACAGTTACATATTATATGTGTATAGTATATATATATACTTTATATATAATTTATATGTATAGTTTATACATAGTATATACATATATAGTTTATACATAGTTATGTATTATATGTATATAGTATATATATATACTTTATATATAATTTATATGTATAGTTTATACATAGTATATACATATATAGTTTATACAGTTACATATATGTATATAGAATATATATATATACTTTATATATAATTTATATGTATAGTTTATACATGGTATATACATATATAGTTTATACATAGTTATGTATTATATGTATATAGTATACATATATACTTTATATATAATTTATATGTATAGTTTATACATAGTATATACATATATAGTTTATACAGTTACATATTATACGTATATAGTATATATATATACTTTATATATAATTTATATGTATAGTTTATACATACTATATACATATATAGTTTATACATAGTTATATATTATATGTATATTAGATGTATATTATATACATATATGTATGCACAGTAGACAAATAGGTACACATACATAAATCTATACCAACCTAAATATGTATAAAGCCACAAGTACACATCTTTGTACATATTTAGGTTGGTATATATGTATTTACACCTATATTTATAATCATTTGAAGTATATATAATTTAAAAGTATATAAGCTACTTTTACTTATTTTTTTAACTTCCTTTGCCTGTTTTGAGGTGGGGAGGAGTAGAGAGGGAATCCCAAGCAGGCTCCCCGCTGTCAGTGCAGAGCCCGATGTGGGACTCGAACCCACACATCATGAGAGCGTCTGAGCCGAAACCAAGAGGCGGAGGCTTGACCGACTGAGTCACCCAGGTGCCCCTAAAAGTACAGAAGCCAATTTTGAAGGCAAATGTTAACGTGAAAGTTACCTTTCTGCCCTTTCTGCCCTCAATCCCATACTGTGACTTGGAAGGTGTGGCGGTCCCCAGAGACGCGACCTACATGGGGCGCTGTGTATGACTATAAGATGCTGCTCCGGCCGACTGTGTGTGGGGATATGCGCCCAAGTGCGTGGAGGTGTCTCGGGGAGACGGGCCACCGCAACAGAGTTTCCAGTACCAAAGTCTGGGGACGCCTGGGGGCCTCAGTCAGTTGAGCATCTGACTCTTGATCTCGGCTCAGGTGGAGATCTCACGGTTCCTGAGTTCGAGCCCCGCGTTGGGCTCTGTACTGACAGCACAGAGCTCGTTTGGAATTCTCTGTCTCTCCCTCGCTCTCTGCGCTCTCTCGACATAAATAAAATAAATTAAAAAAAAAAAGATTGCACTCCTGATGTGGGCACTTGGATGAAGCCGAGGTGAGCCGGCCAAGATCCCCGTCTCATGGGGTCAGATTCCACTGGCCAGCCGTGGATGGTTAGAGGATGTGACACGGAGGCTGGAAAACCAGAAATAGCAAGGTGGAGAGCCAGGGGGAGGGGAGGGTTTGCAAGTCAGTAATTGCCTGGATGCCCTAGATACATATAATTACATGGACGTAAGTGTATGGTAATCGTATGTATCATATGGTTTTCTGTGTGTGCAGAGACACGGGAATATGTCCACATAGAGAGGGGGACGTACGTGTGTATCTATCTCAGATGCTGGGATTTGAACAAGGACCTGAAGGAGGGCAGGAGTCCATGAGCACCTGTCTGGGGAGTGACAGGGACAGTGTGGCCTGACCTTGGCAGGTAGCAGGGACACACAAAAGGTGTGTCCCTAGAAGCAAACAAAAGTACAACATGAGAAGCACCCGGCCAGCTCGGTTGGTGGAACGTGTGACTCTTGACCTCGGGGTTGTGGGTTCGAGCCCCACTTTCGCTGTAGACATTACTTAAAAAATAAAAATCTTAAAAAAATAAAGAACATAAAATCCTTTAAAAATGCAGGATGTCCACTTAAATCTGAATGTCAGATGATATATGTATAAAATATGTGCCTATGTGATATTTGGGACATACTCCTGCTAAACGCCAAGATGAATTTGCATTTCAGGTAAACAGTTAATAATTGTTTCCGTATAATGCAGAATACTGCATTAGGGAGGTAGTTACTACATAACCACTTGAGTGTGAATTGCAAATAAACAATGAACAATTCTTTCATTATAAGGGTGTAAAAGCATATATGTTTCTGGGGTTCGTACACGATTTTTGCAGACAGTGCTGAATGGATCCTGAAAAACAGGGCTTTGCTCTGAGGAGGGTAAATCAGTTCAGGGTGGTGGGAGGGATTACACTCAACCACTTCTGTTCAGTTTGAGTTTCTGAACAGAAGATGTTCTTGTGTAATCGTTTTTTAAATATAGTAATTGAGGGGAGACTGGTCAGCTGAGTCGGTTGAGCATCCGACTCTTAATTTTGGCTCAGGTCACGATCTCAGGGGGTCTACACTGAGCTCGGAACCAGCTTGGGATTCTCTCTCTCGAGCTCTGTCTGCCTGTCCCCTGCTCTCTCTCTCTTTCAAAATAAATAAAATAAAATAAAATAAAAAATAAAATAATAAAACAAAATATTAATATAAAATAATAAAATAAAACAAAATAAAACAAAATAATAGTATAACATAAAATAATAAAATAAAATGATAAATAAACTAAAATAAGAAAATAATAAATAAAATAATAATATAAAATAAAATAATAATGGGGCGCCTGGGTGGCTCAGTCGGTTAGGCGGCCGACTTCAGCTCAGGTCATGATCTCGCGGTCCGTGAGTTTGAGCCCCGCGTCGGGCTCTGTGCTGACAGCTCGGAGCCTGGAGCCTGCTTCAGATTCTGTGTCTCCCTCTCTCTCTGACCCTCCCCCGTTCATGCTCTGTCTCTCCCTGTCTCAAAAATAAATAAAATGTTAAAAAAATTTTTTTTTAAATTTAAAATAAAATAATAAAATAAAATGATAAAATATATAAAATAAAATAAAATGATAAAATATATAAAATAAAATAATAATAAAATAAAATGATAAATATATACAATACAATAAAATAAAATAATAAAATAAAATAAAATAATAAAATAAAACAAAATAATAGTATAACATAAAATAATAAAATAAAACAATAAATAAACTAAAATAATAATATAAAGTAACATAAAATAATAAAATAAATACAATAAAATGATAAATATATAAAATAAAATAAAATGATAAAAAATATTAAATAAAATAATAAAATAAAATAATAAAATAAAGCAAAATAATAGCATAACATAAAATAATAAAATAAAACGATAAATAAACTAAAATAAGAAAATAATAAATAAAATAATAATATAAAATAAAATAATAAATAAAATAAAATGATAAAGTATATAAAATAAAATAAAATAAAATAAAATGATAAAATAAAACAAGATAATAGTATAACAAAATAATAAAAGAATAAATAAACTAAAATAATAATATAAAATAACATAAAATAATAAAATAAAATAAAATAAAATAAAGTAAAATAAAATAAAGTAAAATAATAAAACAAAAAATAAGGTCCCTGTAGCAAACGCGATAGGTCCCACATTCGACAGAGAGAAAGATCTGCCCACTCCGATTTTTTATGGCTTCTTGGGTATAATTAGAGCAACCCACGTGGGGCTCCAGATGCTGGGCTGGGAATATCTGATGCCACTAATTACTGTTGCTTTGTTTTTGCATTTAGAACGACAGTCGTCACTGTAAGATGCCTTGAGATTCGTAAGGACTAGACGAAACGACGTTGCAGGTCACGTATTCCTCAGGAACGCACCGGGCTGGGGTCAAAGATGATGCCCAAGGGTGCTCTTGGGCAAGGGTGCGAAAGACATCAACTCTGTGTGTCCCAGGTGGGACCTGGGGGCCGAGGCCAGGGACCCACGGAGCTCAGCCGCGTGTTGGGATGCAGGGAGGGTTTGTTGGTATATGATAGAGCTGCAGAAACGTTAAGCTTCCTCAGGACTGCAGAAATGAAACTCTGGAGCCCTCCCCGTCCAGGGTCAAGTTCCCACAAGAAACGGGTCTGGGAAGAGGGAAGGGAAGAAGCGCCTTGAACGTATTCCTGAGTCAACAGCACCGTGGGGAGAGTCCCAGTGTCCAAGATGAAGGACGTGGTCCAGCAGCCGAGGGCCGCGAGACTGTGGACATCTGCATTCTCAGCACACAGACCCTGCCGACGGCACACAGCCTGTTTGGGATGAGGTCGCTTCTGGGGGTCACTGTTACCACAAGGGTGCAGACTCAGCCCCCCATCCCGCACCCCCATGGAAGGCTGAGACCCTGACTGCATCTTGGAAGACGTCCCTGTGTCTGAAATAGTGTTCTCTGCAGAAGGGGGCAGAATGTCCTTGGGAGGAAGATACAGAAGGGACTTGCTTTCTTTCCTTTTGAGGTGTCCCTGTGCACCACAGTTAGGCAGTCGGTATGACCCCCGAGAAGTCCAGTTCAGGACAGCCTTAGGCAACAGGGGCATAGTCCCCAATAAATGCAGATAATGCTGGAAGTTTCCAACATGTGCCCTGAAAACATCCCACCCCATCGTTCGCAAGAACAGAGAGATCCCGCATCAGCCCGTAGCTCACGGCTGCAATCAAACCCAGATATGGGACAACAAAGTCTGTGCCTCATGCGTATATATCTATATATTGGGGCCACCACCACCACCAAGGGCAGGATACATTTACATAACAAACAGCAGCTCATTATACAAACGAGTGCTGGGGCGTGCTGTGTATCTTGTTTGGGATTTTGCCAAAGGCGTTGGAAGAAAGATGATGTAAGCTTTGCAGAGAAGCTTGGGTAAATATGAAGAGAACAGACCTTCATGGGATAAGGAATTTCCGTGCTGTCACATCCCTGAAGAATACGGACATAAACACACGTTTAGGAATGGATTTATCTGCTGTGTAGGCCGGAGTTCACAAAACTCTGTACTGCAGGGCTTTCGCTATGAAACGGGAAGGGTATCTGTGGGTTTGTCCAGAGACCGTGAAAAGAGACTCCGATTTCCTCAAGACTGAAAACAGTGTTCAGTGCACTGAGTCGCACACTTTGGGGGAAACTGGTCTGTCAATGGACCCAGCCTTCTATGAGAGGACAGGGGGCATTTTAATGCAGATCAGGGAGCCATCTCGACTGCGGGATGGGTATAGATCGGATTTGAAAGTGCTTCTGAGCGGTCTACAATGCCTACGGTGTCAGTGTCGTCATTAGGGAATCCGAAGGCTTCTGCATAAATGTGAATCCCCAGTACGGGGTTCACCAATCCTTCGCCAAAACGTCGGCCTTCTGCCATGTTGTTGCAAGGTCAATGGACATGGGCTCTGAATCTTGTGTTTAATAGACCATGTTCTGGGCTGAACGAGGATACCTCCCTAGCCCACCCCGCACACCCCACCCCCCCAAAAAAAGATGTGCCAACCTGGAACCTGGTAATAGGACCTTAGTTGGAAAACGGGTCTTTGTAGATGTCAATAGGGATCTTGAAATGAGATCACCCATGGGGGCCAGGGTGAGGCCGTCTCAAGGTGGGGGGAAGGACATTGACCCCACTTCTTAACTGGGGAGGGCAGGAGAAGAACGTGTGTCATGGGACATGTCAGGTCCTCCCTGGGAAAGACACTCAGGGATGCTGTCTTCCACATGCCTCTTTCCCAGGGGACAGTGGCAAGTCATAGTTTGCGTGAAGTACTCAGACTACCTCAAAATGCATTCGATCAGTGAAGACGCGTGAAGTCTGCACGAGTGAAGCCAGAAGAATCTTCCCCTCGTCCACCTTCCAGAACGTCACCTCCTAGACTTGTCAAAGCCACGCGCACTGGGACTTTTGCCACCTACAGCCAACCCCACCCCAAGCACTTCCTGCTGCTGTGTGCACACAAACCCATCTCTTGATGTGTAAACAAGGTGTGGTTTGAGGTTTTGGGGGTTCGGGATGGGTTTCATTGTTTTTAGGCATTAAAAAACGGTTTTAGGGGCGCCTGGGTGGCTCAGTCGGTTGGGCAGCCGACTCCGGCTCAGGTCATGATCTCGTGGTCCATGAGTTCGAGCCCCGCGTCGGGCTCTGTGCTGGCAGCTCAGAGCCTGGGGCCTGTTTCAGATTCTGTGTCTCCCTCTCTCTCTGACCCTCCCCCGTTCATGCTCTGTCTCTCTCTGTCTCAAAAGTAAATAAACGTTAAAAAAAAAAATTAAAAAAAAAAAACGGTTTTAAAGAAAACATTCGTTTATTTAGAAATTCATTAAAAATTGTTTAGGATGGCCTGTTATTTCTCATGTAGGATAGGGAGTAGATGGGGTTATGTTTCCATGTGTGTTTAATGCATCATGCTGAATTCTTCCTCCCTACTCTTTAGCCCAGGGTCCCTGAACCTTGACACTGTTGACATTTGGGAACAGATAAATATTGGCTGCAGGGGGCTGTTCGGTGCATTGTGGGGCGTCGAGCAGAATGACTGGTGTCCACTCAGTAGATGGTGGTAGCATCTTCCCACCCCCAGTTGTGACAAGCAGATGCCTCCCAACATTTCCAAATGGCCCCTGGAGGGAAAGGATGTCGTCCCTGGTGGAGAACTACTGTCTTAGTACAATGTATAATTTACATCCAACACCGATCATAGACCTAATTTATATGTGTGGGTGTGTATATATAAGTGTTTGGATAGATGATGGATGGATAGATAGATACATACATACATACCCACATAGATAAGTGATAGATGATGCATTGATGGATGAAAGGATAGATGGAATCATAAATATCATAGATAGATAGATAGATAGATAGATAGATAGATAGATAGATATGATGGGTGGGTGGGTGGATGGATGGATGGATGGATGGATGGAGATAGATAGATAGATAGATAGATAGATAGATAGATATGATAGGTGGGTGGGTAGATGGATGGATAGAGATAATAGATGATAGATAGATAGATGATAGATATGATGGATAGATAGAAAATTCTAATCCGATTATATATCAGACATATTTTCTTAGATAGGGTCAAATTTACCTTTTTGAATCTGGCTACAATTTCCATTTGAAGAAAACACATCCTAATGTGGGTTGGTTTCCATTTAATCTTAAATAATAATCTTACAAAGTGAGCAAGTAGCCACATATGTGTCCTGTGACAAAAAAACCCAATGAAGCCATTTTTCCAGTGCCTAGTTGACAATGCAGACTGGCCATGAGTTGTGAAACTCTCCTTTGCCTTGTGAATCCATGAAAGAAACTCCATTCCAGGAAGATGAGGTTATTTTTGTACAGAAAATAGGCTAGTGAGAAATCCAATACAGAAATCACAGTGGCAAAAAAACCCACAAAAAACAAAAAACAAAACAAAAAACAAAAAACCAACACAAAAATTAAAAACTGTGGCACATTTGTATTAAGTCGTAAAAGCTCTGTAGGCTCAAGGAGTTGTTTTGATTTTAACTTATTTTCGTTTGTAACCATGTGAGTAGCATGATTATAGCGTTGCATATATATGCATAAACCAGACCATATGCAATGCCTTGCCTTGGTCTGGTTTCTTAGAGAAGCTGGAGAAACTTATGGGGTTTGTTCCTTGACGGCTTTCTCAAGCTCATAGCAACAGTTTCTTAAAACATCAGCAGACTAATGCAGAAACTAAGAACATGTCTTGGAAAGGAATCCCCAAATGCAGCTTTTCTCCAGGAACAGCAGGTGGAAAACCTTGAAAGTGCTCTTTCCAAAGTAACAATTTGCTGCAAATATATGCTGCCTTTGTATGAATGAACACCTTAACGTTAAGTGGAAGCAAGATAATGAGTACACTTTAGGTGTTTAGACTTTGAGGCTGAGATAGATGATAGATAGATAGATAGATAGATAGATAGATAGATAGATAAATGATGGTTAGAGATATCATGGATGGATGATGGATGGAGATGATAGATGATAGATATGATGGATGGATGGATGGATGGATGGATGGATGGATGGGAGACAAGAGGTGATAGGTATGATGGATGGATGCATGGATGGATGGATGGATGGATGGATAGATGGATGGAGATGAGAGGTGATAGATATGATGGATGGATGGATGGATGGATGGATGGATGGAGACGAGAGGTGATAGATATGATGGATGGATGGATGGATGGATGGATGGATGGATGGATGGAGATGAGAGGTGATAGATATGATGGATGGATGGATGGATGGATGGATGGATGGGGATGGGTGGATGGATGAATGGAGACGAGAGGTGATAGATATGATGGATGGATGGATGGATGGATGGATGGGTGGATGGGTGGATGGATGGATGGATGCACAGATGGATGGATGCACACACAGATGGGTGGATGGGTAGAGCGACTTCATTGAAAGGCTAAGTCAAGTTCATCCCATGGAATTCTGATCTTGTCTGTAGAACGAGATTCCAGTGGGATCGTGTGTCCAGTGGCCACATCCTGGGCATCATGATGGTTTTGTGCACAGCCTTGACAGTTTCTAACAGGATTGCTTGTCCCAACATGATGCAGGTGGAAACATTTATTCATTCTCATTCATCTGCCTTTTATTGACCTGGAAATCCTTGCCACATGTGCACATGCCACAAATTGAAAAAGCAGTCCCAAATTCTATGTGCAAAGCGACATTGCTGCCTACAATAATTTAATATTTTGTTGAAACGTGCTTTTTTTTAGAGGAAGAAACACAAGGCTTAGTAGTTCTGTGTTCAATAGTGGTTATTATGCTGATGGTTGCAATAAAGCACGTCTACTCATAGAACAATGTGTGATTGGACTCTGCTATTTAAGTGGACTTTAGTTCCGATGGGGGCAACTGAGGCACACGGTGTAGTAAGTATGGAATTCACTGCTACAATTAATACTCATTTGTTGAGTGACGAAGATAGAATTGAGGCATATTGGCATTGTAACCCGGATTTGAGGCTTTATCCTCTCAAAGGGTCTGAGACTGTTGGGACTCCAGTATTCATTCAAATGTTCTTAAAACACTCTCTCTTTTTTCGTTAACTTGAAGAAACCTCAACTGCGCCGTGGAGACTGTGCTTGAAGTAACGGGGACACCACCAGATAGCACAGGGATGGGCTTCCGGCCAGGCCCCCCAGTTAGGTATTGATTACCTAGAAGCGATTTGAATAATGGCCCTCCCATTAAGGAAAATGATTGCTTTAAAAAAAAGAACGCTAGATTACTGGATGAAGAGGGTCCTTCCCAGTCAGATGGATGGATGGGTGGGGATGGATGGATGGGTAAAATGCTAAGAATGATACTCATAGAATAATTTTGGCTTTTGTGAAAATATTCTGCACCTATTGAAACGGTCTGTTTTTCTCGAGAGTGTGTTTGGTGTTGTTTACAAAACTGTCTGGAGCGAATGGTTTATTTCTGGGAATTTCAAAAGCTCATCCAAATTATTTAATAGCCGCGAGACTAGTGAGGGAAAAATTGTGTGATCTCACCAAGTGGCTTGCCTGTCTATTTTTGCATAGAGAAATACATTCGTGAGCTCTACTCAGACACGCTTCTCCTTATTACGAAAATTCATTTGCAAACCCAAATGCATTTCCGAAAACACAGTTTGGATGTTCGAGTGGAATCAAATGTTTCCAACAAATCGAGCACGGACAAAAAAAAAAAAAAAATGTCTAAATTGTGCATGCTTAAGCGTCACACATTTCAAGTTTTTTTTTTTTTAATTTTTTTTTAATGTTTATTTATTTCTGAGGCAGAGAGAGACAGAGCATGAGCGGGGGAGGGTCAGAGAGAGAGGGAGACACAGAATCAGAAGCAGGCTCCAGGCTCTGAGCTGGCAGCACAGAGCCTGATGCGGGGCTCGAACTCACAGACCGTGAGATCGTGACCTGAGCCGAAGTCGGACGCTCGACCGACTGAGCCACCCAGGCGCCCCTCAAGTATTTTTGTATGGTCCTTGTGGAAGGCGCCTTATGACCCCAGTGTTGTCTTTGTTCTGTAGCGAGCGGTAGAGAAAGTTGCACAGACATTTTATCTCTGGACAGGAAGGTCTAAAACACTGCACTTGGCAGAAGGAGGTGAGCACAGCATGTGAGTCAGTGCTAACCTCAGCGTTGTGAAGATTGGGGGGGGGGGGGTTGCTCTCTGCTGTAGGACATCCTGTGTATCCCAGGGTGCTGAGCAGCGTCTCTGGTCTCCACCCACCATAAGCCAGGAACACGCCCTTCCCCCATAGTTGTGACAACGAAAATACCTGCAGACCTTGCCAGTGTCCTGGGAGCAAAATGAGCCTCGGTTGTGAATAATTGCTCTGGAGAGGTGAGCACTATGTTCAGAGTATCTGAAAATCATCACCTCTGATCCTAGGTGAGCTACCTGGGTTGCGGGGGGCGGGTTTCCGGTTCTCTGGTTGGGTTCCTGTCTCTCGCCTGTGTCTTCTTGCTGGGGCCGTGGCTACGGGGCAGCTGATATTTGGGGCACGCTTCTGTTAAAGCCCCACATGGAGCCATTTCAGCCAAGTCACCAAACTGGGGCTCATTACCTGTCCGGATGCCAGTTTCAACCTCCCTTGGAAATGAAGTCTTAACTTGTCCGTTGGGAATGCGTTCTCTGATCAAACAGCAAGGGGGGCATCTGTCCCCTGGGCCCTCTCCGTCCTGCTCCCCTCCAAAGAGAGGTGAGGTGATCCAGGTAATAAAACCCCTGCCCATCCCCTAGGAGAAGTTGACCTTGTCCGGAACAAGCCTTTCTTTCCATTTGCTAATGACGCCCTTGCCCTACCCTCGTTCCTACAAGAACTTCAATAAAATCACATTGTGCACCAAGGTCCTGTCCCCGTGCTTCAATAAAATCACACCAAGGTCCTGTCCCCGTGCTTCAATAAAATCACATTTTGCACCGAGGTCCTGTCCCCGTGCTTCAATAAAATCACATTTTGCACCGAGGTCCTGTCCCCGTGCTTTAATAAAATCACATTGTGCACCAAGGTCCTATCACCGTGCTTTAATAAAATCACATTGTGCACCAAGGTCCTATCACCGTGCTTTAATAAAATCACATTTTGCACCAAGGTCCTGTCCCCGTGCTTCAATAAAATCACATTTTGCACCGAGGTCCTGTCCCCGTGCTTTAATAAAATCACATTGTGCACCAAGGTCCTGTCCCCGTGCTTCAATAAAATCACATTTTGCACCGAGGTCCTGTCACCGTGCTTTAATAAAATCACATTTTGCACCAAGGTCCTGTCCCCGTGCTTTAATAAAATCACATTTTGCACCAAAGACATCTTCAAGAATTCCTTCTTGGCCTTTGGCTCTGAACCCCCCAACCATCACCCCAAAACCCCATTATCAACTACACCTGCCACAGGAATCCTTGCCGTTTCCTACGTGTGGGGTGACGGCTTCCCCAGATGACGGGCTCTCAGACACTGGCTGGGGATCTTTGATGCACCTCAGATCTGACCCAGTCTACCTGGAGCTCTAGATGGGACTTTCCCAAGACCCCCTCTGTGGGTTGCATTAATTCTGTAGTGACTCAGGGAAGCTCATTTACCCAGTAGGTCATCTACTGGTTTAATACAAAGGGACAGAGGCTATTAGGGTAACAGTCAGCTGCCCCATGCAGAGACCCGCAGGCTGAGGTCCAGAACAAAGCAGCTTCTGTCCTCATGGAGCTTGGGGTCTGTCACAGAGATGAGTGGAAGCATTCTGGCTCCCCAACCTGAAAGATTCCGAACCCCGTCCTTCTGGGATTTTTCTGGAGGCTTCATCCAGTGTAGGTAGAATTGATTAACTCATGGGCCTCAGGTAATTGATTCGACCTCCAGCCCCTCCCTCCCACCAGGCGGGACAGAAAGTTCTATCCCTTTAATCCCAGAATTGGTTCCCCTGGCAACCAGCCCCCATCCCTGGGGCCTTTCCAAAAGTCACCTTATTCACATAACAAAAGACACCTTCCGATCTTATCACTTAGAAATTCCAAGCGTTTTAGGAGCTCTGTGCCAGAGGAGGGTGGGGGGAGAAATGAAGACCAAAATGTATATATTTCTTTTAAGCTTTTTTAAAGCCTTCTTTCTTTCTTTCTTTCTTTCTTTCTTTCTTTCTTTCTTTCTTTGTTTCTTTCTTCAGTGTTTATTCACTTTTTGAGAGAGAGAGAGAGAGACAGAAACAGTGTGAGTGGGGGAGGGGCAGAGAGAGAGGGAGACAAAGAAGTGGAAACAGGCTCCAGGCTCCGAGCCATCAGCATAGAGCCCGACGCGGGCCTCGAACCTACGAACTGTGAGATCGTGACCTGAGCCAAAGTCGGAGGCTCAACTGACTGAGCCAACTTTAGGCACCCCTAAAGGTTTCTTTAAAACACAGCTTTAAGGAGCTATATTTCACATTCTGCACAACGCACCTGCTCAGAGTGCACAACTGGCTGGTGTTTAGTACTTTTACAGATATGAGCAATCATCGCTACAGTCCAAAATGGGACATTTTTGGGGCACCTGGGTGGCTCAGTCGGTTGGGCGGCCGACTTCGGCTCGGGTCATGATCTCGCGGTCCTTGAGTTCGAGCCCCGCGTCGGGCTCTGTACTGATGGCTCAGAGCCTGGACCCTGCTTCCGATTCTGTCTCCCTCTCTCTCTGACCCTCCCCCGTTCATGCTCTGTCTCTCTCTGTCTCAAAAATAAATAAACGTCAATATGGGACATTTTTATTGCGTGGGAACGATGCTGCACTTCAGCTACGACCTTCCCATCCCCACAAGCCCAAAGCCACCGTTACTCTGTGTTCTGCTTCTCCAGATTCTCCTATTCCAGGCTTTCGTATTAGTAGACACCTATCACGGGGTATTTTTGGAACTTGCTTTTTTTTCGCTGACCATCGTGGTTTCCAGGTTCATCCATATTGTAGCAGGTGACAGAACTTTATTCCTTCTTATGGCTGAATGATATTCCGGGGTACGGATGGGGCACGTGTTGCTTATCCATGCGTCCGTTGATGGACCCTAGGGGGTTTCCACACTTTGGCTATTAGGCATTGTACTGCTATGGACATGCATGGATGAATTTGTGCATGAACCTGTGTTTCCATTTCTGTTGCATAGATTTGGTAGAACACACGGGTTTTGGTAGATTGGGAATCTAGTCTACGATGTTCTCAGAGGGTTTCTATGACCCTTTGTTGCTTGCGGAATTGGAAGAGGTATATGTCAAGAAGTGATGTGGGTAAAATATATCTCTGTGGCAACTGGGGATTGTCAGCTTTGAGCCACAGCTTTTGTAGGGACAGAACCAATGCTGCCCGTCTGGGAGAGGTGGTGTTCTTGGGGGCATTTTAATCAAATGTCTGGTCCCTTTCATTTTTGTGTCGGACAGTGTATCGGGGGAGGACGAACAAAAAAGCAGGTGTTGAGTTTGTGGACACTGAGATCTGGAAAGAAGGTATAAGACAGGCAGTGCAGGAAGGGCACTTGGGGTCTAGAAGATTAGGCACGCAGAGCTGGACCAGGGCCATGGACGAACCTGCGCCATCTATGAGGACAAAGTACAAAGAACCGCGTGAAAGGAAATAGGTCAGGGCACCAGCCCCTCAACAGAGCTTGACTCTACGTCAGGAAGGAGTGTGTTCTTACCTGCTCTTAGGCCTAAGGTGGGGGTTGGGCATGAGACTTTCTGAGGGAGATGTGCTGGAGAACCTGGTTCCAGGTGTGGGTTCCAGATCTGGTTCCAGGTGTGGGTCCAAGTGTGAGTTCTAGGTGTGGGTTCTAGATGTGGTTCTAGGCGTGGGTCCAGGTGTGGTTTCTAGGGGTGGGTGCAGTGACGTCGGGCAAAGGCATTTGCCAACGCGTTTGCTGAGAAATCAACAAGCTGTCCATTTGGGCAAACTTTCAATATCCCTGAGTTTCCATTTCTGCACGTGGGTATCCATCATAGGGCAACTCTGCGTTTCCTTGTGATTATGGCCTAGAACAGATTGTCTGGACAAAAAGGCTGCCGTTGGAACGGATGTGGGCTTCTTTCTGTCTGGGATTCTCTTAGACGGAGAAGGGATGCAGGGTCCACTGAGGAAAAAGCCGACGCTTGAGGAGGAAACCCATGTTGACTCGGCCCCGAGCACATTACAGGCATTTTGTTCTTCCGTGGGCTCACCAGCCCTTGAACCAGGGACTGTGGTTCTCACGTGATCGATGAGCAGGGAATCGGATGCCGAGAGCACCCGTCCACCTCAGACCCAGTGGACGGCCTGGGTCACCTCTTTCCGACTTCAAAACGCTAGGAAATGAACAGAAACAGGTTCTAACACCGCATCCTGCAAATGAGGCCTTTTTAATCCTCTCCGATTGAAAATTTGGATTTATGTGGCAACGGTGTTTGTTTCCTGTCTATCAAGCAGCCGCTAATTCAACCCAGAGGCCCCAGGTAAGAGACACGTCTCGTCATATGTCCCGCCTCCTGCAATGACCCGGGTGTCTCCAGGCCTGGATCATTCACCCAACTAATGGCGCTCCACCCGGGGGTGGGAGAGGGGGTTGCTACTCAGACCTGGGAGCTCACAGCACAGGGCTGGGGTGGCTCAGGCCTTCCAAAGTCCCTGCCACAGGCAAACACCGGGGGCTTGTTTAAAATAGCCACACCCCAGGGCCTTCCAATTCCAAAGAAGTAGGGGTGAGGCCCAGGCTGCTGTGCTTAACAAGCTCCCCGGGGCGATTGGAATGTACAAGCTGGAAGAAACGGCCAAAGGAGGCCATCTGCTGCCTTGCTCTGGGTTTCGGTTTGGGGATATTTCCCTATGGCAGGAGCTTCCGGAAGAGGGTTCACTCCTGGGTCGCTGACAGCCTGTTTATGTCAACGTCAGGGTTTCTTTATCAAAGGGTATGTTATAAGCTTAATTGCATCTCACCCCTGCCCCCCAGCTTCCCCACATGTTTGTATGTTGAAGCCCCTACCTGTAGTTAATGAGATGGTGACGTGATTTGGAAATAGGGCTGTTGCAGGTATAATAAGTTCAAGTGAGTTCATCAGGGCATCCCTTAAAGCAACGGGACTGGTGTCCTTCTAAACAGGGGGCCCTGGATACAGGGACGCGCACACACACAGGGTGAGGGCGAGGCCCGTGTGAAGACACAGGAGGAGACGGGGGGTGGTCTGTGGGGGGAGGCACGTCCAAGCTGAAAATCGCCAGGCTTTGTCTGCAAACCAGCAGAAGCTGGGGACAGGCTTGGGACAGATTGTGTCCTAAAACCTCCAGCAGGAACGAGCCGTGCAAGCTACATCTTGATTTGGGATTTCTACCCGGAGGCGGTCAATTTCTGTGTTGAAACCACCCAGTCTGTGGGGGTTTTATCCCCAACAGAGCAAAAGAGATTATTTGTGTTTCGGTTGGGGTTTAGAACTGGGGGAACAGAATTCTCCACACAAGGCCACTTGGGAGACTCCAAGGTGCCGAAGATACAGAGGGCAGCTGGCCTGCCTTCCACTGTGTGATGCTTCGGGCACAACGTTGTTGGGAGGCAGACACAAGTACACGGGAAGGAGAAAAGAAGGACGAGGGTAAGTCACATATGGGTCGTCTCCCAGCTCTGGAGACCAGACGTCTTAGGTCTAGGAGGGACACGGCCGCTGAGATCCAGGCAGGGCAGGGCCACTGAGATCCAGGCAGGGCAGGATCGCTTAGATCCAGGCAGGGCAGGGCCACTGAGATCCAGGAGGGACAGGGCCGCTGACATCCAGGCAGAACAGGACCCCTGAGATGGAGGCAGGACAGGGCCACTGAGATCCAGGCAGGGCAGGGCCACTGAGATCCAGGCAGGGCAGGGTCCCTGAGATCCAGGCAGGGCAGGGCCACTGAGATCCAGTAGGGGCAAGGCCTCTGAGATCCAGGCAGGGGAGGGCCACTGAGATCCAGGAGGGGCAAGGCCTCTGAGATCCAGGAGGGGCAGGGCCACTGAGATCCAGGCAGGGCAGGGCCACTGAGATCCAGGAGGGACAGGACCACTGAGGTCCAGTCAGGGCTGTGCTCCCTCCTGAGGCTCCAGGGGAGGGTCCTTCCTGCCTCTCCCTCTTCTGGGGCTCCAGGCGTCCCTGGGCTTGTGGCTGCCTCCCTCCAGTCTCTGCCTCCCTCTTCACATGGCTTCTTTGTCTCTGTCTCTCCCCTTCTGTCCCTTACGGCACCTGCTATTGGATTTAGGGCCCCCCTGATCCAGGATGGGCTCATCCCATATCCTTTACTTACTCCCATCTGCAAAGACCCTGTTTCCAAATAAGGTTCCGTTCCCAGGTTCCGGGTGGACATACATTTGGGGGGCCACGCATTCAACCCTCCACATGGGGCCTCTAACGGTTCCACTGGCCACACCCTCTGCCTTCGGTGTGGCTGCTAACAAGGAAGCAGAGGCGTGTTTCTGCCGCGTGCATTTCCACTAACGCGTAAAATACACGGATGGTTTCTTCAAACAGACTCAGAGCCCAGCCTCCTGCTTGACTCTCTGCGACCAGCCAAACGCTCGAAACACTCGCACAGAACTCTGCCGTCCGCCAATTTTTTATTTTTTTCTTCCTGCTTCATGTGTTACTGGGAAAGGCTCCTCTGGGCACTGTGTCACTGCTGAGACCCTTCCTCTGTTGTCCAAAGGATCGTGTCAGGGACGGGCGTCCTGGAGGGTGGGGGAGGGTTTACTTCAGTATCTACGTTTTCCAGACAATCGGCTGTGGTTCCGCGTGGCCCTTCCCAAGCAATTACATGGTTTTAATACAGATTTCAGCGGTTGCTATAATTACTCGAACCATCTAATCTAGCGCATAATGCAAGAGCCATTACGAATCTAATGAGTATATAATCAGAAGTTTTCCAGATAAAGGGAGCACGTTCTCTGCGAGGAAAGGAAGTCGAGCTGTGTCCCCGGCATTCACAAAGCAATCAGTGTTGTGAGAATGGTTTCTGGGGTGGGGGGCGGGGGGGAAGAGAGGGGTTTGCTTTTGTTTTTTTGTTTTTCTTTGCCTGTTTGGTTTTCGTTTTCTTGGTTGGTTTCGGTGTCCTTTATTCCTCTGTTTGGACCGCGTGTCGAGTGTCGTCACAAAGCTGGGCTCAAGGGGCATGGGCATCGCGGGTGCGATGTCTTTCCCCACCGAAGGTGCACCTGCCCGTCCCCCCAGGATTTGCGCCCCCCTGCAGGTTGTATTTAATGCGATGTTTTTTACAGAGAATCAGAATGGATGCCAGCAAAGCAATGAGTCCATGCAGAAGGAGCCCCCAGCCAGCGTGGGGATCCAAAGTCAGGATCGGTACCCACACGGGATGCTGGGCCAGGCTGGTTCCTTCTGTGCCTTCGTGCTGCTGGGGAAGCACAGGTGGGGGGTGCTGCAGCAGTCCGAAGATGGACAGGACCTTCCCGGGGACACTGAGCCCAGCCTCCCTGCAGTGGTCTGTGCCCAGGCCCCTTCCTGCAGCACTCTGCCCGCACGGTCCCCCTTGGAAGCCAGCAGGGACCCCTGTCCTCCACCCGGAGGAAGCTGGGGGCACGGAGCATCTCCCCCGAGCGCTGGAACCCACAGGAACGAAGGCTAATTCTCTTCTGGAGCGTTCTCCCACTTGGGTCTTGCTGGTGCTATTTTGGGTCCCTCAGCCACACGGTGACAGATCCTTTTAGCACAAAGCCAAAGGCGCCGAGATCCATCTGTCTGCTGGTTTCTCGCTGAGTGACAGGAGTGCCCGTGAGTTAAGGGACTCAGGGCATCCTGTCCCTGCCTCCAGCCACTGTGCCCGCATGTTTTCCTGAAAGCCTGAGAAAGCGTCCCTTCTTTCCAAAGGCACCGCGGAGAAGGTGGAACGGAGTGGCCGTGGCACCTGGCGAATGTTTATCATTTAGACCCCATGTGCCCCGTATTTACGCACACAAGCTTGGTTTCCCAAGAAGATACTTAAGATAATTAAACAAAATTTTAATAACATGGGGGTGCCTGGGGGGCTCAGTCGGTGAAGCATCCGACATCGGCTCAGGTCATGATCTCACGGTTCGTGGGTTCGAGCCCCGCGTGGGGCTCTGTGCTGACAGCTCAGAGCCTGGAGCCTGCTTCCGATTCTGTGTCTCCCTCTCTCTCTGACCCTCCCCTGCTCGCATGCTCTCTCCCCCCCACCCCCTCAAAAATAAATAATGAAAACGTTTTTAAAAGTTTTTTTAAATTTCTTTTTTTTTACATTTTACTTTTAACAGATTGGTTTTATTTTCACATAAAATTTTAATTTGTCATAAAAATTAAAATATAGTAAATAAATTAGACATAGTGGAAGCAACCACATTCTGGCAATATTGAAAATAAAAAGAAAATAGAATGTGCCGATGAATAATACCAGGAATAAAAAGGAGACATAACTTGAGAGGCAGCCGTGTTTACAAGGAAAATGAGATAATGTTACGGGTAAGTGTCCCGGTACATGTAAAAACTTGACCCAACCAAAACTGACTCAAGGAGAAATGTAAGACCAGAATAGTATCATGGCATTTTCATAAATTGAATCAGTGGTTAAAAGGCTACCCATCAAGAAAATGCTAGCCCTGGGTGATTTCATCAGGTTGCTGAAAATTCCAGTATTATCTGAACCCCTCCAGGCGAGAGAAAAAGAAATAACATCTCCACGGTATTCTATGAGGCTGGAAATACTTTTACACCAAAGCCCAGTAAACACACACACACACACACACACGCACAAAAATCCAAAAAACTTGGGGAAACGTTTTCTACCAGTGAACTTATTGTGCAACATATATTAAATAGTGAAATTTTGGAAGTGATCTCCTTAAAAGTAAGGAACAGTTCAAGGATAGCTCTTATCATCATATCAACCTGACGCTGTCCTGGGGGCTGTAGACGGTACAGTCAGACCGAACAAGAAACAATAAATACAAGCATTGGAAAGAAGGGTGACACTGTTTACACGAGGTATTTTCTATATGTGTAGAAACCATTACCCCCCCAAATCAACTTCTAGATAAAACATAGAATTAATCAGAGTTTAGCAAACTGTCATTAAATCATTAAATCAAATAAAATCATTAAATAAAGTGAATTTCTGTTTAATATAGCCACACAAGAATACTTAGTATAATATAATATTAGATTATATATAATTATACTATAATATAGAATATATTATACAATATAATTAAAATACATCATATACTATACTACATGTATTATATTATATAATATATAATCATATACTACAATATGTAGTATAATATTATATAATATCTCCACAGTATTATATTATATTATATTATTATATATATTATATATTATATTATATTATAATGCTATATTATATTATATATTGCAATATATAATATACAATAACATATAACATAATTAGAATTATATACAATATATGATATATACTATACATAATTATAATTATGTTACTATATAGTACATATAATTATATGTTATTTTATATACGATATATGATAGTATATAATATAAATGATAATAATTATATTTTATAATAGAAAATAAGCAATGTATAATAACTATAATGGGATTATTCTACCTAAAGAAATGTAAGAACAAATGAAGAAAACTACAAACCTCTTTGCTTAATGTGCTGAAACATATCATATTCAAAGTTTGACAAATTGAGTAGCATGAAGACACATAAAGATGGGGACACCCTCTGTCTGTCTCTTTGTGTCATTTTAATCCTAGTTACATCAGTATTGTTTTGCAAAGCTTGAGAATCTGACCTTGAAATTTATATGCAGGGGAGCCTGGCTGGCTCCACCCTGGGTGGAGAGTGTGACTGTTTGTCTCTGGGTAATGAGTACAAGCCCTATGTTGAGTGTAGAGAGTACTTAAAGTTCTTAAAAAATAATAAAATAAAGTAAAATAAAATAAAGTAAAATAAAATAAAATAACATAACATAAAGTAAAATAAAATAATACAATACAATAAAATAAAATAAAGTAAAGTAAAATAAAGTAAAATAATAAAATAAAATAAAATAAAATAAAATTAAATTAAATTAAATTAAATTAAATAGCCAACACTGCTAAAATACGTAAAAAATCAGGTGGAGACTATCACAGCCGGTATCGTTTCCATTCAAGAAGTCTTCGTTTGACTGCGATGTAGCATGGGTGGCTGAGATTAAAGACCATTACTGGAAGGCATTTTGGTGTTTTGGTGGGAAGACGATGGGCTGTTCAGCATGGCATTTGGACAATGGGTTATCCAGAGGGACCAGGACCAAGCTTTAAAGTTCTCAGCTATCCAGGTTGAGCAGTTAGGTAGGAGAGGCTAAAGTCAAACCCTTGTAGAGGAGAAGCAGGCAAATACATTTCTGACCTTGCATTAAGGCAGGCTTTCTTCAACCAAGGGCCAACAAGGAGAAGCCACTGGAAAGAGTGATATGGTCGACTACGTGACAGTTAAGAATTTGTTTGCCTCAAGACTCCAGGAAAAGAGTGAAACCACGGCCTGGACGGCGAGCACGTATTTGCTGTAAAGGATTAGTAGAAGGCTAGTATTCCTCGTACATAAAGAACTCCTCCAGGTCGATGTGAAAAGACCGCCCAGTTGCAGAAGGATGAGAGCCTCCAATTGGCATTTCAAAGAAGAGGAAGTGGAAATCACCAGTAGATGGACGTGCCTCACTGAGTGGTGGTAGGCAGGGGATACAAAAGTGAAACCCAAGTGCCAGTTTGGAGAGGAGCAAAGCAGGGCACACACGTGGAGGCAGGGAACTCACAGAATCTGCCTATAGATGTGCCAGTTGGTACGGCGCTTTGGGGAAACCATGTGGCATTCGTTAGTGAGGACCAGCCATTCTGCTGATGACTTATCCCTAACAACTCTTAAAAGGTGTGCCAAGAAGCATATAGGAATACGCTCACGGACTCGACGTTCGTAGTAGCGAAAGATCAAAGACCATCCAAATGGTCATTGAGTAATACCCACACAACGGAGTAATAGAGAGTAAAGACAATTCGTGAAATTAAGAAGAAATTAAGAGGTGCCTGGCTGGCAAAGTCGGTTAAGGGTCTGATTTAGGCTCAGGTTATGATCTCATGGTTCCTGAGATCAAGTCCCACATTGGGTTCTATGCTGAGAATGTGGAGCCTGCTTGGGATTATTTCTTTTTGTCTCTCTCTCTGCCCCTTCCTGGCACTCTCTCTCTCTCTTTCTCTCTCAAAAAAAAAAAAAAAAAAAAAAAAAAAGAGAGAAAGAAACTTAAAGAACCAATTAAAAAAATGAAATTAATGGAATCTGACTAAATCTTTCAACATATCCCACATGCGACTGGACATCTGTCAAGTGTGTTGACTTTGATCTTTGTCTAGGCAAGAAGTCAAGCCGACCTCATGTCATGAGCTCTTCTAGAAGTATTTTGGCTTTGCCAAAGTAAAAACAATTCACTGTTCATTTGATAAGTGCACATTTGCATCATTTCCACCTGTTAATAAGGTAACCTAAAATTCAGCTAATACCCAAAACGGAGCGTATTATGTGGTCGTGGTGGAACCTGACTGTTGAACATTACAGCAAGAAGACTGTGCTTCCAAGATTTTCTTACTTTTTATTTCTTTCCACGTGCTCAGGGTCTAAAATTGATTTTATAGAGTAAGAAAATAATAAAAAGTGAATTCATTTCTTCCCATCTTCCCCTGACCAATCTGGTTCCCTTTCTCAATTGTTAAAAAGCAGAACAACAAATAAAAAACACACATTTCTGTTTAAACCTCTTGGGTCCTAACTCAGAAGTGATCTCTGTCTTCTAGTTTTCAGAACACAGTTACTACCACATCCTGTTGACTTTGTGTTTATCAGATCTTTCAAATTTGAACCTTTCTGTCCTTATCTCTGCCCTCAATCTTCCAAGCACGACGACATTGGGCTTATGCCCCTGTGCTCACCACAACCATCCCCTGGTGTTTTCCTTGGGTTGGAACACGCCCTGACCATAGCTCACACCATTATTGTTCTTAGATCTTGGGGATATGGTCATGTGACAACCCACAAAAGCATCTGGTTCCGTGAGGACAGGTTGCTCAACCTGGTCACAGGCTCTGTCCTGAGCTGGAGACACGTCTGCATTTCAATCAGACTTGTGAGTCATATGCTGGAAACTGACATGGCGGTCGTTACAGACTTGGTCTGTTGGTTGGTTGGCTGGTTGGTACTTTTCCAAAGACCCAAACGCTGCTGGGTCACACTGGGTGCGTGGTGCTGAGTCACCCGTGGCAGATTGGGCACCCCATGGAGTCTTTGGGTCTGAAACCCATGCAGACCTTGACGTGTGGGCAGGGACTTGTATTTTGGAGGGTTGCATCTGTGTTGGGACCCACGTTCTATAGAGCGGCTGTCCCCTCACTTCATTTACAAAGGTCGCTGCCCGTGCAATGGCTGCATGATAACACAATTATTATTACTGATGAAATCACACAAACACCTTACTGACGAACGAGAGACACCAAAGCAACTTTCAGCAGAGACTTTTCTCCAAGGGATTCTGTGACATTTCCGAGAACGATGACAGACACGTCGGTGCCTCCATGTTGCTGGGAACGGAGGCCTGTATGTAAGCGACCTTCTTCACACACCGCACGGATAGACTCTATTTGCATTAATCTTTGAAAATATGGAGACGCCTATGCAATCAAGTAACTCATCCTTTTTGTTTTGTTTTTTTTTTGGTTGTTTTTATTTGAAATATCTTGAATTGGGTAAAACAAAGATCTCATCAAAGGAGATATATTCACTGTCTGTCTTCCACCTTGAATTGCCTTCGTTTGAAGCAGGAAAGAGTGAACGCTATTTCTGCACCAAATTTCTAAGCATTCGAATGGGATTCTGTCCCAGTGGAGCAGGTGACGCGGGCTCTCTGGCTTGGGTGGGGGCCACCTGGACCTCTCTTTACCACCTGCTCCGGGTCGCACCTAACTTCCTCTCTGTCACGATGGGCCCCTTGAGTCCACACTCAAATCCTTCCATTCTGGAATATCTTATTGGACTGTCGAATTCATCATTCCAATCCTCTGTTGTTATGTTTGTTTCTTTCTTTCTTTTTGTTATTTTTTTCCCTGAAACTCCCGTTTTTCAGATGTGAGGCCAACTTGATTTCTCTTCTTTCCCACTTTCTGTGTCTCTGTGTGTTATTTCTTTCCTTTTATTCTAGATGATTTGCTTGTTTGTTATCATGCAGACATGGTACGAATACTTGTTTTTGCCATGCGTTATAAATTCCAAGAGCTCTTTCTTATACTCCATTTTTTTTTCTTTTACTGCTGTCCAATTGGTAGTGAACACTACGGGTCAGTCGCTTCCTCGAGCAGGAACTCATAGCAGAAATGCTTTCTGAATGCCCAGGAGGACGAGGGGACAGGGTATTTCAACGTGCAATCTGCAGCCTTTCTTTCTGTCCTCCTTTCATTAGGTGATATTCATAACGTACAAGTAAGCATTACAAAGTGAGCAATTGTGTGAGCAATTTGGTACAATCACAGTGTTGGGCACCTACCATACTGATCTAGTTCCAGAAAATGAGTATCGCTACCCCAAACCAGGAATCTGTTAGGTAATTGTGCCCTGTTTCCCAGACACTGCCCACCCATTAATCTTTCTCACTGTACGAATTTTCTGGATGTTTCATATAAATGGAGTCATGCACCGTGCTGCCTTGTGTGTCCCGTGTCTCTCACGGAGCACCATGTCCACAAGGTCCGTCCGTGCGTGTGGTAGCAGGTGTGAGGGCTTTTCTCCTTTTTTCATGGCTGAGTCATATTCCACAGCTCGGATGGACCACATTGAGTTTTTCCATTCATCCATGGATGGACACTTGGCTTGGTTCAACCTTGTGCGTCTCACAAGTACCACTGCTCCGAATATGCGTGTATGTGCGTGCTTGCTAGAGACCCTGTTTTCGGCGCTGTGGACGCATCTACCTAGGAGGGGCGGGCTTTCTTTCCTTGTCCATATCCTTGCCTATTTGTCCTCGATTCCAAAGAACACATTGTATGTAGTTTGCCAAAGTTGGAAAGACGTGTTCGCCTGGCTGCAAGGAGCGTGGGTGGGGGGAGGTTCAAGCAAGTTCCCTTGTTCTCAGCCCAGCCTCGGTCGGCACCTTGACAACCGCCCTGGGTCCAATTCGTGCCATAGCTTTCCCGGGATCATCTATTATCTGCTACCTCCTCACACATTCTTTCCGTCTGTCCTCAGTTTCCTCTTTAATGCCAACGTATGTACGTTTTGCAAGATGGAGAGAGAAGGAATAAATATTAAGCAGCCGCATTTAATACAGCAGCTCCCCATTTTTCTGGTTATAAACCTGCGTTTCCCATAATTTCTCACAGACGAAGAGGGGGACAAGGGCACCTGCAAGGTTCCCCGCGCCCTGCCCCCCCGGAGCCTCACAACCTCAGCCATCAGAACGTGTTCCCTAGATGGATGGGTGCCATCCGTCAACGTCAGACCTAATTAGCATGCAGAGGTCCAACTGTGGCTCGTACCCTTGGCCCTGCGGCCCAGAAGATTAGACAAAGTACAACGAGGTTGCCTGTACCTGTGATGGAAGTGGAAGCAGATGATTCCCAGGAGAATGTCTGGAAAGTATTGCAATGGAGGAGAACGCCCGGGGGTCTGCATCGCCACGAGGCGCGAAGGGCATTTCAGGGCCCGAAGGAAACCTGGAATGATAGGCAGTGAGAGACAAAGACTCGTGCAAAGAGTCCAGAAAGAAACAGGGGATTACACTGTGGGACAGAGGCGCTGGAAAGCCAAAGTCCACAGTCAATGCTGTCACCGTTTTGCAGGGCAAACACCGGGACGGCACACTCAGCCCAGTGGTGCCACGGGAGGGGCTCCCCAGGAGACAGGCGGCTGGTCTCTCGGGTGCAGGATGCCTGCCTCAGGGTGGAACCTCCCCTGCACCTGCGCCATTGCTTGGAATGTACTGGAAGATGCAGTCTGAGAAGACAGAGAGAGGGAGCATGAGGGAGACAAGGGATGCAGGGAGCAGGATGGCCGCCGGGCGAGAGCAGTGAGAAGCTTCTGGGGGGGGGGAGGGGTTCTCAGGACGGCAAAACTGAGTCCCGGTGCTCGGAAAGTAGGGGATCACATGCAAGGCAGGGACCCGTGGAATATAATAGATCACACAACACAATGCCAAATAATGTCGTTCCATAACGTATTAGTAGATGCCCATTTTCCAGCCAGAGGAAACGAGTCACGGAGAGACTGTCGTGTGTTCAAGGTCTTCCAAGGGGCATCCGGGACCCAGACCCAGGCACTTAGAAGTTGCAAGTTCCAAGAAGACAGCTGTGGGGCATCTTAAAAAGCACAAAGCCAGATAGAGCAGGAGGTTGGAGGGTCCCGGGAGGCTGTGTTTAAAAAACCTCATGTACTTGTGAGTTGGGGTGGATGAGTCCTGATGTACCTGTGAGCTCAGAAGGGATTTGCGGCAAGATAATAAGTCACATGTAACATAGGAGTCCAGCCCACGGGGACCCCCCGCAGTGTTTCCTCTGGGTTCTTTCTCCTGAAGACGTGACCTGTGCCACTGTTGGACACAAACATTGCTTTCTTCAATGCAATGAAGGTTGTAGCTGAGCCTGTGTGGGGCGTGTGGCCCTAAGAGACAGATCCGCGTCCGATAGCAACTTTGGAACAAGCCTGTGCAACCCTGACCCTGAGTTCCCTGGGGCCAGTCATTTACTGCAGGCATGACTCTGCCTCTCTTTCTATGCCTTGCCTTGCTAACTTCCTGCAATGTGGTCTGTTTTTGTTTGTTTGTTTGTTTGTTATGTAGAAGTGAGGATCCGCGGCTCCTGGGGGGCTCAGTCGGTGAAGCATCCGACAACGGCTCAGGTCATGATCTCCCGGTCCGTGAGTTCGAGCCCCGCGTCGGGCTGTGCGCTGACAACTGGGAGCCTGGAGCCTGCCCCGGATTCTGTGTCTCCCTTTCTCTCTCTGCCCCTCCCCTGCTTGCACTCCGTCTCTCTCAAAAATAAATAAACATTAAAAAAAAATTTTTTTTAATTATACCAAATATGATCAGATCAACTGGGAGCTGCTTGGAACCTTCCTGTTTCTTAAGAAACATTAACACCTGCGTAGGTAAATTACTTTGCGTTACAGAACTACAAACGTTATTCCTCATTAAGCTGTACTTTCTTTTCCCAATATCTGAGCCCCTTCAATGTCCCTGAAACCCACATTCTACTTATGTGTGGAAATAAAGGAGACTGGTTGGGGGAAGCGGGCGTAATCATTTTAGATCATTATCCTTTAGGTTTTTCCTTTTTTAAGCATTTTGTCATTCCTGGATAGAAAAAGATAATTTAAAAAATAGATCTTTTTTTTTTTTTTTTTTTTTTTAAGTACGAGGAACACCATTTAGGAAATTTAAGGATGTTGTGTGCTGAGCACATTTTCTTTTAAAGTTCGTGGAGACTTGAATGTAAAAAATAATTGGGTAGTATTTAGAAATAGCAGCTTTTGCAGAGAATTCATGTATTTGCTAACTAAGAGATGCCCCTTTATCAAGCTGTAATCGACCTATAACATTATATGAGTTACATTTGTATAACATGATGATTCAATATTTATGTAATTAAAAAAATTTTTTAACGTTTGTTCAATTTTGAGAGACAGAGAGAGACAGAGTGTGAGCAGGGGAGGGGCAGAGACAGAGGGAGACACAGAATCCGAAGCAGGTTCCAGGCTCTGAGCCGTCAGCGCAGAGCCCGACGTGGAGCTTGAACCCGCGAACTGTGAGATCAGGACCTCAGCTGAAGTCGGATGCTCAACCGACTGAGCCACCCAGGCGCCCCTCAATATTTGTATATTTTGAGAAAGGATCACCATGGTTAATCTGGAGAACGTCCATCATCACCCAGAGTTCCAATTTCGGAGAACGTCCATCATCACCCAGAGTTCCAATTTCGGAGAACATCCATCATCACCCAGAGTTCCAATTTCTTCTCTCTTGTGTTGATCCAATATGTTCCTTTCAACATCAAAGCTTTGTGAGGGCAAATAAAGAGATTGAGAGGATGACTCCCTTATTTTTACTTTAAAGCTTTATTCGACTTTTAAAATAATAGGTATTATTTATTGACAGAGCTCGGATTTATAGAAACAATTAGCAGAAAGTATGGAGAGTTTACATATGTCCCGCTTCTTCCTAAACACGCCCAATTTTATCTGTTTCTAACATCTGCATCGGTGCATGTGGTACAATTACTACACTATTATTAACTAGGGTCCCTCGCTTGTGTCTTCTATACCCTATGGGTACCAAACAATGGATGCTGATATCTGTCCGCCATGATTGTATGTACAGAATAGTTCCAATGTGCTGAAATTCTCCTGTGCTCCATTTATTAAAATTATTTTTTAATGTTTATTTTTGACAGAGAGAGAGCTCATGACGGGGGAAAGTGACACTGAGAGAGAACCCCATGCAGGCTCTTTAGTGCAGAGCCTGACGTGGGGCTCAAACTCATGAACCGTGAGATCATGACCTGAGCGGAAAGCAGGAGTCGGACGCTTCGCGGACTGAGCCAACCAGGTATCACCTGCTCTGTATTTTTTTTTTAATTCTTCCTTCGGTCCCCAGGATCCCTGGCAAGCACAGATCTTTTACTGTCTTTGGTTTTAAACAGATTAAATCTATACAAAATTGCCCATGAGGTTGAAGTGTGTTATCGGGATGTTGAATGGAGTGATCTGGATCCATCACGGTAATTGGGTGTCGTCCCAACGCCCGATGAGGGAGAACACAACACACACAGACTCTGCCACAGCCTGTGTCCCTGCTTTTCGCTGCCTTGGTTGGGATGGGACGCTGCCTTGTCACTGAGGCGGGCCTTGGGCTCTCTGCCCATTGTTGACACTGGTGCCCACGCGGCAGATGGAAATGCAAGGCTTTGCGCCAGCCCTGCTGGGCGGGGGTCTGTTGTTGGGTCTGCCGGGTGCTCGTGGCAGATGGAGATCAGGCCCGAGTCCCCAACGCGGGCAGGATAAATACGCCCAAGCAAAACGTGCGTGGCTTTGTGTGTCTGGCTGCTTGCTGTCATTGTAGCTCCGGACGAGACAGCACTTTCAAATGCTGTGTGTGTGTTGTGTGCGTGTGTGTGTGTGCTTTAATTCAGGTGACATCCTTACAATAAGTAACTCACGGTTTTGTATGTATTTCTATGTTGCACCCGCAACACAAGAGGAGTTATGTGGGTATGGAAAAATATAGAACTTGCATTTAGAGGTGTTTTATTTGCCAAGCAGGAGAAACAGCCTTGAGGACAGGTAACGTATTAGTGAACGATGGTTCTTGGGTGTGTATTGAATGCGTGCTTTCGAGGGTTCTAGGATGTGCTTTCAAGGTTCTAGGATGTGCTTTCGAGGTTCTAGGCTGTGCCTTTGAGGTTCGAGGATGTGCTTTTGAGGGTTCTAGGATGTGCTTTAGAGGTTCTAGGTTCTAGGATGTGCTTTCAAGGGTTCTAGGATGTGCTTTCGAGGGTTCTAGGATGTGCTTTAAAAAAAATTTTTTTTTTAACGTTTATTTATTTTTTTTTGGGACAGAGAGAGACAGAGCATGAATGGGGGAGGGGCAGAGAGAGAGGGAGACACAGAATCGGAAGCAGGCTCCAGGCTCTGAGCCATGAGCCCAGAGCCCGACGTGGGGCTCAAACGTGGGCTCAAATCGTGGGGCTCAAATCGTGACCTGAGCTGAAGTCGGACGCTTAACCAACTGAGCCACCCAGGCGCCCCTAGGATGTGCTTTTGAGGTTCTAGGATGTGCTTTCGAGGTTCTAGGTTCTAGGATGTGCTTTCAAGGTTCTAGGCTGTGCTTTCAAGGGTTTTAGGATGTACTTTTGAGGTTCTTGGATATGCTTTTGAGGGTTCTAGGCTGTGCTTTCGAGGTTCTAGGTTCTAGGATGTGCTTTCGAGGCTCTAGGCTGTGCTTTCGAGGTTCTTGGATGTGCTTTCGAGGGTTCTAGGATGTGCGTTTGAGGGTTCTAGGATGTACTTTCGAGGTTCTAGGCTGTGCTTTCGAGGTTCTTGGATGTGCTTTCGAGGGTTCTAGGTTGTGCTTTCGAGGTTCTAGGATGTGCTTTCGAGGCTCTAGGCTGTGCTTTCGAGGTTCTTGGATGTGCTTTCGAGGGTTCTAGGATGTGCGTTTGAGGGTTCTAGGATGTGCTTTCGAGGCTCTAGGCTGTGCTTTCGAGGTTCTTGGATGTGCTTTCGAGGGTTCTAGGATGTGCATTTGAGGGTTCTAGGATGTGCTTTCGAGGCTCTAGGCTGTGCTTTCGAGGTTCTAGGATGTGCTTTCAAGGGTTCTAGGATGTGCTTTCAAGGGTTCTAGGATGTGCTTTCGAGGTTCTAGGCTGTGCTTTTGAGGTTCTAGGATTTTGAGGTTCTAGGATGTGCTTTTGAGGGTTCTAGGATGTGCTTTCGAGGTGCTTTCGAGGGTTCTAGGATGCGATTTTTGAGGTTCTAGGCTGTGCTTTCAAGGGTTCTAGGATGTGCTTTTCAGGGTTCTAGGCTGTGCTTTTGAGGTTAGGATGTACTTTCGAGGGTTCTAGGATTGAGCACAGTCACAAAGATGATTTTTGATGGGTAATGTGCTTCGTTCCATGAAATCTTCCGTTTGGATTACATAGAAGAAAGAAAAGCTAACATGAGACTGAGGACTGCTTGACATTAGTTGGTATAGTCATGTCTTCACAACTGCAGGCATAGCAGCGTGGTCATCGATTTTCACAAGGAGGGAAGCGTCTCAGAAGAGCGTCCTTCTGTGTCATGAGGAAGGAAGACTCAGGCTGCGTTACTCACAGATCCCCCATCATTGTGTTTGCTCAGGAGTGTTCAGATGTGTAGCCAAGATGAGATCATGTGATCCTCCCAGGGACAAGCGGTGAGCCAGTATATGTGTGTGCATTTCTGTACATGTGTGTGGCACATGTGTTTTCATGCACTCATGTGCCTATGTGGGTGTGTGTGCAAGTGGTGTGTCATGATCGTGTGTGCGTGTGTGCGTGCATGCATATATGTATGTATGCATGTATGTATCTATCTATCTATCATCTATCCATCCATCCATCCATCCATCCATCCATCTATCCATGCATCCATCCATCTTTCCATCCCTGCATCCATCCATCCATCATCCATCATATCTATCTACCCATCCATCCATCATATCTATCCATCCACGCATTGTGTCTATGTATGTATGTATGTATGTATCTATCTATCATCTATCCATCCATCCATACATCCATCCATCTTTCCATCCCTGCATCCATCCATCCATCCAACATATCTATCTACCCATCCATCCATCATGTCTATCTACGTATCTATGTATGCATGTATGTATGTATGTATGTATCTATCTATCTATGTATCTATGTATCATCTATCCATCCATCCATCCATACATCCATCCATCTTTCCATCCCTGCATCCATCCATCCATCCGTCATATCTATCTACCCATCCATCCATCATGTCTATCTACGTATCTATGTATCTATGTATGCATCTATCTATCCATCTATTATCCATCTATCCATCCATGCATCCATCTATCTCTGTCTCTCTCTCTGTCTCTGTCTCTGTCTCTATCTACCTCTATCTATCCATCTACCCATCTATCCATCGTATCTATCTATCTATCATCTATACGTGTATCTGTTTATCCACACATCATCACACATTGTATGGTGTGCAGGTGTGTGCACGCACATGTGTGCACATGTATGCATGCACACATGTGTGTCACTGGGTGACCCATCCTAGATGCACAAGGGAATTAGAATTTCACTAATGAGGTTACTTTAGTCCAGTGTATGCGTTGACACAATCCCGTCACGGAACCCGCCATCCCCGAGTGACATCTGGGCTTTGCTAGGGGACTTCGGTGGCTTCTAGAATGGGGCACGGAGGGCAGCTTCCTGGGTGCTGTCTGCGGCCACCTCAGCTCTGCCTGTCGGTGTTCCAGGACTTGCAGGCAGCCGCTGGCTCTCGTGGCTGATGTCAGCGGCTGGCGAACGATCTGGTCTGGCCGAGGACAGATGGCCCTGCTGGTGAGTCGCTGTGGTATCTTGTCCCCTGCCCTGGCGCAGTCTGTCCACTCTCGTGAGCTGGCTCTGGGCTCATCCGGCCCGACCTTCTTCCTGCAGCTTGCCCCCTCCCCCGCCCCCCTGCACCATGAAGGACTGAAGTGAGGCTGGGACGGGAGCAGGACAGCTGTGTTCTGTCTGCCGAGGAAGCCTGATGGTTCAAGGGCAGATGGGAGCTGGGAGTGAGCTCAGAGCTCAGCGTTTCTGCTCAGGAGCTGAGGAACGATGGCCACTTTCAAGGGCGCTCACCACTTGGGACACTTGTTCCCCTTTTGCAGAGCCAGCCTCGACAGGAGCCTGAGCATCTCTGAGCAAATGACATCTCACCCCGGAGGAAAAAAAAATAGCAAAGCAGAGAGACCAAATGAATTTGTACAGCAATCCTGGCCAGTTTAGGTTCCCCTGGAAGGCACCACAGCCCCCTTCTGCCGCAGTCTCCTTGTCTCTGCAAAGCAGGGTACTGGTGTCACTGTCACAGAGATGACAGTGGTTGTTAATGCACTGATGGCTGATGGCAGGGTGGACGCTGAGCACTGAAGAACATGAACACACCAGGGCAGGTTCCAGAGACTCCTTGGTTTGAGAGCAAAATCTAGATGTGTGTTCCCAGCATGGGGTGGGGAGATACCATGGGATGCTGCAAAACATGCCACAGTGGTCAGCAGGCCCCACGTGGCATTGTCGTCCAGCTCCCAGCTCAGGCTGAGAATGCCTCACCTACAACGAGGGGTTCTATTTAGCTGACTATCTATCTATCTATCTATCTATCTATCTATCTATCTATCTATCTTTCCATCCATCCATCCATCCATCCATCCATCCATATGTCATGTCTATCTATCTATCTATCTATCTATCTATCTATCTATCATCCTTCCATCCATCCATCTACCCATATGTCATGTCTGTCTATCCATCCATCCATCATATCTATCTATCTATCTATCTATCTATCTATCTATCTATCTAGTTATCTATCTTTCCATCCATCCATCCATCCATCTATCCATATGTCATGTCATGTCTATCTATCTATCTATCATCTATCATCCTTCCATCCATCCATCTACCCATACGTTATGTCTGTCTATCCATCCATCCATCCATCCATCATATCTATCTATCTATCTATCTATCTATCTATCTATCTATCTACCTTTCCATCCATCCACCCATATGTCATGTCTATCTGTCTATCTCTCTATCTATCATCTTTCCATCCATCCATCCATCCATCCTTCCATCCATCCTTCCATCCATCCATCTACCCATACGTCATGTCTGTCTATCCATCCATCGATCCATCCATCATACCTATCTATCTATCTATCTACCATCTTTCTTTTTATGTATGTGATTTTTATTTAATATATTGATTTATAAATACTTTATGTGTATTATAATATTCATAAATATATAAAAGAATGTGTGCATATGTACATGTATAGAAACCTATTCTTTTATATGTTTATATGTACTACATATATATATTATGAATGTGTATATATATCTATATATCTATATCTATATCTGAATCAATGTTTTTT
Source organism: Panthera onca (assembly GCF_046562875.1). Lineage (NCBI taxonomy): Eukaryota > Metazoa > Chordata > Mammalia > Carnivora > Felidae > Panthera > Panthera onca. The sequence continues at coordinate 28,431,797 of NC_138358.1, read as the reverse complement.
TTTTCATAAGCTCTACACTCAACTTGAACTCATAACCATGAGATCAAGAGCCACATGCTCTAGTGACTGAGCCAGACAGGTGTCCCCAAACACTCGCTCTTTTGTCCGTATATATGTATTTCACATGGATGCAAGTTACACATATATATCACACACATATACAGATAAAAGAATGTGTGCACAAGAACATATTGCTATGCCCGGGTGGCTTAGTCGGTTAAGCATCCAACTTCAGCTCAGGTCATGATCTCGCGGTTCGTGGGTTCCAGCCCCGCGTCAGGCTCTGTGCTGACAGCTCAGAGCCTGAAGCCTGCTTTGGCTTCTGTGTCTGCCTCTCTTTCTGCCCCTTCTCCACTCATGCTCTGTGTCTTTGAAAAAATAAATAAACGTTAAAAAAAAAAAGAATGGTCTGCAAAGCCTTCAAAAAAAAAAGAATAAAAGTTACATATACACACATCTCATGTATATCTCAATGTGTGTGTGCTTGTATGTGTTTGTGCATAGCTGGTCCTTCGAGCTCATATGAAAACAGTGTCCAGTTTCTTGTTTATGAAAAAGATGATAAACGCCACAGATAGAGACAAAAGCAGTGGACAAAAGTCGGTTCTTTATCTGAACTTTGTTCCTGGAGTACTGAGCTGTTTCTGTTACATTTCTTCGCATCAGGTGCAGTCCTAGACACTCAGCCCCAACTCCAATAATTTCTGTTGGCATGAGAAAATTAACAAATGCAGGGTGTCTACTATTTCTTTAAAGGGGATTTGGCAGTGGGGGGTGGTGTAGACTACTATCCATGGGTCCTGTTATGGACAGTTTTCTGCCGACTCTGGTCTGCCCTGTTGTTGCTGTGAATGTGGTGTGGTTGTGGGATGCCACACAGTCTTTGAAGAAGATCATCGATGTGGGGCGATAGTCATACAAAGGGGACCAGTCAAGTGGTGTCTTTGGCACCGATAACCTGGGTGCTTAAGATCCAAGGTTCTAGAAAGGAGGAAATGTAATGAGAGCCCGAGACCCATGCTGATGGGAGCCATCCATTTGCCGATGGGCGAGGCTCACAGAGAGGAGCACGCATCCATCCGTGGTGGTGTCCTTCCATCCCAAGGGTGGGGACCAGCTGCCAGGGCTGGAAACGGGGGCTGGCCTGGCAGACTTGGCTTCAGCACAAGCTGGGGAGACTTCTGTCACAGATGGTCCCTTTAACAGGGTTAAAACGGGTTGTCCTCTGGCGACATTGAAGTCTTGTCGGGAATCCAAAAATTTTTTTTCTTAATTTTTTTTAATGTTTATTTATTTTTTGAGAGACAGAGAGAGAGAGAGAGAGAGAGAGAGAATGCGAGCAGGGGAGGGGCAGAGAGAGAGGGAGACCCAGAATCCGAAGCAGGCTCCAGGCTCCGAGCTGTCAGCACAGAGCCCAACGCGGGGCTCGAACTCACGGACTATGAGATCATGACCTGAGTCGAAGTCAGACGCTCAACCAACTGAGCCACCCAGGTGCCCCAATGTTTATTTATTTATTTACTTGAGAGAGACAGAGACAGAGAATGAGCAGGGCACAAGCAGAGGCCTGGGGTTTCCTTGATGGGGCTTACTTTAATTGCTCAATACGAAACACTTAGAGCTGAAATTTGAATCTCTGGTAATGAGCAGGGCGTTGTCCCAGAAGACTATTGTAAAAACTGTGGTCACTAATGCAGAAACAAAGGAGGCCACCAAAGCTCATCTGGGAGGGTCTCCAGAACCTTCCTCATTAAAAATTTAAGTAGCTTTATGGTGAAGGTGTGGCATGCACGCAGAGACACCTGCTTTGAGAATTTGGGGAAGGGATGATTCAAATGAGATTGCACTGCCACATAGACTTCTAGAAATGGCTGCATTGCTCTGTTTCGGGTGTCAGTCATTCACGGACTGAGGGCTACATCTCGCCCACGGTCTGCTTTTATAAATAAACTTTTATTGGTACACAGCCGTATGCCTTCATTTGCATGTTGGTACTGTCCATGGTGTTTTCTTGCTACAATGACAGAATTCAGTCTTTCCTGTTCTTTTCTAGAGGTCAGTATTTTCAAATGAGATCCTGTGGCTCATGGAGTCCAAAGCATTGAACTCTTTGGACCCTTCAAAAGACATTTGCCAAAACTGTCTCTATCTGGTGAACTTGGCTGCCTTTTTGACAGACTCCTCATGTGCCCGTGGCTTCAGAGCTTTAAAATCATCACTTGGGAAAATTTCACTTTTAATGTGGAAAGCTTGAAACTTGTTTTCTTTCTACTGTTCATTTTTCCTTGGAATATATCATTATTGTTTTTGAAGTGACAAAGACAAACAAAACAAGAGGTCACTTAACTGTTGGGGAGCCCACGTGTTTTGTTTTCTCTGGCTGATTTCAGGTTTACTCCACCTAAATTGGTGTTTTTTCTAAGAAAGCCTGTCTGAACACTTCGCCTAGAATTTTATGTGTCATCTTCACATATTTTGAAAATGATAATTCATTTTTGATTAGCCAGTAGATTCCATTTTTCTGGAAAGATCCCCGGCCATGGTCTGTCTGTGTGTCCTACACTTCTGGCCTCCTCACCTCCTTGCCAGCAGGTGTCTGGCTTCCGATGCTGACTCTTGCCTACTTTTTTTCTCTACCATCTTCCATTTCCACGTTCACTTTGCTCTTTCTGCCGTTTGCATTTTGACCTGGGATTCCTGCCGCCATCTATATGAAATTCGGCATTCATGTACATCCCGCTGCGTTTCGCGTCCCTTGCCTGGAGTTGTTGTACTCACCTTATTTCTAGTACCCTCTTGCCCACTCTTGGTTTCCTAGAGCTCAGTGGGCAGCGGAGATGCCCCGAGGCTCCTGAACTCCCACACCAGCAGGTGCTGAGTCATCCACATTCCCTCTGGTTTAGTCGCCAAGGGGTCGAAGAGAAATTTGAAAGCCAAGAGCTGAGGACCTGGAGGGAGAGGATCGTATGTGTCCATCCACTGTAATAAAGTCCTTCACTAATTCTTAGTGGGATTTATTACATCTCGATGGTTCACGAAGTGATTGAGTAACCTGGTTAGGCAACGAATCTGAGTCTGAAAATAACCGATAACATGATGGTTTCTGTAAGTTTTAGCTTCATTTAGAATCAGAAGAATGTTGTCTCCGAACCCTGCTATGTCTCCCTTTCCCGTTGGTGACTTTAGGTTAGCAGCCCTGAATCAGCTGATGTTGGGATGTTGGAGGAGAAGTGAGGACCCCAGATAAGAATGTTCGGCTGCGTGTCAGGAAAAGCGTAAGGCTGAGTTTCAGAAACATGTCGTAGAGCAGGCTTTTTCATTTCTTTTTTCCTACCTCAATTCAAATTGTGATCCTGGACCCAAAGGGCAATTATTTCATGTGTATTTTAAGTCGACATCTGGGCCATTTGGGAAATTCCCAAGCCATGTTGACAATACTCAACGATGTATTTTCTATATAACATGAAATTGGTCGTATCACACCAACACGTCACACTTTGCTTATGCTACGTTCATATTGTAGGAGGAATTTTGTCCTCAAATGCACCTTTTTTTTTTTCAATACCTTCTACCCATGTCTTTACACCTGCAATGAGATGCCTTCATAATGCCACGGGCCAACGCAAGGAATGATGGCGGCTGTGACATCAACTAAAGGCTGGGTCCTGCTAGTGTTCGTTGCATGAGGGAATGAGAAACTATTTATTTCATCATTGCGTAAGCTTATTTTCTTAAATAAGCTTCTTTAAGTAGGAGCTCTCCTTCTCTGACAATAGAGCATTTAAGCGCTTGTGTTCCTTAACTTTGTTCAAATTTGTCCAGTGCTATATGTCTCTTCCTACTCACAGCGATGGTCTTCCTAAGTGTTCTTGCACCTGGTCAAAAGTTTCACATCCCTACCTTTGACCTGTTGGTCTTAAGAACCAAAGTAACAGTAGGAGCCTGGGTCTGCAAAGTTGAATCGACTTCCACATTTCCTTCCAAAAGAGCCGTAGAGTTAAGACTGGGTCCTGGTCAGGAACACATGACATGCTCCAGTTCTGTGATTGAGGATGGGTTTTAAAAGGAACCGGTTGCGGGGCGCCTTGGTGGCTCAGTCGGTTAAGCGTCCGACTTCAGCTCAGGTCACCATCTCGCGGTCCGTGAGTTCGAGCCCCGCATTGGGCTCTGGGCTGATAGCTCAGAGCCTGGAGCCTGCTTCGGGTTCTGTGTCTCCCTCTCTCTCTGCCCTTCCCCCGTTCATGCTCTGTCTCTCTCTGTCTCAAAAATAAATAAACGTTAAAAAATAAAAAATAAAAATAAATGAAAGGAACCGGTTGCAAGGGTGTGGGAAGGATGTAGGGAAACCCGAGGCAAGAGTGCAGGAAAGTGAGTCACAAAGGAGCAGGGGGGAAGAAGACCGACCACAATCTTGAGGCTTGGGTGGGGTGGGTGGGAAAGGACACTCTACCAGGAGGGATGGGACTAATTTCCCCCTTCTTTCTCGCTCCTGCCTTCTGCTGGTGTCTCCCAGCCTTCTGACCGACTGGAAACGAGAGCTAAGGGAACACTTTGATCCAAGGAACTGTCCGGGAGGTTGGAGCAGAGTGGAGACAGACAAACTGAGTCCCCATGGATGATGAGGGCACGCGGGAGACACCCAGCAAAGATGGTTAGACCTTTTCTTTCACATGGATGTTTGATTTTCATTTGTTTGTGCCTTCACTCGTTTTTGCTTGTGTGTCTCAGGGCAATCTCCTCGTTGAGCAAGTGCTCAGAAGTCAAAACAATTATTGATTTATTTTTTGAATTATTTTTTAAAGTAATCTCTGTGCTCAGCATGGGGCTCGAACGCACGACCCCCAGATCAAGAGGCACACGCTTTACTGACGGAGCTAGCCAGACACTGCTCAGGGGTCCAAATTGTATGCACCATTGTGGAAAGGGTTAATAGCATCAATGGATTCGATGACTATGGTTAACTTGGATGAAACCAGTTAACTACAATATCACGTGATGTTATTATTCTTTTCTTAAATTATGCAGAGATTCACCACATGTCACACTTGGTGTTTTACCTGTCACTCTGTATAGAACGACTTAAAACATTTCTTTGAACCCACCTCTTGTTGGATACGGACGGCTTTTTCATTTGGAGAAGCATCTTCTCATGCACAGGTATCCAGTGAGAGGCCATTCACAGGTGGCTCATTTTGTCCGTGGTGCCGATTTAAAGAAATATCAATTTCTTTGCTAGACTAGATTTCCCTTTTCTCTCATAGAATAATACATGCCATCCCTTGAAAGACGAACTTTCGTGATGCTATTATCTGAAGCCAATCACAGATCAATGGAAGACAGCCAATGTTTTTAATAACAACTACATCCCTTAATGATGCAATTTCACACTGAGATTTCCGATCTCAATAGTTATGGCAATGAAGAAGTACCTCGAATCATTTTAAAGGCTGGCAGGATGCACTTTTTCGTAGCTGAGTGGAAAGAGACAACCCTTTAGAGATGGAGGCATCCTTCAATATTATGACAGCCGGACTCTGAGAGTGTACATTTCGTGAAAATGTTACCCCATCCCCTGACAAAGTGCTGTGTGCTCTAGCGGTTTGGGGAGCCGGTCTGTTGCACTTCCCTCTTGGAGAGCCCCAACCCCCTCAGGCGGTTTATTTGTATATTTGTATATTATCGAGGGAAATGATATATGTAAGGTGGATGCCTTTGGAAGTCATATAGTAAACACCCGTCTTTCCCACTTGCAGAATGGGGATAAGATATGGATATTTCAGGACTGTAAGTCATGTGAAGCCAGGCCGCTGAGGATGTCACCGTCCACCTGGGATCCTCTGTGTGTTAATTTCAGGAGTAGAAAAAAGGGAGAGAAACACCGTTGTGTTGAATGTAAACACATCAATGTCCATCATTGTGCTAACCATGTAGTGTTTCTGTGTAGTATTCCCTTTACACTGAATGAAACAGAAACATGGTAAGCAAGGATCTCAGCTCCTTGATTATTTCGGGGACCAAAATCATTGTGTAGCATTGCATGGGATGTTAGTACGTATCCGGTAATTAGTGAAGGTAGAACTAAGCACAGACTCTGCCCGGGTCTACAAATGTTCACCAATTCCTCACCATAAGCTACTTTTTGTAGAAACAGAATGGTAGGATTCTTTTCTTTTCTTATTAAGTCATATGTTAACCTTGACTCCAGCTCCAGGGAAAACGTTCTTAGAATTTTAAAATTTCAAGTGTCTCTCCCACGACATACATTTTGGCGAAAGTTTTCTAGGTAATAAAACAAAATATATGAATGTGTCAGCCAATGTGTATTTGAACATTTGTTTCTGTGGGCTAAAGTCTCCAAAGATACATATCTCTTAATGGCTTCTACTCGAGGGTGTTTTAAGCAGAACTGAAGGAATAATTTAGCTCTCTGAAAAGCACCATTTGGTGGAAGGTTAGCTTTCCTCAATGCCCTTTGACAGTGGAGTCAAGATGAAGGTTTGGAAGAGGTGACAATGGGATCGTTTCTACAAAGCGGTCCGGGGCCAAAGTGATGGGTCTTCGTGCAATGTTGGTGAGAGAAGGTTCTCCAATGGAACCATCATCTTGGGGTAAATGCAAAATACTAAGTTGATGTGGTGTTTTAAGTCCAATCCAAATGCAAATGATATCTCTGTAGTCATTGTATTTTTTTTTTAGGTTTTAAATGTTTTTGTTCCTCTTGTTGAAATAAAATTGTATATATTTAAGGCGTTCCACGTGTTTTCATAGACCTATACGTCGTGAAATGATTACGGTCAAGCAAATTAACACACCCATCTACCCACATAGTTATCATTTTTGTGTGAGTGATGAGCACCCCTCAGATCTATTCCCCTGGCAGATTTCCAATATTCAGTGCAGTTTAATTAATTATGGGCACCATGCTGTCCATTAAATCTTCGGACCTTATGCATCCTACGCGGGCGAAACATCGTATCCTTTACCAACGTCACCCATTTCCCGTAGCCTCAGCTCCTGACAACTGCCATGCTGCCCTCTGCTTCTGTGTGTCCAACGTTTTTAGATTCCACGTGTAAGTGGCACCTGTGTGTGGCTTATGCCTCTTAACATAACACCTTCTAGGTTCATCCCTGTTGTTGGAAATGGCAGGACTTCCTTCTTGTTCTGAGGCTGAATAGCAACAGTACGCTGTGTATTTAGACCACAATTTCTTGATCCATTCACATGTCAGTAGACACGTTGCTTTCGTATCGTGGCCGTTGTTAATAATGGGGCAGCGAGCTTAGGGGTGCAGATATCCCTCTGAGGTCCATATTTCACTTCTGTTGGGTATACACCCGGCATTCTTCATTTAAAAGGAGGGGCTGAAGTTAGGGGAACCATGCCAAGGGAGACTAACCCGGTCTGCAGACTCCGTCGGCTCACCGGGGGAGTGAGCGTGCTCAGGGGGCCGTACTGGTGACGGTTCTTGATATGTCATCGCAAATGTCCTCGCAGACAAGCCCAAGGCAAATCCATCATGTTGAAGATGACACTTCATACGGGAAAAGCAATTTGATGTGCCTCGGTATTCTAAAAGAGGTCACGTATCCTTTCCCTGAGAATTTGTTCCCTCCTGGCGGTCTGTTTCGGTCTATCTCACCAGACACACGGACGGCGGAGTCATTATCTGGACAGGGGCTGCTGCTCATTGTGGTTGGTTTGAACATGACTGTGATTCCAGAAGCCAGACACCGAATAGGATATTAACCTACTTAGGAGAAAAGCACCCTTAAAGCGTGGTTCTCAGGCTCTACTGTGTGCCTGAAACGCCCAGGGGGCTTGTGAAAATACAGGCTTTGATTCTATGGGTCCAGAGATTGGCGTCTGTCCTGAGGGTTTGTATCTGGAACAAGTTCCCAGGGGTGTTGATGCTGCTGGCCCAACGACCCCCTTGGAAAACCACTGCCTTAGAAGGTCTCGTGATTCTTTTTTTTTTTTTAATTTTTTTTAACGTTTTATTTTATTTTTGAGACAGAGAGAGACAGAGTATGAACAGGGGAGGGGTAGAGAGAGAGGGAGACATAGAATCTGAAATGGGCTCCAGGCTCTGAGCTGTCAGTGCAGAGCCTGATGCAGGGGTTGAGGTCACGAACTGTGAGATCATGACCTGAGCCGAAGTCGGACGCTGAACCGACTGAGCCACCCAGGCGCCCCTCGTGATTCTTTTTTTAAACACTGTGATCGTGGTATAAAGTGAGCTAACGAGTGGGTATATTTTCTCGCCCCAAACCGAAAACATATTCTACTGAGGTAGACAGGTTTTCCGAACAGCAGTCTTTCGTTACCCTGTCGAGTGCCACGTGCTCAAGGATTTTGCATCTGAGCTGCTGGGTCTGCAAAGGAGAGTTTCGTCCTGTTCCATGTCCGACCGAGAGAATAAGTCCCCAGTCTGAGCCTGAGGGGTCGTCTTCCACTGGCAACTTAAGTGCGTCCTTGGAGGGACAAACTGGAAGCTTCCCCTGTGTTTATCTGAAGGAACGGAAATAGATTTGAGCGAGTGGAGCCTGTTTGGAACACGAGGCTCAGAAGGCCACCTGTTTCCTGGAGGTTAGAAGGGAAGCCACGGACAGAGGCAGGGAACGAGAGGAAATAAAAGCCCCGATCCCCAAGCACTGTTCTAGCATTGGCTTTTCCCAGAGGAGCTCGGCCATGAAAACTATGGTTCTCCTCTTTATGCGAAGGGCATCCTGACTTGGGAATTAAAGTTTGCTCCTTGTGGGAGCGTGTGCGATTCAATATGTCCCTTTGGATGCTGGGGTAAATAAGGTTTCTCTGCACCTCACACTGCTGTGTAGACCTCGAGCGTGACAAAACACCCGTGGGCTGTTCCAGGAAGGTCAACGATGCAGAAACGCCCTCGAGTGGAATCTGGAACGATTCTCTCAGATTTGGGGGAGGGCCTCCCCATCGGGCTGCAGTGAATCCTGAAGGCAGGAGGGTGGGCGCTAACTAAGCAAGGCTGGAGGGAGGGTGCGGAAGTCTGCTGTGAAGGAAAGGGTTGTCTTGTGAAATGAGGCGGGCGAGGAAGAAACGGAAGAAACTGGGGCACCGTTCTTGGGAGAAGAGAAGGAGGGGACCTCCCAGGAAGGGGCGAAGGGAGGCTCCCCGGGGCTGACTCGGCCATGCGTTCCATGCAATGCGGGTTATTGGGAGACTCAGCTGTTGAAACCGCAGGGCAAGGACAGCACGGGCAGAATTGTGGGTGAAAGGAAAGGAGCTCAGCATCTGGACCGATTGTGCCTGGGGAGGAGACAGACCCGGAGTTGCTTGGGGAATAAAATCTTCCGGTACTGGGACCTGAAATGCATCTCTTCATCCCAAACCCGTCACCTGGTCGCCTCCTTTCTTTCCTGCTCCTGCTACGTGGGTGCCTTGCTTTGCTTTGAGAATGGCTTTCCATGCCCACTTCTAGCCACTAGGAGTGATGTCGGGGTGGTGCTTTACGGGAGGGAAAAAAAAAAACACCATTTTCAGCCACTACCGGGAATAACGCTTCTGCCTAAGTCCAAAGGCGTGTTTCTATGAAATATTTATTAATACGATGTTGTGATGTTGCAAACACGGGCCCACCCCGGAGAGCATATATTTATAGATGAGGGCGTTTTGTCTTTGTGTGATGAAGTATTTAGTTCTATAATTTGATTTAATGTTTTATTTGCAAGTTCAAAAACTCCATGTAATCGCTCTTGCCTCTTGCTTCTGAATTATTGAAAATGCTATAAAGTTGAGTGTGTCTCAAGTGACCAATTCTCCAAACTCCTTGAGAAACATCTTTTTTTTTTTTTTCAATCTTCAGGGCAAAGTATTTTGCGTTTTCACATAGTACAGTTTTCAAGTTTATTGGGTACTGTGCTAGTTTCCTAGGACCGTCATAGCAAATTAACACACATTTGGACGGCTTAAAACGACCATAACAAAAAAAAAAATATTCTCTCAGAGTCCTGGGGAGCAGAAGTCTGAAATTAAGTTGTCACAGGGCCACGTTGGCTTCAGAAGGCTTTAGGGGAGGGTCCTTCTCTCCTCTCCCCCCTTGTGGTGTTGCTGGCATTGCGTGGTATTCTTTGATTGTGGAGATATCACTCCACTGACTTTGGTCTGTGTGAATCTCTCTTCCCCTTCTACGAGGGCACCCCTCATGGGGTCCACAGGTCCATCTGGCCCAGAATAACCTCACTGTAATTCAATTACATCTTCAAAGACCCCATTTCTTTTTTTTTTTTTTTAATTTTTAAATGTTTATTTATTTTAGAGCAAGAGACAGAGCTTGAACAAGGGAAGGGCAGAGAGAGAGAGAGAGAGAGAGAGAGAAATACAGAATCTGAGCTGTCAGCACAGAGCCTCACGTGGGGCTTGAACTCACAAACCGCGAGATCATGACCTGAGCCAAAGTCGGACGCTCAACCGACTGAGCCACCAGGAGCCCAAAGACTCTATTTCTAAATGGGGTCACATTTGGAATTGCCAGAGAGTAAGCCTTATACCTATATTTTGGGGGAGCCAAATTCGATCCACGACAGATACTATTTTCTATTTCTTTAGATGAAATTATGTTGAAATCTGAGAATATCAAGTATTTGACCTGAATCTACTGAATGTACAGTAATTCACCCTTATCTGTGGTTTTGCGCTCTGTGGTTTCAGTTACCCACGGTCAAGCGTGGTCTGGAAGCAGATAATCCTCCTGACGGATCATCAGATGGTCAGTAGCTGGTTAAGCCTATGTCACAACGCCTACGTCATTCCCCTCCCTTCGTCCCATCATCACATGGGCATCTTGCCAACTCACATCTTCCCAGGGAGAAGGGCGAGTACAGGACAGTAAGATATTTTGAGCGGGCGAAAGAGAGACAGAACCCACATGTGCATATGGAACTTTTATTGAAGTGTATTGTTATAATTATTGTATTTTACCATCAGTTATTGTTGGTAGTATCTTAACTGAGCTTAATTTACAAATTAGTCTTTATCATAAAAACGTGTGTATAAATACATAGCCTATAGAGGCTTCGGTACTGTCTGGTTTCAGGCATTCGCTGGGGCATCTTGGAATGTATTCTCCACAGATAAGGGGTGCGGAGTCCTGTGGTCTGAATGCTAGAATCATGGCAGGTGTATGGATGGAACAGAGAGCTCATGGTGCATGAGTCCTTCTTTAAGAAGTAATTGGACCGACGGGGCGCCTGGCTGGGCCAGTCAGTTAGGTGTCCAACCCTTGATTTCAGCTATGGTCATGATCTCATGGCTCCTGGGTTCAAGCCCCACATTGGGCTCCATGCTGACAGCATGGAGTCAGCTTAAGATTCTCCCTCTCCCTCCCCGCCCCCCGTCCCTCCTCTGCGTGCACTGTCTCTCTCTGTCTCAAAATAAATAACTAAACTCAACGAAAAAGCCATTAGACTACATCAAATAGGGAAAGTGCAGAAATAATGTGGCGGAGACTGACTCATGTGAACTCAGGGCAGAAACAATTGATGCAACCCAAAGAAAAGGCAACTTTAAGGAGTTGAGACTGGAGCTTGCACCTTGTAGAGTCAGTGGAGAGAAGTTCGTGACAGAAATCGTGGAAGACATGCACAGATCAGCTGGAGGAGACAGAGGGCTTGGCAAAAGTCCCACGGAAAACAGTGGTGGAAAGTGGGGTGAATCCATAGAGGCGAACCTCAATGCTAGTAGAATGCACCGTAAAGTGATAGTCGGGAAATGGGATCAAGACAAGGGGGTTTAAAGAGCGAGGAAAGGAGGTCAGAGGGTCTAGGATTGCTGGGAACAGGAAGGGGAGGGTTTTAATGGGAGGAGTCTTTGGAGAAATTCCTGTAATGAGAAGCTGAACGTTTGCCGGGACCACGGATGACTTGTCTTGAAGAGATGAACAGGAATGGGGGAAAACACAGAGCCATGGCGGACAGTAGGGCATGTTTTCATTTCCCCACGTCCACGGTGAGCGTGACGATCAATGGCTGGGTCCTCAGGACGTTCACATGGATGCTTTCTGTGGCCCCAACACACCCCGTCTGGAAAGAGGGCCCCTGTGGCTTCTCCAGAGCTGGGGTTCTTAGTGCAAAAAGGACAGGAGAAGTGGGTCCTCTCTGAGACTCACCCAGGGAGCATACGTGAAATGTATCTGCCACAACTCCTTTTCCATTAAGCTCGGAGAATATTTACCGACAGCACAATACATATAAAAATCAATAAAGTGCTCCTGTGAAGGAGACTTTATCTATTATCCACTTGCTTCTTGAAGACCTTCTTTATCTCTACAATCTTTCCCTGGTGTTGAGGGTGGCTGGACCCGGCTAAATGGATGAAAAATCATTTCTTTTGACGTGCACTTTCCTTTTCGATGTAGAGGAAATTAAATTTCTCCCAGGAAGAAGCCGTGATAGATCAAAACGGCCTTCAACGGAGTGCATCCCTGTAATTGCTGACAGAGAGCTGTCTGTACAATTATGTGTCCTGAGTAAGTAATGATTTCGGTTTCCTTGTTCCGCTGAAAAATAGAGTGGTGTTGGTGGGAACCAGAGAGTACAACGTGGAGACGCATTTTCAACGAAATTTTAAACCATCGATCTGTTGTACGTGGGTTCCTGACCGAGATGAAGTATCGTTGTTTTCCAAATCTGCTTTCTCTGCCCTTAAGAGGTCAACACAGGGACCCAGGGATGGGGATCTCCATTTTTCCAACTCAGATGGGGTGTCAGTTAAGAGGAGATTCTCCTAACGGGGGCACCTGGGTGGCTCAGTTGGTAAAGCATCCGACTTTGGCTCAGGTCATGATCTCACAGTTGACGAGTTTGAGTCCTGCATCGGGCTCTGTGCTGACAGCTCGGAGCCTGGAGCCTGCTTTGGATTCTGTGTCTCCGTCTCTCTCTGCCCCTCTCCTGCCTCTCTCTCTCTCTCAAAAATGAATACGCATCAATTTTTTTTTTTTTTAAGAGTAGATTCACCCGAATATAAAAGAAACTTCAGCAAGTTTCAGCAAGGCAGAGGCTTCAACTCTGGGCACTTGACTGAGGTTGGGTTTCTTTCCATTCTCAAAAAAGATCTGGGGAACAGAGAGCAGGGCTTCTTTGGGACACAGAATGAGCTTGGAACCACAAGGGGAGGGGTGCTTTTAACTTACCGGCCAACTACAGTCAAGAAGGCTGGTGTCAGTGCACCTGCAGTGAGGTCAGGGAGAGAAAACTGAGAGATGGGCTCAGGGCTCCTTCCTCCATCCAGTTAGAGGCTTACCTAGCTAACGGGGGGGGGAGGGGGTTAGGGAATGGGAAGGAAAAAACTTCTAGAAGATGTGGATGTGATGATTCAGGTGATGTCGTAAGTTTTTCTCCTTTTGTTAATTTGTTTTGGGGTATGTGAAAATGCTCGGCCTTGGGCGTTCTTTTGTTAATAGGTGGTCAGTAAGGACTAGGTTACTACTGTGGTGTGCTGGGCCCATTCTAAGATGGTCCCTAAGATTCTCACCCCTTGGTGCATATACCAGGTGAAAAGACTTTGCAGGTGGAACGACAGCTTTCGTTTTTTTTTTTTTTTCAATATATGAAATTTATTGTCAAATTGGTTTCCATACAACACCCAGTGCTCATCCCAAAAGGTGTGGAACGACAGCTTTCAAATCGGGTGACTTTCTGTTCGATCAACAAGGAGGGTGGGCCTGACCTAATCAGGCGAAGCCTTTGGACGACAGTGTGCGTGTTGACAATGGGAGAAGTGACATTTGAGGCGACAGAGACATTCTGTCTGACTTAATGGAATATTCCAGATCAGAATGCCTACGTGGAGAACCCAGCTGGCTGTGTGGACAAGCGTGTGCAATGCCTACCTCCTCTGGCACGGCCCTCGAACTGTGTGTAGAGTGGGGATTTTGGGTGTGTCTGTGAAGACGCGATTTCAATGACACAGCATCCATTCTGTGTGCCCTGTGACCCCAAGGTGATGGGAAGGTGACAAGACTGTCACAAGGGCTGCCCTGGGTTACGAGTTCCCACAACCCAGCTCTGCCAACTGTTTACTTTTCTTCTTGAAATCGCTAAGCAGTTGCCTGACCTTTCCCCGAATCTGGTTCGCGGTCGGGAGCACTGAGCTATGGTTCACCGTGATCTACGTGAGTAGTTCTGACCCTGGAAATGCCCGAAGGTGATTGGAATCACGTTCTACTCACACCAGGAGGTAGAGAATAAAGCTATTCTCACAGTCAGTATCGATCCATTATTGATTTCCAATTATTCAATTTTCCTCTCGCACCGTGTTCAGACAGAGACACGTGTCTCATGTTGATTTTCTCCTCCCCGGCAACATTTCAGAGAACCCCGAGATCGGTTGCAAGGGGATGGAAGGAATCCTGATGTACCATTTTCTTTTTAATTTTTTTTAACATTTATTTATTTTTGAGACAGAGAGAGAGAGAGAGAGCATGAACAGGGGAGGGTCAGAGGAAGAGGGAGACATAGACTCTGAAACAGGCTCCAGGTTCTGAGCCGTCAGCACAGATCCCGACGCGGGGCTCTAACCCACAGACCGCGAGATCATGACCTGAGCCTAAGTCGGCCGCTTAACTGACTGGGCCACCCCAGCGCCCCTGATATTCACTCTTCTCCCAGCTCTTCTGAGCTTGCTCCTGATGTACCATTTTCATGAACACTTGCAGGCATAGTGAGTTTGCCTGTGGGTCATTCTCTCTGCGGTGCATGTGGGCCACAGGACATTTGACTGCTTACGAGTTTCAGTGACCCAAGCGTTACTCCTAACGCATTTGGTCCACAGTGATGTGCACGGGTGTCTTTCCTTCATTTCCTTAGCAAGCCTGCATCATTCTGGTGCCTTACTTCCAAAAGCATCCCTTCCCTTAGCAACGTACAGGCTTCCCTTAGCAACGCGGCTTTGACGTCATTGCTGGTCTTATTTGGAAAGCTGAGCTGTCCCGAAGGTCCCTAGACAGCCTCAGGATGTGCACCACGACTTCTCTGGAACGTGCCGTGTAAATAACGCGCCCGGGACTTCATTGGGACCCGTGGCTGTTGTGTTTCCCAGTATATGTTTCTGGGACTGGAGCCCAGGGGAGGGAGTAGACGTGGTTTCTCATTGGGATGGGGCCCGTGTCATTACGGGGAGCTTTGGGTCTTGTTTAACAGGTTTGGGGCTCGCGTGCCTGGGCCTGTGCGTTGAAGGTCCTGTGTCGGGCCCCGAGAAGCCCACGTGTCCTCTGTGCTGACCGTGTCTCGCGAGGTACACGCGGGCAAACTCTGCCTCCCTTTGAGCTAATCCTGGGTCTTTGTGTCCCTTCCGGAAGAATTACCGTCTCTGACCTACTTTGAGTTGATCGACCTTCAGGGCACAGAGGAAATATCTGCCCCTTCTGCACCCAGGAGAGAACCTGACAGGAGAGGCTTTGGGGAGCGCTGTTGTGATCCACATACTGGAACCGGCCCCAGGGCCACACTGGTGCCACTTTGATGGGCACGCGCACCTGCTTCCGAACCCAGGCGGGAAACGCCCGCCGTGGGATTTGGGAAAACGCAGCCCCTCTTTGGTGGCTGTTTCCGCCTGCTCCCTGGAGCTTGTGGCAGGGTACTTCAGTCACTCTGCTTCGTGTCTTTGCTCCTTGAAAGAGATGCCTTGCTTTGAGAAGGCTCTCAAAGCAGCTGGGGATTGGGCACGGAGTCGTGGAAGTCAAGCTGACCGTCTCCAAGGACAAAGGTGTGCCTCCGGTCGGCAGAGGACGGATGAGGAGGAGATATGCCTCCGGGCAGCCTGGCCGTGTGCTGGAGATCGTGCGGGGCGAGGTGCCCCCAGCTCGGTCCCCGCCACGGGGCGCGCGATGGGAGAGCCAGTGGGGTCTGCGTGGAGTCTGGTGGCTCAGCGAGGGGTGGGGGTCTCCTTCTGATGCAGCTTTCTCACGGCCGGGGCATCTCACGGTGCTTGGATCTCACGGCACGGAGGCTGACCCCAAGACAGAAGCCCCCAGCCCTGCTCAGACCCGGATGGATTGCGTCCTGGGGCCACCCTAGGTCCTGGGGAGGGGCAGAGACAGGGATAGGAATGCCACAGGCCAGGCTTCATCCGGGGTCACCAAAGCGCAGGGGGTCCTCATTGCTAGTGGACTCTGTATTTGCGCATCTGAACACCCACTACGGGTCCTTTGTGGGTCGAACCTGCTCGAGGCACGTTTGTGGGCACGCGCCCAGCGGCACGACACGTCAGTTGCTGTTCCCAGCTGAGGGGGCACAACGGGACCCTCTGCCTGCCTGTTGGGGCTCTCACCCGCAACAACACACGTTTCACATCCCTACTTGGTGCCCTGTTTTGTTTTTTTTTTTTTTTTTTTTTTACCGTTTTTGTGCGTTCCGTGGGTGATTTCGCTGCTCTCCGTGGCCGCTGAGAGCGCCGAAGCTGACGAAAATGTGACCGGAAGCCGCAGGGACCTAACCCCGCGCGTTGGCTCAGGGGGACGCCTCGGTTTCCGCGAACTCGGCATTCGCGGGGACTTAATGAAGCGTACCTACCGTCACTACCGTGAATAACGAGAACCCGCGGTAACAGTTCGCCAGCGACACCCACTAAGCTTTCGATTTGCACCCGGACCTGAAGGAAGGGATCGGGGGACCCAGTGCATCCTGAGAATGTGTCGCCGGGGGTTTGTTTTCACTGATGCTTATGCGGACTAGGCCGGTGAACTGGTATTTTCTGCTCCATACATTCACCCCGTGGGGACAGACTAGGAATCGGGCTCAGTGAATGCTTTCAGGTTTTGGTTTTGAAAGAATCAGAGACTCGCAGGGTTTGCAAAAATAACGCAGGGCTCCCGTCTTGCCCCTCCCTCAAGCTTACCTGCTATTGTAGCATCTGGGCCCCGAAAGATGGTCCAAACAGTAACGGGGTGCTGGTAGGGGAGTATTGGCTAAATTACCTTAGGTTGTTTTCACTGGGTTTTTGCGTGAAGGTCTGTGTGTCCTACTGTGGAATTTGATCACCTGTGTGAATTGTGTCAAGCATCTCCAGAGTCAGGGTCTGGCAAAAGGTACTCCCTCACCCTACCTTTTATAATCAGACCCTCCCGTTGCCTGAGCCCTTGAGCAACGCTGGTCTGCTGTGCCTTCTTATAGTGGCGTCATTTGAAGAGTGCCCAACAGGGGCTCCTGGGTGGCTCAGTCGGTGAAGCATCTGACCCTTAATGTTTACTTATGTATTTTGGGGAGAGAGAGAACAGAAGCGCTTAATTTGCCGGGTTTTTCCTGGCGCCCCGGGACGCGGGGGTCGTTCGCTCCGGCCCGAGCGCTCGTTTCTGGGCGTGTCCGTCCCCGCTGTGCCGTGGAAAGCCCGGTGGACAGCGTTTCAGGAGCTCCTGTTACTGGGCCTGAATTGAGGTCACGGCGGCCCCAGGCCCGAAAGGTGAGACGGGACAAGGAGGAGGGGCCTGGCTCCTCGGGGTTCCCCTGGGAGGTTTCCAGACAAAGCGGGAGCACCCCGGGGGGTGGGGATCCGATCTTCCCGGTCCCTCCCACGGGGGTCCCGGAGAGGCAGGGGGCTTTGGGAAAGGGCAGACCCCGTGCCCCCCTCTTTGAAGAGCCCCCTTTGAACACCTGCCGCCTGCGGATCCGTCCTTGGAAGCCTCGCCCCAGACACAGAGCCCGCTGTTCTGTGCAGACAGGTGGGTCCCCCGCCCCCAAGCCCGGGGCTTGGAAGGAAACAGAGGCTGCAGGTGACAGGGGTGGCCGAGGTCCCTCCCACAGCACCCCCGCCCTGAGAGGCAGGTCGCGGATCCCAGGCTGCGCAGCTTTGTTTTGGGGGCGGCGTCTTGGGTTTCATCCAGGGCACAGACTGGGGGTCAGCAGGGGGGTGTCCTGGGCTCCGCGGGACGGGGCTGGGGCTTCCACCTGGGCGCACGCGGACGCAGGGTGAGGTCCTGGAGGCGCGGTGCGTCCTTCCTCCCGTCGTCTCCCTGGGCTCAGCCGGCCGTCCTCGCCCCGCTCCCTGGGCGTCTCGGGTGACGCGAGGACACGTGCGTGGCTGGCCTGAGCGCAGCGTCTGGGGCTCACGGGGTCGCACAGGGAGGTGAGTCGGGGCAGGTGCTGCGCGCCCGGACAGGCTCAACCCCGCGGGCGGGCGCGCGGTTCCTGTTCGCTCTTGGCTCTTGGCCTGGATGTGGGGAGGCGGTCCGCCCGCGGGCAGGGGGTGGGCGGTGGGGCCAGAGGCTGAACAGGACCCCTCCCCACCCCGCCGCTCTCGGTGGCTGCAGGCCAGGCTGAACCCGGCCTCACCTCCCAGGTTTTTGATGTTTACTTATTTTTGAGGGGGGGGGGGGGACAGAGCATGAGCAGGGGAGGGGCAGAGAGAGAAGGAGTCACAGAATGGGAAGCAGCTCCAGGGTCTGAGCTCTCAGCACAGAGCCCGACGCAGGGCTTGAACCCACGAACCATGAGATCACGACCTGAGCCCAAGTTGGACGCTTCACCGACTCAGCCCCCAGGCGCCCCACTCCTGTGGATGTTAGGGCATCGCCATCACGCCATAAAGAAGCCCCACACGCAGTGGTCATCACTCCCCCAGCCCCCGGTGACCCCTCTCTGGGGGTTCTGTGCTCCCTCTCTGGGGGTTCAGCTGGTTTGCACATTTCCCCTCCATGGGTCACACACAAGGGGGCTGTGGGTGTGTGGCCTGTGTCCCCGGGCGTCACGGGGCAGCGGGCGTCAGAGCTTTGGGCCTTTTCATGATGGGCTCAGACTCCACTCATGCGTGGACCACACCGTTTTCCGTTCATGCATGTGTGGGCTTTGGGGGGGACAGCACGGCCTGGGCGTTAGCTCCCCAGGGAATCTGCTGGTTCCCCACCTTTCTCCGGGTCCCGGACCCCACACCGGCTGTGCTGTTCACGTCTTGTGTTTTCCCAGACCCCCCGGAACATGAACTCACGTACCTCCCCACGTGCGTGGATGGCGCAAAAATGGCGGGTTAGCAGCTGCCGGACGGACAGGGTTGTTTCACACACGGGAAACGCCGTGCACCTGTCCTGGGACAGGGACCAAATTCCTGGAAGGTCACCTGTGGGGCCTGAAGGAAGGCAGTCAGAGTCCCAGGGTTGAGTGGGATGGGATGGGATGGGACGTGGCTTGGGGAGGCGGGGATCCCCGGAGAGAATTCCTAGGTGATCAAGGTTAAGCGTCTGACTCTTGATTTCAGCTCAGGTTAGATCTCATGGTTTGTGAGTTCGAGCCCCACGTCGAGGGATTCTCTGTCTCTCTCTTGCTGATTCTCCCCTGCTCACTCTGCCCCCCCCCACACTTCCTTGCCCCCCCCCCCCCCAATAAACAAATAAGCTTTAAAAAAAGTTCTGGTCTTTTCCTTTTTCCGATTCCCCTGGGTCACCTAACACATCTCTCCGGGGATCCCCACCTCCCCAAGAGCCCTTGACTCGTTCTGCAGGGACAGGAGGGGTGTGGCCCCCGCCAGCACCTTCCTCGGGGCTTAGACCAGTGCCACCATGTCACGGATGAAAATGGAGCTTCACCTGGGGGTTTTCTGCTAATTCCACATCGCCCTGCAATTCGGCTTCTGTATCGTGAGTGCCCTTTTTAAAAAAGGTTTAAAACTTTTTATTTATTTTAGAGAGAGACAGAGAGACACAGAATGTGAGTAGAAGATACGTGGAGAGAGAGAGGGAGACACAGAACGCCGAAGGACGGTCCAGGTTCTGAGCCCGACGTGGGGCTTGAACTCAGGAACCGTGAGATCTTGACCTGAGCCAGAGTCGGGCGCTCAACGGACCGAGCCACCCAGGCGACCCTGTGTGCCCTTAATCACGGGGGTGATGGGCTCTCAGGGCACGGGAGTAGATCATGGTTTAAAGATCTCTGCACGGGAAATTTTCAAGTCACCTTTGAAGTGTTGGAGTGCCGTGTTTTTGGGTTTTTTGTAAATGTTTCCATCCATTCTTTTATTTTTTTTAACGTTTATTTAATGATTGGTGAGACAGAAAGAGAGAGAGAGTGTGGACGAGGGGCAGAGAGAGAGGGAGACAGAATCCCAAGCAGGTTCCACGCTGTGAGGACAGAGCCCGACGCGGGGCTCGAACCCACGGACCATGAGATCGTGACCTGAGCCGAAGTCAAGAGTTGGACGCTTAACTGACTGAGCCACCCAGGACACTCCTTCACGGTTAAGGAGAAGGGGTGCTTGACACAAGACAGAAACCCGCACCATGCTGGAGGTGCAATCCGGGAAGGCTTCCCGGGAGAGGCGGGAGCTGTGCCCACAGCGATGGGGGAGTGGGGCCAGGGAGGTGGTGGGGCAGGGGCGGGAGGCTGGACTCACATTATGGAGGCAGAAAGTAGACCGTCCATCGCCAGAACTTTCCATCTTCCCCAACGGAAGGTCTGTCCCCATGAGATGCTAAGTATTGATCGCCGATCCCAGCCCTTGGCCCCACCTTCTACTTTCTGCCTCCATAAATGTGACTCCTCCCCCAGGAGCCTCCGAGGGCATTGCCCAAGGTGTCGGGTTTTCTTACACCCTTCGTGTGTGTGTGTGTGTGTGTGTGTGTGTGTGTGTGTCCATCTGTGGTTGGCAAACTTATCCTTTCAATACGCTCAGATGAGTTAAGTTTGAAAGTCGCCACCTGGGACCATGCATGTCACGGGTCCTTGAAGTTGCTTTTGGATGTTGGCTGAGGCTAGAAGCCCGTGACCCAGTAGAAAGAGCACGCTAGCCGTCCGCACCCCTGCGGGAAGGGGGAGAGAAGGTTTCGTGAGTAGTTCCTATCGTTCTTCCAGGACAGACTGTTCACCTGCTGGTGAGCGTTTGCATCTGAAGTGGGACCAACTTCCCAGATGCCTTCGTTCCAGTAGAGTCTCGGATCCGGGGTCCAACCCCATGAGTCACGGTCACCCACAGGTTGGTCTCGGAGAGGACCGTACGAAGGAAGAGGGATGGCGTGTATTGTACAACCAGCAGAAGTGAGGAGAGAGACCCAAAGCCCATAGAAGCAAAAATCTATTGAGTCTCTGTTATTGACGATGCTTATTATTATACCATTGATAATGGTTAATATACATATATGTATAATAGTTATAGTAATGTAACCAATGGTATTATTCCAATAACTTCAGAATCCATAAATCATGCCCTAGAATGTGGTTCAAGAAGGAAGGTGGCTTGTCCAACACTATTCATCCAAATAAGGTGTAACATTACATTTTTCAGACTAAGCTACTTTATTAAGGCTAATGAGCCGGGAAACACAAAAGCCCCTTTGTCGGGTACATCCTTCACCCGCACCCGCCCCCCACCCAGAAAGGCACTGAGCCACCACGAGTCCCACAAAAATAAAAACACCAAGAAAACAAACCAAAAAAAAAAAAAAATCCAAAAAGTAGTATTCTCTTTGAAACACAAAAGGAGTTCATTTCAGGGGGGGAAAGGGAATGTTTTTGTCAAGGCATCATCTCTTGGAGATTGTGGTGCTGAACGGACTTGTTCGAGACGATTTCTGTGCTGGTTCCTGAGTACCATGGAAAAATCGGCAGGAGACCATTAATCCTGAGCTGCTGTTGGTGATGACGATGGTCACGAGGATGGTGGGCACCTGCCCAGTTGTCTGGGTTGCCCGGAAAAACGCTTCATCGTCGGATCTCGAACGTTGGTCATTTTCCTGCTTCTCCGAGGAAACAGTGAGGGTTTTCATGGAGAAGTAAGTCATCAGACGGCAAGAAAACACACACAGTGTCTAACCAGCTTCTGTCTTGGCAGCCGGGGTGTGCAGGGGGACAAAAGCCCGTGGCTCCCCCCACGCAGGACCACCTCGCAGACAACGTCCCAACCAGTGACGCATAATGAGCATAAAAGCCACCGCTTCCCGACAGAAGGAGGCAAATAGATTTTTTTCTTTAAACTTGTGCGTGTGTGTAGGAGGGAAGGGTCCGTCCGCGTGAGGGAAGGGAAGGGAATTTCATCCAGACGGGGTTAATTCTGCAGGATTCATTTGGTGCCGTGGGGCTCATTCACACTGCCTTCCTGCTCTGTTCTCCCGGGAACGGTAGGAAAGTCGAGCCTCGCGCTCTGTGAAAGGAAAGCCATTCGTGGTGGTGGCCCGCCCACTCAGGGTTTACGTGGACCGTGAGCAAGTCCATTTCAGGACACTGTCTCCCCAGATGGGTCACACGACCCACAAGCGACCCTCGGAGGTCACTGTGGGTCCGTGAACCACACACGCATTGTGGGGTTTCGGAACAACGTGTCGTTAGGAAAATAAATAGTTACGTTCCCGTTCTGGCTCTGACCATCCCGCCCAGCTTCTCCCGGGTCCCCCCACAGTGAAGGGCCGTGCCGACCTTGTGTGGTGTGGATCTCTCACTGTCGTGTAACCAGCTTTCCAAAGGGACGCTCATCTTGGAAAGGCAGTCAACACGTCCAAGTGTGGGGCCGGGTGTGTTTCTCATCCTGTTCCAGGAGTTTCTCATTCGCCTGGAATTTCACAAGTGAAACTTGTGAAAAGACTCACAAGCAGAAGGAGCAGCTGTTTCCAAAGAGGGGCAGAATTTCCCTTTACTTGTTGTATCCGGCCCTGCAACTGATTAGACAAGGCCCACCCACTGTAGGGATAGAAATCTACTCAGTGTACCAACTTAAATGTTAATGTCGTCCAAAAACACTCTCACAGAAGCAACCAGAATAATGTGTGACCAATTATTTGGGCACCCCATGACCTAGTCAAATTGAGACGTGAAGTTAATCATTACCGTACGGGACAGATTTTAAGAATTAGTCAATGTGTGTCTACATTCATTAGTCATTTGTACATTTACTAGTAATATGTATTATGAATAGAGTGACTGGGTATTGCTTGCTTCCACTGAATATAGAATGGGTTTCAGAGTCCTCAGAAAGTATTTACGAAGTAATTCTAGAATTTCTGTTTTTTGTTTGTTTGTTTGTTTCCATTTAAAAAACTTATTGATTGATGGGACGCCTGGATGGCTCGTCGGTTAAGCCTCCAACTTCGGCTCAGGTCATGATCTTGCGGTCCGTGAGTTCGAGCCCCGCGTCGGGCTCTGTGCTGACAGCTCGGAGCCTGGAGCCTGCTTCGGATTCTGTGTCTCCCTCTCTCTCTGCCCCTTCCCATGCTCGTGCTCTGTCTTTCTCTGTCTCTCAAAAATAAATAAACTACAGCCTTGGATTCGTTTTGCTGGTTCTTAAACTTCGTATAAGTGGAAACATAAGAAAGGCACTGTTGGTTCTGCCTCAACATATCCTTCTGAGACGTAGCCCTGTTTTCTTTCCAGTCGAGGTGGATCCACCCAAGAGCTCTCGTCTTTCCACTGCTATGAAATCTTTCTGCGTATGAAAATGTCATACTGTATTTATCCACTTGCTGTGGATGAACATTTGGTTGTTTGAGGCTCTTGGCTACAAGGACCAATGATTCAACAAACACTTTTGTGCATGTCGTTTGGTGGAAAAAGATCCCAGTGTTGGCTGAGTGCTCTCCAGTCATGGAAATGCTCACACCCATGAGCTGTGCGTGAGAGTGGGGCACGTTCCTAGGTCTAAAGTCTTTTAGGGTATGTTTAATTATTCACAGATGACCAGAAGTGTGCAGGTATATCTGGAATATGATTCAGAATCATATTGATTTGAGACTCAGGGAAGTATTGCGATGCTCAGAGAAGCCTTTGGATCCATAATATCGAAAATGGATATCTATCTATCATCTACCTATTATCTATCTATCTATCTATCTGTCTATCATCTATGTATCTATTATCTATCTATGTATCCATGTACCTATATATTATCTATGTGTATTATCTCTATCATCTATCTATCATCTATCCATCCACGTATCCATCCATCCATCCATTCTTCTATCCATCTACCTATATATCTATCTATATCTGCTCTCTATTATCTATCTATCTATCTATCTATCTATCTATCTATCTATCATCTATCCATCCATCCATCATATCTGTCTATCCATCTTTCATATCTGTCTATCTATCCATCCATCCATCCATCCATCCTTCTATCTATCCATCTACCTATACATCTATCTATATCTGCTCTCTTCTATCTATCTATCTATCTATCTATCATCTATATATCCACCCATTCATCCATTCGTCTATCCATCTATCCATCCATCATCTACCTACCTGCCTACCACCTACCTATGCTTGCCACCAAATACCTTGGGAAGAGAGTAGAATAAGATGATGGGAATGGAAATGTTAAGGTGCTAATTGACATCCACTTGGGGAGAATCAAATCCAGGGTTAAAATATGCCCTGAAAATTCATGGTCCAATGGAGTGAACGTATTCATGCCGAATGCTGTGAAGTCTTCACCTAATACATGCCGTTGCATCGGTGGGATGATTCTGTCCTTTTAAAGCTTTCTCCTCCTCCCCATCCCCTTTCTTTTGACAACATAACATGCATATGATCATCTAGATGGCAGTGACAATTTCCAGCCGTTTCCGTGACAGCAGAGGAGTCTGAAGCTGTGTTGTTTAAATGACACTAACAGGGTAACTGGAGGGCCGTGAATGATGGGAAAACCGGGCCCTATGCGTGCCCTGAGTGCTGTTGACCATATGCCTGCCTCGAAGCCCAGAGGATCCATGGTGACAGTCTGTGCACGTGGCCTCATCCCCAGCCCACTCCCATACCACATAATGAAGGAATTTCTGAGCTCTAGAAGCTTGCTCTGAGTGCTGTCCTTAATTCTGAGGTGCTCTTATGTTTTTTCTTTAATTTCTTCTTCTTCTTTTTAATCAGGGATTTGGTATTCTCTGTGCAGGAGCTGCTGATTACAAAGAGTCTCCTGATACTCAGGAGGCTCCGTGGATCCCAGCAGGGGGCTCGCTGCCAGTCAGGATTAAACACGAGTTCATGAAAACGAGGAGGGCAGTGCTCTCGACGCGATTTCATTTCATTTGTGCATTTTTCACCGCCTCAAGGGCTGTTGGGGAACAATGGTGTCACCAGCCCGTGTGGCCATCGACTTAGCCAAGTGTCACGGGAGAGGAGCCTGTTACAGAGCTGATGTTCCTGGTCTGACGCTGCCCCTCAAGAAAGAAGCAGTGGGACAGTGTCATCTACCTGTGGGTTGGAAAGGTTGCTAATGGGCAATCGTCATTACCAGTAGCTCTGTCTGTCTTCTCCAGCGTCTTTAAGAGTCCAGAGCTCCCTAAATTAGTGCCACTATTTTGCGGAAAGGTATTGCTGCAGGAAAGGCTGTTGAAAAATGCAAAACTAAGAGATTTTCTTAGACGTGAGTGCCCCGGGTGAGAGATGAAACTCTACTGTCCAGAAGACAGGAGCTACCCACTGCCCCTTCACGGGATGGGCGTAGCAGACTGTTTCTGGGGACTGAGGTCTGTTCGCCTTGTCTCCGAGATGCCCGTGTCTGAAGGGGGAGCGCAGGTCCCCTTACTGTTGATGAATGGGTTCTCCAGTTCAGTGCCTTTTGAATTCCCAAAGTTTTGAGTTCAAGAAGATTCCCTCCAAGATACATGCCCGCCTGGAATCTTGGAATGTGAGCTTATTTGGAAATAAGGCCTTTGCAGACGGCACCGGTCAGGGATCTCGAGATGAGTCTATTGCGCACTTAGGGTGGGTTCTGCGTCCAATGGCTGGTGTCCTTTTTAAGAGACAGAAGAGGAGACAGAGATACAGAGGAGGAGCCACATGAAGACGGAGGCAGAGACGACAAGGACGTGGCCACAAGCCAGGGACGCCTGGAGCCCCAGAAGCGGTGTCCTTCCACACATCTTTTGGGGTTCGGAGCAGACAGGAAATAATCTTCATGAACTCTGGGCTTGATCACTCTTACTGGTTTTGAATGGCCATGTGACCCAGTGTGGAAGATAAAAGTGATTTACGGCTGGACAGGACGAGCTCTATCTGTCCCTGGGGACTCCTGGTGGTCTGGTCTCTGATCCACGGCCCTGAAGAGCACAGTGGGATTCAGGTTGTGCCGTGTGACGTCTGCAACAACTCAGGAAACCCACAGGGTCCTTTTCTGCGCAGATGGTTTGTGAGTGGCCTAACCAGTTGTGAAGTCAGTGTGGGCCGACTGCCCACATTCCCACCACGTGGGCACATCTGCCTTCGGCTCTCTTGAGAGGAGGAAGACGCCTCAGCCAGATGTCTGTGGTCCGACTGAAGGGGCGTGTGCCAGTTTCGTGTCTGGGCTCCAGTGCGGGCCTACAGTCGCTTACTGCACAGTGTCCTTGGCCTTGCAACATAAGCTTCATCACTTCACACCCGCTGGGATGCGGGCTACCAAAGAACCAGAAATCGGTGAGTGTCGTTGAGGATGTGGAAAGACTGGGTCCGTCGGGCATCCGTGGTGGGGAACAGGCGCTCTTGTGGGACGCAGCGTGGTTTCTCAAAACATCAAACGTGTAACCACCACAAGACCCAACAAGTCCGTATCTCAGCGTATACCCCAGAATACTGCGAGCGGGATCCCGCAGAAACACTGGCACACCCATGTTCACAGCAGCACGCCTCACAATGACCGAAGGTCGAAGCGGCCCAAGTGTCCATCGGTGGATGCGTGGATAAGCAGAATGCGGTCTATACGCACGATGGAGTACGACTCAGCTTTGTGAAGGAAGGATGTTGTGCGCCTACTACATCATGGGTGAACCTTGCGGACAGGATGCCACCTCACGGAAGGACACATCCGGTGTGATTCCACGTGCATGGGGACCCTAAAGGAGTCACATCGACAGACACAGAAAGTAGATGGTAGGGGCAGGGGCTGGGGGAGGGGGATGGAGGGAGTTACGGGCTGACGGGGACAGAGTCTCGGTTTGGGAAGAGGGCAAGTTCCGGAGACGGATGGTGGGGACGGTTGCACAATAGTGTGAAGTGTGCTCGGTGCCACTGACCTGTGCCCTGAACGTGGTTACGATGGTGAATTTTGCATCCACCCGTAAATACCTATGCACCACACTGGGTCCTTTAAATTCATGTTACTTACCTGAACGTGGAGCCCTAAACCTTCTTGCAAAGTTCTGGATGTTTCTTTGAGTCTCTTTGTTATATTCATATATTGTACATGGTATTGTATTGTGTCTACATACATACAACTACTTGTTTTAGAGAACTATGTTTCAACTATATGTCTTATTTATTATATTAACTACTTATAACTGTGCTATATTAACTAGTGAATTGAAGGCTACTGCTTCTACGATTTCAAGGAATGCAAAGCTACATAATTAATTCACCAGAAGATTTCAGGGGCTTTAAAAAGCGGATCTGGATTCTACCATATTTTCCTGTGGAATGCAAAACAAAAAATAATAATAACACGCTTTGCAAAATGCTGCGAGCACAGCTCATCATTTAATGTTACACATCCCAAGAATTTCTGTTTTTCCTTCTGCTTCTGTATATCTCTAAAATTTGCATTTTGCACATACTTTTAAGCTTTGTTCTTTTGCATTTTTATTGTTATTTATATTTCAGTTAGTTAACACACAGTGCAATATTGGTTTCAGAAGTAGAATTCTGTGGTTTATCACTTACATGTTAAAGATTTTACTTTCAAGTAATCTCTATGTCCCGTGTGGGGCTCAAACTCCCAACCCTGACATCAAGAGTTGTGCAGTCTACTGACTGAGCCTGCCAGGTGCCCCAGTTTTAATTACTTTTGAGGGACTGAACTTTTTATGGTAAAAATTAAATGCAGGCTCTGGTTATAAATTTGTGAAAAGCCATAGCTTTTATAGGGATGTGGAAAAGCTTTGCTTCAAAAATTAACTTTGTGATTGTTGGGTTGGAATCACACCTCAAATGTTTTCTCCCGTTTTGCAATGAAACACACATGCCTGCATATAGATGTATATAGCTTCTTAATGAAGGATGCCTTTGGCTGCATGTAGCAGAGACATTCGCCTTGCAGTGGCCTAAAATAGGAATGCACATCTTCTAAGGACACCAGTTCCATCACGGGGGCCCCACGTCATGTCTTGATGTAACTCTAATGACCTTGAGAGACACCATGTCTTAATACCATCCAGTTGGGAGTTAAGGCTTCTACACATGAATTTCTGGGCTGCGGGGGGGCACACACTTTCATCCTGTAACAACCATCTTGAGCCCCAAGAGGAGCCCAAAGTGGGAATGAATAGATCTTCCAGCCTCTGTAGTAAAAAGATGATGACCACTGGGGTTTGAGGTCATGGGTGAATCCAAGATGGAAAGCTGCAGAATAGCCAAGTTTCTTTCAATTTCCAGAAAGTAAAAGACATTTTTCCCACTTTTTAAAGTTGAAGTATAGTTGACATATTGTTTCTTTTTAAGTTTTTGTTCATTTATTTTTTTAATTATCTCTACCCCCAACATGGGGCTCAAACTCACAACCCTCAGATCAAGACTCCATGCCCTTCAGACTAAACCAGCCAGGCACCCAGACATACTGTTTTTGAAAGTAAAATACCTTTTCTTTTTTTTAGAGAGAGAGAGAGAGAGAGAGAGCAAGTGGGGGAGAGGAGCAGAGGGAGAGAAAGAGAGAACCTCAAGAAGGCTCCACACTCAGAACCTGACATGATGTTGGGATCATGACCTGGGTCTAAATCAACAGTCAGATGCTCAACCGACTTAGCCACTCAGGTGCCCTGGAGGTCATTTTAAACAAGACAATCATCCCCCAAAGACAGAAAAATGTGAAAGACACAGCAGGACTTGTACTATGGAAGGGAGACTATACCAGAGAAGAGCTGAACCAGGAAGACAGAGAGTTACTTTCTCCAGTGTCATCGAGAAGCTCAGTGTTTTCAGGACTGACCTCAAAAGGGCTGCACATGTTGGCTGGGGGCAAGGGAGGGTCGCAGATACATTTTAGCGGGAAGGTGAATTTTCATATATGGAGTCTGCCAATGATGAGGACTGTGTGTGTGTATTTGAGTAGCATCACGGGCGTGGGTAAGACATACGTGTGTTCGGTGACTTAAGGTCACCGATGGCAGCAGTCATTGAATGCTATCTAGTGATTCATTGCAACAGTGAGTGGCCTGAAACACAAGGGTGTTTATTATTTCCCGCAATTGTGTTGGTCTGCTGGGGCACCCTTCTGGGGGGACATTTTTTATTTGGGATGTAGGAATATGCTATCCAATGACACGTCAATTTCTGTCACCTGACACGTCATCTTTCTGACTTCATATCTTCACTTAGACTTTGGGAATCTAAAAAAGACACTACTCATCTACCGATTTCCTGATGCACTTATAAAATACTCTTTTTCTTTTCTTAATGTTTATTTATTTTTGAGAGGGAGACACACAGAGCGTGAGTGGGGAGGGGCAGAGACAGGGAGGCACAGAATCCAAAGCAGGCCCCAGGCTCCGAGCTGTCAGCACAGAGCCCGACGCGGGGCTCAAACCCACAAACTGTGAGATCATGACCGGAGACAAAGTCGGATGCCCAATCGACTGAGCCACCCAGGCGCCCATAAGTATTCCTTTAACATATATATTTTGTTCAGCATGTTGAAGTCCTGTAATTTCCTGTTTCTGAGTATTTGACCATCTGCACGCAATTAGCTTATTAAAGTCCTACCCACGCGGGCCCAGGGAACAAGATTGCGGGAGATCCATCACTAAATGCTTGCTTACGTGTTAGTGTTTGCATTGCACATACACTTGAAAGACACCTAGGTAGGGTTTGAGGGCTGGATGGGGTTTATATCACTGAGAAAATGGAATGTTGGGTTTTTACGAGAATCATGTAAATAAGAGTCAATCCAGCATGCAAAATGTTGTTCGTTTTAATGATGTCAGTGATTCCTTTGTGGGGACAATTGCCCATGAAACATGGCTCTGAAGAGTGGATACAGTTGGATGAAGGAATTTGTTGAAGTCACCTGCTCTGCTGACTGCTGTTGCCCTGGTCAGAGAGGAGCTTTGTATGGAATTGCACATGTGGGCATTCATTCCCGGGGGAAGGATTTCTTCCAATAATCTCAGGAGCCTCTTATCCGAAAGGATGGCTCTGCCCAGCCACTGGTTGGGATGTCATGGCACGATCCAGCCTTGTTCCTGCAGGGAGGCAGGGAGGGGGCAGAGAAGAACTTTTGGGGCGTTTAATCAAAGAGCAGATCCGATCCCTGCAACCAGAATTGAAGAATGACCTTCTGAGTTAAATCATGAACACCCCGCAGGCCCTACTATCTCAACAAGAGTTGGCAGACAGGGTGGCCACTATACATCCCTGAATAGTGGAGCCAGGGGCACGTGAGAGGCTTGCACAATCTTTCCGCCCAAAGACAACACATTGCCTTTTGCATCCACAGTTCTTTTTTTTTTTTTAATTTTTTTATTACGTTTCTTTATTTTTGAGAGGCAGAGAGAGACAGAGCATGAGTGGGGGAGGGGCAGAGAGAGAGGGAGACCCAGAATCCGAAGCGGGCTCCAGGCTCTGAGCCGTCAGCCCAGAGCCTGACGTGGGGCTCAAACGCACGAACCGTGAGATCATGCCCTGGGCGGAAGTTGGGCACTCAACCAACTGAGCCACCCAGGCGCCCCTGTATCCACAGTTCTAAAGGAGCATCCTTTCCTTTTAATTTTTTTTAAAGTTTATTTTTTATTTTCAGAGCGGGGGAGGGGCAGGAGAGAGGGAGAGAGAGAACCCCAAGTGGGCTCCATGCTGTCAGCACAGAGCCTGCCTCGGGGCTTGATCCCATGACTTTGCGATCGTGACCTGAGGCGAAATCAAGAGACGGATGCTCAGCCGACTGAGCCACCCAGGCACCCATCGTTTTAATTTTTAATTGTGGTCAAATAGACACCGTGTAAAGTTTACCACCTTGACTACAGAGGTAGCAGCCAAGAATAACTCCAGAGGTCAGTAGTGTTAAGCATAGTCACATTGTTGTGACATCATCCCCACCGTCCGTCTCCATCATTTTTTCATCTTATCAAACGGAAACTCTGTCCTCATGAGACACTAACTCCTTATCCCCCTCCCCCAGCCCCCGGCTCCTACCATCTAATTTCTGTCTCTATGGAAGTGACTCCTCTGGGGACCTCGTATGAGTGGAGCCCTATGCGATTTCCCCTTTTGCATCTGCGTTCTGTCCCCCAGCATCATGTCCCCCAGGCCCATCCATGTTGTAGCAGGTGCAGAACGTCCTTCCTTTTCAACACTGAGTTGCGTGCCCAGACCGCACTTGGTGTACCCATTGCCCTCCTGTTTAAAGACACAGTCATGTGGTGGGGACACCTCCTTTCCCTATATTGGTAAAGAGTAGCGCGTCTGTAGCTAATCAGGTCCTGGGAAAAAAATGTCAACACTTCCCTCTGCTCCTGGGTCAGGGAGACACGACCCCAAGGCGGAGAAGCGCCCCTGCCCGATGGCGGTCAGTGAAATGAATTCAAGACAACATTAGAAAGACACACGTGCCCCTCCGAGATCTTGCTTTTGTTTCCCCAGGCTCTCACTGCGTCGAATTTCATGGTGGAAGAGGGTGACGAAGATTGCGGTTGGCCGTCTGCACGCTTGGGCTGAGCACATCTTGGCCTTGCAGACCCAGGAGACGGCTACCAATCGTGTCCCTCCCTCCCCACCCTTCCAGATAGGAGTAGGAGAGCTCAAATTGCACCCGTGGTTTCAGAGAACAATGGGACCCCAGAACGTCACCTGCACTCCGGGCTTCGTCTTTGGCTTGCACCATTGCCCAATGACGGTTACCAATGGAAGGAGAACAGCATTTGTCTGTTTGTTAAACCACCTGGCTCCTTAACGATAAGGATCTCTCAGGCCCTGTGCCCGCAGAGGTAGCAGAGGAGAAGAGAACCCCTTCTGCCCCTTCTTATCTATTTGGAACACAGCTTTGTCGGAATACTTACCTCATTTTGCTGCAGTGATTTGTTTACGGGCCCCTATCGAGACATCCAGACTGCGAGGTGGTCAAAGACCGACGCCCTGGACATCAGCCATCACCCCGTTCCTCATGCCTGGCCCAGGTGTCGAATACCAGGTGTCGAATAACGGAGAGATTTTCTTTTGCCCCTCTCTGTCCAGTTAATTACACTCAGTAAAATATAACAAATCCAAGCAGCATCCTGGTTTCGAGGCCATTGAAAACCACGAGTGTAATATCGAAATACAAGCATCAAATTGTAGTATTTTCTCTGGAACGATGTTCGCAAGAAGTGACTGACGGAGAAAAAGGGTGTGTTATAGGAGTGATCTCTGCAGTGATGGAGACCCCGAGTGGACAGTGTCCTGAAATATTGTCGACACAGAAATGGCTACCCGTCCACCAAATGTTCACGCTCCTCCTCTCTTGGGTTGACTCTGTATGAAGAAACGGCTAGTGCACGTGTATCTCTGTCAGCCAGCTCCCTCCTGGAGCTCAGATTTCTGCCTCTGGGATCATGACGATTTAACTGTCTGTTGTTTGAGCCACCTGGTCTGTGAGGTTTTGTTTTGGTGGCCCTAGCAAAGGAACGTCCCTTCTCCTTCCTCCCTCCTGTGATTGAACTCCGACAGCCAGGTGAACTTGGAAAGTGTTGTAGACGTGAACGTCAGAGCACAAGGACACAGGTGCCCTGAACCAGCTCTTGAGCAACACGACCGCAACAGAGCTTCATGGGGGGACCATGGTACCAGCTGCCGTGGTCCGGCCCTCGGTGTTTTTGGTCTGATTAATGAGGGCCCCCATTAAGCTGGAATTCAGCTGTCTTCATGGCTAGAGTTGCGTTAGGAAGGTCCCCGAGGTCGTTAATAAGGTGAGACCTTTGGGTGTCAATACACAGAGAGAAGATAATTTATTTTCTGCAGAATTTTGTTTCCTAAAGCTGCGTGTTCTATTAGGTTTTAAAGGGCATTTCAGCAAATGATGTATGAAATGAAAAAATATATATATATGTATGTGTATATATTATATATATATATCTGTATGGTTTCGAATAAAGGGCATGCATAACTAGAGAACAAGTGTGAAATGATGTGGAAAAATAGCTCTCTCTTTTTTAAAAACAAAACTGAAAGGCTCATGTTTTGGATACATTCATGTCAATTGGGCAAACGTTACGTGCTTATTATGTGCAAGGCATTATATGGATTTTCTGGGAAATAAAGTATGGATTTATTCTGAAGAAGTGTGTGGTTCTATTATCCAACGGGGTGAGGATTTCGGCTGTCACACAGGTAGACGAAGGCATATTACGATGTCATCTTGAGAGGTAGCAACACCAATGGGCAGAGGTACAGAAGGTGAGTCACATGTGGTATTTTCAAGAAAGGGTGGGTGACTATTTCAGTTTTTAAGTGGATACTGGTTCTATATAAGACTTAAAAAACATTTTTTAATGTTTATTTTTGAGAGAGAGAGAGAGAGAGAGAGGGCAGGGGAGGCACAGAGAGCAAGGGAGACACAGAATCTTTACCAGGCTCCAGGCTCTGAGCTGTCAGCACAGAGCCCAACACGGGGCTCGAACTCATGAACTGCGAGATCATGACCTGAGCCGAGGTCGGACGCTTAACCGACTGAGCCACCCAGGTGCCCCCTATATATAAGACCTTTAAGGCAGTCTGAAGCATGAGTTTATTGCTAAGATGGACTGGATTGAATAGTGGCCCTCCTGAAAAGATATGTCCAAATCCTAACATGCAGAACCTGTGAATATAGGTTCTCCCTGGATCTCAGTGTCCCTGCCAGAATCTTAGACTTCTGGTCTCCAGAGCTGGGGCAGTATAAATTTGTATTTTCTTAAGCCACCCAATCTGTGGTTAATTGCTACTGTAGCCCCTGTGAAACTAATATATAAGAGGGTTGAGTTTTCTTTTCCAGCCAAAAGGCTTATTCCAGGGTAACTAGGTGGGGTCCTGTTTAGTCCTAGCTTTTCCCCGTTCGTTGGGATTGTAACTCGGTTCATTTCTTCAGTCCTTCTATCTCCATGTTGATTCAATTGTTTTCCTGTTCAACCCTCTGTTCTACAACAGTGAGCCCTTTGGGAGTGATCATTTCAAACATCACCGCCTCCGTAGACAACTTGAGGGTGAAGGACACATTGACCTTGGGTCTGGAAAGCCAGGAGAGCAGCACGCCCACTGTTTCATGGCAGGCCACAGCTCTTGGGCACGACGAGGTATGCGGTGGGTAGCGATGTCCACACGTGGACTCTCACACTGGTGGGATGGGCGGAAACTGGATGCCCGCTTATTTAGGGGTCTGCACTCCTGTGCTAACGTGGGGAATAGAGGCAGCTCTTGAAAGAACTGTTGGTATGGAGGGGAGGCTCTTGGGGCAACCGACACACAAGCATTTAAACGAAGTGATACCTTTGGCCTTTGTACTCAGTTTTTGCTGAGTGTCTAAGGAGTGATTTCTCGGGACAGGTGTGGCCCTGAAGGTCAGTATTTTCCCACCAGACTCTCATGTTGGCCATAGATAAAATTGGTAGCTTGGAGAACGATCTACTTCTGGTCAAGCATGGGGAGGGGACAGAACAGACATTGAGATAATAGCAGAGCTTGGTTAGTTTTGTCTGGGTTGAGTTCCTAAATGGAATACCTTCTTCGTGGAGGGATGTTGCCTTCATTCTAATGGTAGTTGCCAAAGGGAAGTAACAAGAAAGAGCCATTAAAAAAAATCATCTGAAGAAGTCAGAGCTCCATTGCAAGAAGAGATGTTTATGAGCGCCATGTTCCCAGGACACCACGGTCTTTGTAAAATATGGCCCTTGGGAGAGCAAGTTGGCATTTGGGGTATACTGAGGATCCAGCATCACCCTGTCATCCCGAGGGTCCTGTGGGGCGACACCACGGCTTTGTGTTAATGTATATGTTCACAGCTCTAGGATCCTGTAGCCATAGGACCCATGCCTTTCAAGACAACAAGGTATTTCTAAGATATTCTAGCTTGATGATCTAGGAGAAAGATAGTCTAACAAACATAAGTCATTGCTCAGCCCCATGGTGCGTACCTTGGTCCCAAGGTCAGATACCGTGCCTTTTTGCTACACCAACCTTGTAAAATGTAGTTTGTACTAGTTGGGATTTAATTAATGTCCTGGTTGTTTGAATATGATGGAAATTATATATATATATGTAATTTTATAAATATATAATAGGTAGATACATACATAGATGGATGGATATACATACAGGCATACACAGATGAATAGCTGTTAGATACATGCATGCATAGATGTGGATGGATAAATGGATGGATACGTACATGGATAGATACATACAGAGATGGGCAGATAGATGTACAGATAGACAGATATTGACAGAAAATAGATAGCTGAATGATGGACTGATAGACATGATGGATAGATAGATATGATGGATGGTGGATGGATGGATGGATGAATGATGGATAGATAGATAGATGACACAATAGATAGATATAAGGATGGATGGATGATGGATGGATGGATAGATAGGTATGATGGTTGGATAGATAGGTAGATAGATAGATATAGGGATGGATGGATGATAGGTAGATAGATAGATGGATAGATAGAGACGGAATGTAATGTTAAAATGTACCTACCTGAAAATACAGGTATGAAAAAGAGAACATGAGTTTTTCCACTCTATAACCCTGAGGCAAAGGAAATAATGCAAATAAAAAACCAAAACAATGGCAAAAACAACATTTTCATCTAGAATCACCCTTCCAGCAAAAGACAATGTGGTGCAGGCAGAATATTAAACATTTCTGGTTGCATATGCATAGATAATACAATAGGGGATTGTCACAAGGAGATGAGAATCAACGTTGAAGGTTTTAATCAATTATTAATAGGCACAGAGCTCTGCTATATTTTGGAGGGTTGAGTGTCATCACAATTTCTTGGTCCTTATTTTTATTTTGTTTCATCGTTGGCCACCCCCTTTCCATCTGATGAAATGTAGGTCTCGACATTTCTTTATCAAAGCAGAGTCTCGGGCTCTCTGTCGCACAGGATTGAGGCAGGCTGCCTGTGTTCGGAGCCACAAAGACGGGGGAGTTTGGTGACGCTCCATTTGAGAGCTGGTCACTCTGCTTTCCCTGGTCACCCGGAAGGACACAGGATGGCCTGGGGTCCTGTGGGGCAGAGCTTGGGCTGTCCAGCAAGACCTCCTCCACCATGAGCATAAGCACGCTGTAGACAGTCGGGGAAAGGCAAGGCAGTGGGTCACCTCACGGAAGTGAGTCATCCAATGCCCACATGACGAGGAAGCCAACAACCATCCATGATCTTGAAAAACTATTTGCACATCGCTTTCCCTTCCCAGAGCGCTTCACGCCAGGCATTTACATCGAAAGTACTTAGTATGCCCCTAATGAATGCTGTGCACGATGGCATTGACTGAAGCACCCTCTGAGCTTTTGGATGTGCACCGTAAGAGCATTGTCATGTGCTTACAGCAGGGACAATGGGCCCGCGTGTTTATTGAGTGCCACTCAATAAACTAACTGCTCTAAGCAGGTAATGACACAGTGGCACAGTGCGTCAGATGGTTAAGGGTGGGAGGGGGAGGGAACAGAGTGTCACCCATCTCCCTCCCCTTCCCTCTGGCAATGACATTTGTTCTCTGTATTTGTGAGTCTCTGTTGGTTCATCTGTTTTGTTTTTTCGATGCTACATATAAGTGAAATCATATGGCACCTGTCTTCATCTGTCTGACTTATTTCACTTAGCATAACACCCTGTGGGTTCCTTGAAAAATTAAAAATACGAATGCAGAATAGTAATTCCGCACCTGGGTAGGTACATCCCCTCCCAAAATGAAAACAGTAATTCAAAAGGATGTATGCACCCCTATGGATTTTTTTTGCAGCATTATTTATAATAGCCAAGATATGGAAGCAGCCAAGTGTCCATCAATGGATGAATAGACAAGATATGTGTGTATATACAGCAAAACCTTGGATGGTAACTTGTTCTGTGAGTGTCCCACAAGACGAGCCAACATTTCTAATAAATTTTAACTTGGTAAACGAGCAATGTCTTGCAATACGAGTAGTACGTGATGCCGAATGTCACAGGATCACAACTGAGCCTGATTCTTGAAATTCACTTTGATATACAAGTGCTTTGGATTACAAGCGTGTTTCCAGAACGAATTGTGCTCGCAAACTGAGGTTTTACTGACTATACAAGAGAAAAGTATTTGTTCTTCTTCATGGCATTCTCCCTCTGGTTAAGTCAGGGATTTAGGTAAGCATCACCTTCCCATGGCCATCAAGGGAGGAATGGGTACAGATAATGTGGAACCTAATACAATGGAATATTGTTCAGTCTTAAAAAGAAGACAAGCCTGACATTTGCAGCAACGTGGATGGACCTTGAGGGCATTAGGCTAAGACAGATGAGCCAGGCAGAGAAGGACAAAGACTGTATATGGAATCTAAAACAAAGTTCAACTCATAGAAGCTGAGGGTATGGTGGTGGTTGCAAGGGGCTACGTTGTGAGGACTCGGGGCGACGTTGGACAGAGACGCAAATGTTCAGTGATTCGATGAAGAAGTCCGGGACTTATTCTGACGCACAGCAAGGCAATTGTACTTAGTGATAGTCTATGGCACACGGGGAATTTGCTGAGAGAGTAGATCTCGGGTGTGCACACCCAACACACACATAGGTAAGGGTGAGGTGATTCACGTGCTAATTAAGTACATTATGGTGATCATTTCACCACCTACATGGTACGTCTTATAAACATACACAATTCCAGGAGGAGATTCTACAGGCAGGTCTGGCAGGCTGTCTGCTCCCCTCCCCACAACTCCCACCCCAGGGACGGTGGCTTTTAAAGAAGGGACAGGTGGTTCCAACGGCCAACTCTACTACGTTCACACTGGTCACTTCAGGGCTCTGCACACTCAGGACATTTTCTTGGGAGAGGTTATTCGGGTGAAAACCAGCGGTGTTCAGAAAGGCAGTGACACAGTCTGTTATATGATTTTCACAGATAGCCCACATGAGGGGTGGGGAAAGGCAAAGTGGCAAAGGGTCGCTATTGGGCACAAAGACTGTTCTAATAGGGGAGATCATGTTATGGACCAACCCTCATTTTTAGAAAAAAATTCCTTTTTTCTTATGCTCATTTCCTCATAACATAAATATAACGTTAAAATTTTTTTTTAACATTTATTTATTTTTTGAGAGACAGATACAGAGCGAGAGTGGGGGAGGGGTAGAGAGAGAGGGAGACACAAAATCCGAAGCAGGTTCCAGGCTCTGAGCCGTCAGCCCAGAGCCCCATTCGGGGTTTGAACTCCTGGACCGCGAGCTCATAACCTGAGCCGAAGTCGGATGCTTAACGGACTGAGCCACCCAGGCGCCCTCATAAACATAACGTGTTAAACCGCACAATTCCGCGGCACATAACACATATGCGATGTCCTACAAGAGGGTAGTACCTCTCTCTAGTCTCCATGCATGTTTATCACCCCAAGAGGAGACCGCGTACCTATAGGCTGAGGTACATTTTAAGTAGAAAAAATACAGTGTCAACATTTTGAGCGCCGGTTCACAATCGTTTCGGAAAGACAGAGTCCGATTCATTGACCTTGAAATGGGCTGTGTGTACCCTGTGTTTGTGGTCAAGTAAGGATACCTCGTTCTAGGCCTTGATAGCATATCGCGCCCACTAGGTGGCACCAAACACTCACATTTTCCCAGTAAGCTCAGAAACTGCGGATTTTGGCGGCTGGCTAGGGTTTTCCTACCTTGCACCTTATCCGAGGTGTACCTGGCAGGTGGTAAGATGTGAACAGAGATGATTTGGAACGAAGGCTGGGCCTGGCTCCTGGAACCCATCTATCGAATATTGATCATCCGGCCAAAGGTCCCACAGGGGAGCTTAGATTAGGAGAATAAAGTCTCCATGTTACCTCCAGGTGAGATGCACCCTAAGGGGTGAGTGAAGTTGGCAAGGTCCCCTGCTGGGGACACTCCCCTCCCTGCACCCCCGGGTCGGCAGGGGTGGGGGGGAGACAGCAGGTGCCCACAAAGGAGCACAGGTGCCCAGGTGAAATGAGAGAGCCCTTGTCTACAATGTTTTTGTGATGCTGATGGTTCACCAGCATTGCTGACCCAACTACCTGTTTGGGCTGTTTACACTTTTTCTCCCCTCGTTGTTTTCTTGGTTAAATATTGAGGAGGAGAATTTCTGGATCATAGGCAGACTGTTTTTCAGTCCCACCCAGGAATAGGTAAGGATCCCAGCTGGTCCACAGGCAGTGCTTGCTATGGTCAGGCTTTCAAAATTTTATTCATTCTAGGGGTGCCTGGGTG
Organism: Panthera onca; assembly: GCF_046562875.1. NCBI lineage: Eukaryota > Metazoa > Chordata > Mammalia > Carnivora > Felidae > Panthera > Panthera onca. The sequence continues at coordinate 28,392,505 of NC_138358.1, read as the reverse complement.
GTTCAGTCCGTTGAGTGTCCGACTTCGGCTCAGGTCATGATCTCACGGTCCATGGGTTCTAGCCCCAGGTCGGGCTCTGTGCTGACAGCTCGGAGCCTGAATCCTGCTTCGGATTCTGTGTCTCTGTCTCTCTCTGTTCCTCCTCGACTTATGCTCTGTCTCTCTCTCTGCCAAAAATAAACAAAATATTTTAAAAAATTTTTTAAATTTGATTTATTCTAGTGGTTGTGTGGTAGTATTAATTTGCATTAACCTCGGTGTTAATGACTGTGAATATCTTTGTTTACATATTTATTGGACATATATATATAAAATGAATATAATATTATTAGTCATAAATATATAATTATATATAAAATATAAATAGATGCATTAAAATATAAGTATATATTTATTAAGACATAAATATGTCTTTATTAAAATATATAAATGTATATTTATTAAATACACAAATATTTATTAAAATATAAAAACAATATGTATTATAAATATATTATTAAATATGTAAATATATTAAATATATAAATATATTTATTAAAATATATAAATGTATATTCATTAAATACACAAATATTTATTAAAATATAAAAGCAATATTTATTATAAATATATTATTAAATATGAAAATATAAATATATTTATTAAATATAATGTATATTTATTAAAATACATAAATATTTATTAAAATATAAAAATATTTATTATAAATATATTATTAAATATGTAAAATATATTAATTATATAACTATACTTATTAAAATATATAAATGCTTATTTATTAAAATATATAAATGCATTTATTATTTATAGATTTAAATAATATAGATACATAAATAAATATATACATATGAACATATACTATGCAATTATATAACATGCATTATGTATTGAATTAAATAACACTTACATAATATATTAAATGTATACTATATCATAATATATAATATATAACATATATAATTTAATAAATATACTAAAAATAAATATCATAAATACATTGCACAAGTAATTGTTTATCATCATGTATATTATTATACAAATAATCATTCCATATGAAATATGTGTTTTATGGGGGCGCCTGGGTGGCTCAGTCCGTTAAGCCTCCGACTTCGGCTCAGGTCATGATCTCGCGGTTCGTGGGTTTGAGCCCCACGTCGGGCTCTGGGCTGACTGCTCGGAGCCTGGAGCCTGCTTCCGATTCTGTGTCTCCCTCTCTCTCTCTGCGCCTCCCCTGCTCACACTCCTGTCTCTCTCTCTCTCTCAAACAAAAAATAAAGATTAAAAAAATTTTCTAAAATACGTGTCTCATGTATTATTGAATAACTTGCTGGCGTCTGGTGGAGATTCCCAGGCAGGCAGGGGCGGGGGAGAGGTTGATGGGGGACACAGGGAAGGCGTCAGGGGTGCCCCGAGCAGAGGCTGTGGGTGTGGGGGAGATCACGTGACTCCCTAGAAGCAGGACGCCCCTGTGATCCATCAGGACAGCACATGGGGCTTCCTCCGGTTGGTCCTAAGGCAGAACTTGTGTCAGAAAGCAGGGAAGCTGTCAGTTAGTGACCAAATCCCGGACATTCAGGGCTGGCTGTTCCCGAAGTCACTGTTCAGGTTCTCGAACTGTCACGGAGACAGACATCTGGTTTCCTGCACGTCTGCCGTGGAGACGGCGGGCTGGCTTCCCGAGTCTGGGCCCCAGTAGACGAGGGGCTGGTCCCCTGGGCAGTTGCTGTGGGTCGTGGGCTGGAGCTCTGTCTGCGTAGATGGTCCGGCCACTGTCTGTATATTGAGTCTCATAATACGTGTGTGTTGTTCTGCTTTGTGAGATGCTGTTATTCAGCAATCACACCCACCGTGATGGTGCTCATGGCATCTTCTGGCTCAAGAGGTCGGGAGACGTGTGATGATGGCCTTCACCCCGCAGCAGCCTAGGATTCCAGCCATTAGCCTGGGGTGCCCCTGTCCACCCATGTGAAAAAACGCCTGTTTCTACTTGGCCAGCATGACATGAGCTGGAGACATCGACAACGTCCCCAAACCTTCCTCCTCTGCCAGTAGCTTAGCAAGACGCCTCTCTCACGGGAGAGATAGCTGTTGTTTTGATCTTGGACCAACTCAGGGTTCCCTGACACGATCCCAAACAAAGCCACTTGCCAACTGGGTGAACAGGTTAAGTGTTTTCTCCAAAGACTGATCGACCAAATGGCAAGATAAGGTGTTTCCCTGGTCCTTTCCATCATTGTCCTGAGACTCTCTCTTCCCAGCTTGCTGACGGAATCACGAAATGCGGTACAGGAACTTCAGCTACTACAGTAAGGAACAAGGAGGTGATTTCGAGGGACTCCACGTACTGGGCAGGTGTACCTGCACGGCTTTAGATAAGACATGGAAGTTGAAAATTCATTTCCGTTTTCTGGTACCCAGCTCGTCCCAGCAAATGGAAACTCCAGACCGCACACTATTCTCTGCACTCTGTCTTGGAGAAGAAATATGCTGGAGAATCTGATGTCGTTTTCCTCATGTTCCTTTTGCTTTGGAGATCCAGGAAACATTCTTACCCCTCGGTCCGTTCATTACCCAAAAGTATCTACTCGAAGCATTCTGAATAAATGATTTCTGTGGTTTTAATTTCCTTTCTTCTTGCACAGATATGTTGAGATGAGGTCCAAGCTAGGTGATATCATCTTTTCTGAATTCCTAGAAATTTCTAAGCTGGCAAAAGGGGTTTTATTTTTAATTCATTGCAAACAACTCGGGTCCCAAGAACATGAGCTTTTCTTGGAATTTGCAAACACATTGTAAAGATGAAGTTATATATAAATGAGCTACATATAAGCAAGTGATATATATAAATAACCCAGATATAAGGATTACATAAAAAATCTGCAGAGAAAATGCCACAAGAAGTCAACACCAGAAAAAAAAAAAAATAAGGCTGCAGAATCCCAAAATAGTCATGAAGTGAAAAAAAAAAAAAAAAGAATGACAGACGTTTGATCAATGATTAAATTTTCATTTTGCATCCCATATACCTGGCTTTTTTACACACACTGTACTAATTCAGACAGCTGGATTTGTGCAACATCTAAATAAATGAGTGAGGGACGCCTGGGTGGCTAAATTCATTAAGCATCTCACTTGGGCTCAGGCTATGATCTCACGGCTTGTGGGTTTGAGCCTCACGTTGGGCTCTGTGCGGACACCTTCCAGCCTGGATCCTGCTTCACATTCTGTCTCCTTCTCTGCCCGTCTCCCACTCACACTGTCTCTCAAAAATGAATAAATGTTAATAAATAAATAAATACATACATACATACATAAGAAGGAAAATCAGGTACTGTCTACTGTAACAATATTTGGATATTTTACCAAAGAGAAGGTGCCATTTGTAGTGTAGAGTTGAAGGACACTCATTCTGTTTTTGGATTTAAACAGCATTCAAAGACGTGTGTTTATTTATTTATTTTTAATTTTTTTAATCTTTAGTTATTTTTGAGAGAGAGAGAGACGAAGTGTGAGCAGGGGAGGGGCAAAGAGAGGGAGACGCAAAATCCGACGCGGGCTCCAGGCTCTGAGCTGCCGGCACAGAGCCCAACGCAGGACTCAAACCCACGAACTGCGAGATCACGACGTGAGCTCAAGTCTGACGTTTGGCAGACTGAACCACCCAGGCACCCTGAGCTTTCAAAGACATTTAGATGGGGGACAGCAATACAAAGCCTTAACATTTTCTCATCATCCTACTTTTTGGTTGATGACGCATCAAAAATTCCACTATATTCACCATTAAAAAAAAAGCACCTTACTATGCAGAAATTACATCCAGTGTTCCCTTAGGGAGGGGTCCTTCTTTGTTTTAAAGATCTGTTTCCCCTCCTTATAGGACAAGACGTTAGGAAATTCATCATAGCATCGTCTTTGGATCGTAATGTTCTTGTGTTTGCCACTAGGAATATTTTTCCCGGGGAACAGATCATTATATGGCAATAATTAGATTCTTTCCAACTATTTACTTGGAGGAGCCTGTTTATTTATTCAGTAGAGGTCTATCTCTGGCATTTGATGGAGCCAAAAAGACCATCGTGTAAGCAAGTGGAGAATGTATTTTGAAATCTCAAGAGTCCACACTAAGTGATTTATGATTTAAGGGAGAAAGTCCAACGCTATAAATCATTTCTCATGAAATCGAAAATCGGTTGTCTCATGAAAATCATGAAGAGTTTTGTAAAAACTCTTACACCTTTGAATAGTTCATTTTGTCCCCCTTCTTGATCAGGGAGTGAAAGATCCGTGCCCCCAAGACTTCCCAAAGCAGGTCTCCTTCTGTGAGTAGAATGGAGAGAGTTTTGTCACACCAACGAGGCACATGCCCTTCCCCTGAGGTTCCAAACGCAGAAGAGGGTAGAAAGATAGGATTGATTCTCAATGATGGATGACCTTATGCCTGGCAGTTACAATAAGCCCCAATCCCCTGAATGCTGACTCTGCGGTAACATCCATCAACAGACAATGTTCCGTGGAAAGACAATAGCCATGGGCTCCTTTTCCAGGTTCTTAAAATTTTCCACTTGAGAAACTCTCTGTTTGCCACCAATGGTGGAAACAGCCGAGGCCCAACTCTTTGGGCTCAGGTAGAAACCTGAGATGTCGTTTCAAGCCCAGTTCATCAGGCTCTTGAAATGTGTCAATGTTCATGATTCAAGGCATATTTTACCTAAGCAAATCTTATCAAGAAAAGAATGAGAACACAGGCGGTGATGGAGAAGCTAAATATACCATGTGCTGAGATTGAATTTCTAGACATTTGAAAGCAATGGAAAGTTACAAAACCACATTGGTGAAAACCACCTTTTGTCATGAAACCCGTGGTGTATCACTTGGGGTCTTTCCCATGGACCTAGGTGTAAGTTGTCAAGCTCATAGTAATGATTAGATCACCACGCATCATTCAACGAAGTAGAATTCAGGATTCTGATCTTCCTTGAGACAGGATTGTTCTGCACGTCGTTAACTTAGGAGAAGATCCAAATGAAAAATTCCAAGTATGGTTCCCTACCGAACGCAGATTGTTTTCACACCGCCATAACGTCAAAAAAAAAAATCTAAGTGGAACCATCCTAAGTCGAGGACCACCTATATCTGAAGAGCAAAGTTTGCCTCAGCTTAGTTTCCAACGGTGAGCGAAGCATTAGCTCAATGAGAATTTCTTTTCCAGAGATTCCTTCATGTCCAATGTTGGCCACCCTGGAGATGGGAGCAGAACATTTGTTGTACCTGGGTCTCCATGGTTTCACAGCTTTTGTCTTCTACCTGAGCACCTGAGTTAGACACCCACTAACCACAGTGGTGGAAATTGTGTGCCTTTAACGGGACTGCAGGACCCTCAGGGTTCCCGTGTTGTGGTGCAGGTTGGACCAGAGCTACAGCATCCCCTTGAGGGCCAGAGATCCCAACAGAAACGTGAATTCTCAGCTCCTGCCCCTCACCTACTGAATTCAAATCTCTATTAACCTGTGAGGGTCATTTCATCTCTCTAGGACTTCGATTCCACAAATATCCTGCTGCTGTCATAATCTATTCGAGGGTCTAGACATGGTGTCCTGGAAAATGGGATGGAAGAAGTCAACATGAATGGTTTTGTCATGCAGTGACTCTGGGGAGATGGGTAGTCTTTCCAAAGCCACCAACACCAACCAACCAGTGTTTGTGTTTCTCTGTGTGGATTTGGGCAAGAGAGCTGAGCCACAAGTGTTTCCTTTGATGAATGGGTTCAGGAGATGGCATTACCTCAGACTTCCTTCTTTGCTGCTTTGACTATTTTTGGAGGAATATGGCACATGTATTTTAATACAGTTATTGAGATAGGCTCCAGGCAATTGGATGTTAAACTATTTTGTTCTCAACCCACCTTCAGTACATGGAAACACTTGATGTAACCTGGTTGATGATGGGGATGTAATATCTTTAAACGGGAAAATTAGAAGTCGAACATTACGTCGCCATGGATTTAGGTCTGCCCTGTTTACATTAATTTTGTACATGTGCATATTTCTAAAAAGCTGGTATTCTGAACATTTCCAAAAACCACAGTTATCAGGAAGGGTCATTTTAGTTTTGTCAAGAACATGTCTCTATTTTCCTTCCAAACCCACACAAACCCGTGGAATGACCAAGGGGTGTGTGGGACATTGATGTGGAGGGCTACTGATCACAGCAATGGTTTACGGTCTCTATTTCCTTGGTCACTGTGGTTTTATAATGCTGATAAAACTTACCCAACAGAGAAAAATAAAGTTTGTGAAGGAGTCTATTTCCCGCACAGAAATTGGTCCCCCCGTCCAGCACAAAATAGGAGGCACAGAAGCAAATGAGTACAATGTTGAGACGTCGAATTAGCATTCTGTGTTCTTTGGTGACGTTGTTGTCTACAAATCTGTGGCAACGTGGGATCAGTTATTTATTTCTCTAATACACCACGAGTCTCTGGTTTTACAATAACAGGCTGGCTTCAGCTGGTGATTCTTCTGGTCTTGTATGGACCACCTCATGGTGTAGTATTACCTGCAGAGGGACAGCTCAGATTCAAAAAAGCTGGGCAAGGGCACTCTACCTGTCAATATGGGGGCATCAAGTCCTCCGGCTAAGGTCTTGGACGGGGAGGGACATGGCTGGTGGTCCCTTTGCAACAAAACCATCACGTAGGAACTCATACCCCTGTTGGGATATCTTAAATGGCATCATATTTCAGCACAAAATGACAACAATTCATGTTGAAATCTCATTGGGCAAAGAACCACGTAGGGAGACCTTTATTCTTTCGTATTGATTACTGTTATAAGAAAAATCTAACTGTGTCGAAACAGGTTGCAAATTAACAAACAGAAATGGTGCAGAATTTTCATGAAGATTCCCAACAATGTGTCACACACACACACACACACACACACACACACACACACACAAAATTAAATCCAAGAAGACGTAGTAGGGATTGTCGAGTGGGGTAATTTAATTAAAGGCCGTCTAGAGTTGTCACTAAAGTATTATTTGACTCTGGTCCCATAAGCATGCATTCTCACATATTTTTGTTGTTCTTGTTGAGGTATAGTTGATACACTGTGTGACGTTTCTAATGGGAAAGAGTTAAATGAAAGAGAACGCATAACCTTCATATTAGGAAAGGGGGAATATAAGAAAACATTTAATTTGGGGTGTCCAGATGGCTCAGCCTGTAGAGCATGCAACTGTTAATCTTGGGGTCGTGAGTTCGAGCTCCATGTTGGGTGTGGAGCCTACTTAACAAAATAGGTTTTACTTAATCCTTGAAGAGCCAAGAAAAAAAAAGGGAGGAAAAAAGAACAAATGAATAGCATATTAAAAGGAAAATACAAAATAAGTAGGGGGGAATAAGCCCAAATATATGTCTGTGTAATAATAAATGTAAACAGCTTCAACTTACCTCTTAAAAATTTGACACCTTCTCTTGAAATACATCAAACAGATTAAATTATAGAAGAATGACAATATGGACAACATTGAGTCCAACCCATAGAGAATTCAGGTTCAATTCAAGCAGAGAGGTGGGTGGAAGGAGATATGAACTTTTAATTAACAAGCTTGATCAAAAGGTGCCATAGAGAACCTTTATTTCAACACAGAATACACACTGTCCAAGCGTCTATGGCACATTTCTATTAACATACTAGATCACGAAGGAAACTTTTTTTTTTTTACAAATAACAAATGCTATTACTTAAATTATATTCTCTAGCTGAATTGAAAAAGAACTGAAATCATTTGTGAGAAGGTAGTGTTCCCAGGATGCCTGGCTGGCTCAGTCAGGAGAACATGTGACTCTTGATCTCGGGGTCGTGAGTTCCAGCCCCAGGTTGGGCGTAGAGATCACTTATAAAGAATTTTTTTTTAAACCAAAGACTTAAAACTACAAAGTAGATCACAAAATATTTAGTGTAGCAACTCATGGAAGTTCCATGTACCCAAACAGTTACTTTTATATTATATACCTTCAACGCATATTCTAGAAAATAAGAAATGTGGAAAGTTCATGCATTCGATATTCAACTCAAGAAGTTTAAAAAAATTTTTTTAATATATATTTATTATTGAGAGACAGAGAAACACAGAGCGTGAGCAGGGGAGGGATAGAGAGAGGGGGAGACACAGAATCTGAAGCAGCCTCCAGGCTCTGAGCTGTCAGCCCAGAGCCCGACGTGGGGCTCAAACTCACAAACTGTGTGGTCACGACCTGAGCCGAAGTCGGTCTGTCGCTTAACCAACTGAGCCACCCAGGCGCCCCTCAACTCAGGAAGTTTTTAAAAAGCGGACAACAGAATCATCAAAAAAGCAGAAACACGCAAATGAACGAAGGACAGAAATGCACGAAATACAAAGCAACAAACATGAAAATAAAAAGAAAGACTGTACAAAGTAAAGTGGATAATTAAACCAAAACTATTTCTTTTTTTGCAACTAAAATAGAAACCTGCGGGAAGATTAAGCCTGAGAAGTAGTACCAGGAAACAATGTTATGAATGAACAAGGAGACAAAATTACAGATAAGAGATCAAACAAAAATCTCAAAACACTAGTAGGAAAAAAAAAACAATAACAAAAACCTGATGGGATTGATGACCTCGACTCTGTGTAATTGCTCTATTTCATTACTCAAGTAAAGTAAAAAAAAAATATTATCATAAGATTCTTAATTAGTGAGCAGACTACCAGACATGTGAATTACCAACCTACATATACTTTGTATTTAGAACCATAATAAATGACTCCAAGGAGATTCCGGTATTCCAGTGATGGGATAGTTGGTTTTTCAGGGTGACCCTGGAAAATTCTGCAAGAAGCTTCAATCTGGAGACTCATCTCACCCTGCCCTATAGCAAGTTTGAAGTCCGGAACGACCTGATTTATGTGCATTTTTTCTTTCTCTCTCTTTTTTGCTAACCTTCAACGTATTCATTTATTTCCTTATAGTAATGCGGAGTCACTTCAGTATATTACTAAGGTTTTCTTTCTCAATTTTTTTTTAATTTTACATTTTTTAAACATTTCTTTGAAACCCAGGTTCGTTAATATACAGTGTAGTCACAGTTTCAGGCATCGAGTTTAGTGATTTGTCGCTTACGGACGACACTCAGTGCTCATCCCAACAAGCAGCCCAAGCATTTCACAGGTTTGTAACTTTTCCACCTTCAGTAAGTGGAAAAGCCTCGGGGGCAGTAGAGGGGGCTGTTACCCCGTGGAAAATAAAAAAGGAAAATAAAAAGGAGAGCAAACCAGGACAGTGACAAAGCAGGGCTACGAGCGTTCTCGGTGACATGATGGACATGTTCTGCGGTGTTGGACGCGGGGATCCTGCAGTGCACCGAAGGCTCAACCTGTCGATGAATATTAAAGGTGCCAGAACTCTAAGTCAGCAACCTGGTTAATGTCCCGGGCTCTGCTGGGGGTGGGCCAAGGGGGGGACCTTCTGGTTCATTCATTAGCTGCAAGGACGAAGCCATATACTTGCTCTTGAGGGGCAAAAGGCATGGGTCCGGCTGTGCCAGAAGGAGCCGTTAGAAAGGAAAGTGCATCGGGGCACTGGGTTAACTGTCCGACTTTGGCTCAGGTCATGATCTCACGGTTGGTGGGTTCGAGCCTCCGCATCGGGTCTGTGCTGACAGCTCAGAGCCTGGAGCCTGTTTCGGATTCTGTGTCTCCCTCTCTCTCTGCTCCTCCTCCACTCATTCTCTGTCTCTGTCTCTCTCTGTCAAAAATAAAAACTAAAAAAAAAAAAAAAAAAGAGGGGCACCTGGGTGGCTCAGTTGGTTGAGCGTCCGACTTCAGCTCTGGTCAAGACAAATGCTCTAATCCCCGTGGCCCAGTCCGTGGTCTGTTTTCTCACTTTGTGTTCTCACTGAAGATTTTGATCCTTACGTTTGATGAAGAATTCTCTTGGTATTTGAATATTCTTTAGCATCCCCCCACACCTTTATTGAGCCATAATCGAAACACCAAAAAAAAATCCTTGCCCATATTGACTATGCACAAATTGATGACTTTGGACAAAGGTCTACACCCATGATGCCATCACTTCTGTCAAGGTGATAAGTGTATCCATCACCCCCCTATGTTTTATGCCTGGATCCCCCCCTTTTTTGGTGATGAGGTCCGTGAACACGTTTTTTTTCCTTGTCCTTCATGTCTGTCTTTTCATATTCCAGCTGCGGATATTTGAAACTCTAAACCTTTCCTTTGTTTTCGTAGGACGCATTCATCTTGTTTGGGACAATTTCCTGACCTCGGAGGTGGAGAGGGCCGCGGGATGCATCGGTGGGTCCCCTGGTTTCAAAGAAGCTCACGTTCCATTTGGCGGAGGGCCAGAGGCCTGGGTGGTGTTGAATTGGGTCATTTGCTATTAAGGAAATGAGGGGTTGAGGTGCCCCAGACAACCAGGCAGATGGGACCCCTGTCTTCAATCGGAAGTCGGGTGGTTTTATGAGGAGTCATACATGGGGAAACAATGAATGCCTATGTATCAGATGAATCCACCAAGGCCAGGTGCAAGGACGTTTGCTAAGAGAACTCTTCCCGCATGCCTCTCTTGCTGACACAATGTGTCCTAGAGGGTTGTGCACGACAGCTGGTAACACGCGCACATGTAACCGATAACTTTGACCGCATTGTTTCCTCGTCTTATGTTGAAGAATGAGGACTGTAGACACTTAAAAAAGAAATAAAGTGTCCGAGCTGGGTTTGCAAATTTTTATCACCTTCTGCGGGCTGATGTCCTTCTCCAGTGTTATGGATGGGATGGTTCCAAACCCTACTCCAGCCCGCCTACTCCAGCCGTGGGAACCACGATTGAGAACTCCAGCACGTCAAGAACAATATAGCACTTATGTGTTGGGGAAGGTGTGCAGGACGGGATACCTTAAGTCCCCTCAATGGTGGGGTATCTATTTCAAAATGCTCATTGCAGACTTTAGGGAGGTATTCTGAAGACAGAGATTGTGTGTGTGAGTGGTGGAGAGGGGCACAGGGAAAGAGAGAGAATCCCAAGTAGGTTCCGTGCGTAGTGTGGCCCCCGACATGGGACTCGATCTCACAACCCTAGAGCCTGGAGCCTGCTTCAGATTCTGTGTCTCCCTCTCTCTCTGCCCTTCCCCACTCGTGCTCTGTCTCTCTCAAAAATAAATAAAGATCAAAAAAAATTTTTTTAAAAAGATGATCATTGACAATCGGGATTTACGATAAGCTTTCCATGGTGAGATATTTCTCAGTGTCAGTGTCTCCACTTTCCAAGCACACATAGTATGCTGGCTTCCTTCAATGGCTACAATGTTCCAGATGATGTTCAAAAGACCGAAGACCACATGAGCCCTCCCCAGCGCGAAAATGGGGGTCTCCATTGGACTGAGGGTGCACGGGGCTCAGGATGTCGAAGTCCCAGGTGAGATGTACTGTGCAGCTTGGATGCAGGGGGACCACATGTTGCCACGATGCGTTGTGGGCCCGTGCACTGTTTCCTTATCGGACAGATCCCTCCTTTTGGATCCCTATTTCCAAAGACCTCACTTCAGAAGGGCAAAGAGGTTGAGGAAGGATCCGCATCTTGGGAAAGGGCATCTTGGACATCAAGGCACTTAAGCATCGTTTCATTGCTTGTGAATACATGTCCTTGTTGATAATATACAGTAAGCATTTTAACATATGCATATGTATTTATGTCACACCCACATGTATTATCTGTATAATAAACAGACTTCAATATCCTATGTTACATACTCATATTTATAAAACATTTACTATGATACATTTATATACAGTATAGCCATACCAGTCTAATGCACATATATTATGTGGGTAAAAATATAGATATTGCATAGTAAATATGGGTATCATATATAATTAAAATTATATATGCTGACACATTTTATGAAAACATATTTGTTTTTTTATATATCTATACTAATAAAACATATTTTCTATGTACATATAATATAACCATAGGAATATATGTGCATGTTATGTGTATAAAAATATACACATTGCATAGTACACATAGATAGCACGTATATAAATTATATATTACATATAACATATAAATAATATAATTTATGTAAACACATTTGTATTTTTATTATATATGGTATTAATAAAACATATCTACCATTTGAATATTTACATATAAGTTAACTAAACTACTATACTTATAATTATTACTATATATAAAAAATATAGATATTTCATGCTGTATATAGATATAGTATATAGAATTATATATTACATATGGTATTGCATGTAAACATATTAGTAGTTTTATATACTTATATTGATAAAACATATTTGCTACTTGTTTTTTTAAGTGTTTATTTACTTATTTTTGAGACAGACAGCACGAGCAAGGGAGGGGCAGAGAGAGAAGGAGAGAGAATCCCAAGCAGGCTCCACGCTGTCAGCACAGAGCCTGATGCGGGACTCGAACTCACGAACCCTGAGATCATGACCTGAGCTAAAATCAAGAGTCAGATGCTCAACTGACTGAGCCACCTGGGCACCCCAAAACATATTTGCTATGTGTATGTTTATATATAATGTAACCTGATGGCTATAATGTGCACATATTATTAAACATATAAAAATATAGATATTACATAGTAAATGTAGATATCACATATTATATATTACTTATAATACATAATACAAATAATATGAATACATTTTTATATTTGTATTAATAAAACAGTTACTATTTGTATATTTTTAATATAACCACAGCACTCTCAAATATGTATGTTATTATATTATAAAATAGATATTTCATACTACATATAGATACCATGCATATAATTATATATTACAGACACTACATAATTATGCAATTTATGTAAATATATTTGTGTTTGTACTATGTATTTATATAATACAATTTTGTGGGTACATATATTATTATATTATTATTATTATGTTATTATGTATAGCCTGTATATAATTCCTGGTGACAGCTTATCTTTCACACGCTTTGGAATGATGCATTTCCAACATTTCCAACATGACCTTTAATTATGTTGTACTCTTTCTCTCTTTTAAGTGTTTGCTTATTTATTTTGAGAGAGAGGGAGAGCACAAGTGGGAGAGGGGCAGAGAGGGAGAATCCCAAGAAGGGCCCACACGGTCAGCGCGGAGCCAGACGTGGGGCTCAGTCTGGTGAACCGTGAGATCGTGACCTGAGCTGAAATCAAAAGTCGGATGCTTAACGGACTGAGCCCCCCAGGCACCCCTATATTGTACTTTTTCTGATGCCAGCTGTGAACATGGCCCACAGGTTGCAAGTCAATCAATGAAAGTACGATGGCGTCCAATGACCTGCTCAACACTTCCTCTGTGTGTCTTAATTGCACATCTATCCCCTCTCATGTACCATGAGCATTACCCATTTTTACATGGCTTCTGTAAATTTAAGCAAGAGATTGAAGCATTCAAGAAAGTGCAGGACCCCTGGTTTGCATGTGCCAAGGGGCAACGTGTGTAGTTTTTTTTTTAACTTTTTTTTAATGTATTTTTGAGACAGAGAGACAGAGCATGAATGGGGGAGGGGCAGAGAGAGAGGGAGACACAGAATCAGAAGCAGGCTCCAGGCTCTGAGCCATCAGCCCAGAGCCTGACACGGGGCTCGAACTCACGGACCGCGAGATCGTGACCTGAGCTGAAGTCGGACGCTTAACCGACTGAGCCACCCAAGCGCCCCAAAGCTGTGTAGTTTTAAAGCTGAACAGCAGTGGCGCCATTTTGCGTTCCCGTCAACAGCGTGCAGAGTTTCCAGTTGGTCTTCAGGCTCCTGTTATCCGTTGGGAATGGAATTTCTGCCTGTATCAGGAAAGCCATGTAAGATCTGCTTCTGCTTGTCACCTGGACACTTCCATTTTGGTAATGGATGAGGACCGGCTGACGTCACATTGTGTGTTAATGATGCTTCGAGAAAAAATAAATAACGATAAAGCTAAGAAAACTGGTGGAGGATGCCCATTACGTGCGACTAGAGGAGGGCTCACAGGTGAGTCCACAACCGGGTGGGAGTACCTTGCGGGGACCTGCTGTTGCTGGCGATACACTCACAGGCTCGAGTGGTTTTACAGTCTGTGTGTGATCTGTGCAGGTTGTGCAAAGAAAACTGTTCTGAAGTATTCCATTCCTTTATGCGTTGGATTTTTAATAAAAATGCATGGCATGATTTTAAAATCACTCATTGCATTTCTCCCCCCCCCCCCCCCACCTCCGCAAAGCTGAACACATTCAGTGCGTTGGCCCCTGCCCTTCCTTCAGTAATTGGACATGTCTCAAGACCAGTGTTGTTGTGATTGAATGATTTTCTCTTTACAGGCATAGGCTGATCGTTTATGTTCCCCTCTGCAAATATTTTGGCATCTCTGTCGTTTGTCCAAAAATCTAAAAGGGATCAATGGAGCATTGAGGTTTAGAAGAACAATTGAGGTAGATCTGAGGTCTTCTCAATCTTGCAGTGCTAGAGGTGCTGGGAGACTCTTTCCAGCACAAGCAGCGTTAATTGGTATTCTCCATGGCTCTTTGGTGCAGAGTGGATGGCCACCGTTTCTTCTTTAATGAACTGACCGACATTATGGGCTATTCTTTCAGCAATGCAGCAAATAAGCCAGCCCTGGTTCTCTTTTAATTGCGTCCATTCTGAACACTTTTCTGAATTAATAGCGGGTGAGGAGACTCCCAGAAGGAAGGCTCTGTAGGCATCGAACAGAGCAAGGCAGATATTCCAAGGTCGGTATATGGTCACAACAAAATGACTAGGAGTGTAGAATATTTACCACGTTTACACCATTTTTGTTTAAAAAATTTTTTTTAACGTTTATTTATTTTTGAGACAGAGAGAGACAGAGCATGAACGGGGGAGGGTCACAGAGAGAAGGAGACACAGAATCCGATACAGGCTCCAGGCTCTGAGCGGTCAGCACAGAGCCCAATGCGGGGCTTGAACCCACGGACCGTGAGATCATGACCTGAGCCGAAGTCGGACACTTAACCGACTGAGCCACCCAGGCGCCCCTACACCATTTTTGATCTGTTTAAAAAGTGTAGGCATTTAAGGGGCACCTGGGTGGTTCAGTTGGTTGAGCACCTGACTCTTGGTTTTGACTCACGTCATGATCTCATGGTTCATGGGATCGAGTTCCATGTTGGGCTCTGTGCTGACAACAGAAAGCCTGCTTGGGATTCTCTCTCTCCCTCTCTGTCTGCTCCTCTCCCACTCACGCTGTCTCTGTCTCTGTCAAGTTAAATACATAAACTTAAAAAATTTTTTTAATGCAGGCACTTGTTTTTTTGGTAAATTTTCAGTATTGAAATATATATCCAAATACAGATAGCTCTTCTCTGTACTCATGAAGAGACAGGGAACTGTAGGTGCCACTGAGTAGTTAATTAAAAGTTATTTTAATTTTATCTTTATTAATGTTTCAATTTACCACTTGCTCCCCACAGAGTGGTTCCCTTTTAATTTTATTAAATTTCCTCTATAATGAACACTAGTTTTCATCCCTGAGAACATAGCGATTAGTGAAGACAGTAGCATGGGCCACGCCACCTGGAAAAAGGGTGTGGGGCATCCATCGGGGGGCAAACATTCGCCCTCAATAAGTGGCAGGTGGATTAAGATTTAGCTGGAAAAGGACGCCACATACATGTCATGAAGAAATAGATATTGCAATTCCGGTTCAGACAGCCTGGGCTTGTGTCTCAGCTCATGGGATCGTGAGGACATTATTCAAAAAACTGGAGCCTTAATGACTTCTTTTCTCAAAGTGGAAATAATAAAGCACAGCTCACGGGTTGTTGTAAGGAGGGAGTGGGATATTCTGTGCGAACAACCACCAAGTGTGCGGTGGGACACGGGAGGGTCCTTGGAAGGAGGCCGGCTCCTTTGGGGAGGTCGCATCATCACTTACGACCAGCTCTCTAGTCCTGAGGAGTTGTTCTTAATATTTGCCATTGTCAGTTGGCTTTCGTAAATGAGGCATACGCTAAGCTCTGTAAAGCCTTCAGGAGACCTCACCACATTTGTTCACTGGAGTTGCGGGCGTGTGTTTGTTTACTAAATGGATTGATGGGTGTACAAGGGAGCCAGGAGTAGTCTCTGCAGTCATTTGCTTTCTTCTTTCCAGCTCCAGACCCATGGTGAAGGATACAACTTGGATTTCAGGTGCTCTGTGTGCTAAGCTCTGTAAGCATGAAGGGTGAAGTTGAAGGCAGCGTAAGAGAACACCGCCAGCACTCAGTGCCGATGCTCCACGTTTCTGAGATGGTTGACGGAAGCTCTCGTGCTCAACAATTTGTGCACCAGGGTGTTTTTATGTTGGTTTTCCATTTGCAAGTTGTCTTGATGAGATACTACCACGGGTAAATACGTGAAATGCAAACCATTCAATCAAGCAGCCAACTGTTGGATGTTGGAGGTTGATAGACAACCAATGTGGTTTCTTCTTATTGGGCTCTTTGTGTCCTTAGCGTCATATGAAGAGAGGCACAGGGCATCCTAAGGACTCATCTTCCATCACCCCTCGATAGTGTATTTCTCTGCTTGTCTCCCCATAGAAGACATCAGCACAGGAACAACTGATTAAAATTGTGTCTTTCATGAGCTGCAGCCGTGATAGTGTTCTCTTGATGACGGAAGGTACAGAAACAGTCACAGAACAGCAAAAGCATCCTGGAGTCACTGTTTCTGTGAAAAGCATGACTTTGGGGAGAAGAGTGAGAACATGGAAAAGGAGGCGAAAAATCTAATGAAGTTACAAATTTATCTTCAGCAAACGTTTCCACTGGAAGACAGACATGAGATCCTGGAGGACAGTTTTTAATGATCCAGCCTTGAGAAAACAGACTGTCGTGAGCCCAAGAGTGGCATTTTGAGCTGTGGCTTTCACACATTTTTGGTGGCCACCCATTGTAAGAGATATACTCCACGCTCTTTCTGGTGGACGGGATGGTTTTCTTCAAAGTTCGGGTCCATTGGAACCTCAGAATGAGACCTTGTTCAGAAACAGGGTCTCTGCAGATGTAATTAATTGAGATGAGTTCCTATTGGATTAGGGTGGTCCAAAACCAATGACAGTGCCCTTAGAAGAGACAGAAGAGGGGACACAGACACAGAGGAGAAGCCACGTGAAGAAAGAGGCAGAGACGGGAGGGACGTGGCCACAAGCCCAGGGACGCCTGGAGTCCCCAAACCTGGAAGAGACAGGAAGGCGCCTCCCCTGGAGACTCTGGAGGGAGTATGGTCCTGTCCTGTCTGGATTTCAGACTTCTGGTCTCCAGAGCTGGGCAGGATGAATTCCTGTTTTTTTAAGAGTCTAATTTTGTGGTCCTTTGTTACAGCGACTGTAGGAAACAAATACACTAGCTGGCTGGTGTCTCCTGGGCTCTCCTCTTAAATAATGACTTGTTGTAAAATCCTCATGTCCAGGGTGTGCTTCTGTGGGAAACTAACCCAAGAATGAGGTGCACAGAATTTTATTCCTGGTACCTTCGTTACCAAAGTTCAGTATGTGTTTTCCATTCTCTTTGCTTCCAGTGAGAGCACATTCAGGTGGTTCCCTCTTATCCTGAGGACCTCAAAACGTAAGCTCTGTGGGATGTAAGGCTGAGAAATATTCCCGGCTGCTTCTGTGGATGGACTCCTGATCTATTAGGTGGCACAGGAAGAACATCTTGGGAACATCCATGTCCTGATTTTCTTTACTGAGCATGCTTTCAGGAGTATTGTGGAAATGTAGGCTTTCTATCTCTCTGCATCAGCAATCAGGTTACTAATTAGCCCATTCACAATTTGTCAGTGCTGAGCTGAGAGTGCAGTAGCTAACCCAACATCCAGCATCATTTAGATCTTTTTAAAAAATTGTTTTAATCTTTATTTTTATTTTTGAGAGAGAGAGAGAGACAGAGACAGAGTGCAAGCGGGGGAGGAACAGAGAGAGGGGGAGACACAGAATCCGAAGCAGGATCCAGGCTCTGAGCCATCAGCACAGAGCCTGATGTGGGGCTTGAACTCACGAACCGCCAGATCATGACCTGAGCCAAAGTTGGACGCTTATCCAACTGAGCCACCCAGGCACCCCCATTTTGATCTTTTAATCTCGAACAGCAAGCAGGTGGCCTGTGAACATAGAGAGCAGAGTGTTGGCATGGCATGGGGCTCTGCTTTCGGTATGTGATCAAAACAGAGAAATGTAGCCGAGCCAAGTGTGGCTGCCATGCTCCCGAAGTTGGAGTGTTTGTGAGTTCACACGGCAACACGGAAGGACAGTGTGGTCAACATAGATTGCTTTGTTTGCATGTTGTGCACGGCGTGGGAAGACGTTTCACACGTCAGCCTGATCGCTGGGAAATGAGCAAGGAATCCAGGGGGGGTACGGTGATGCCCTTTGCAGCCCGCTTCAGCCGGGAAGCAGTATCATTAACCTGCATCTGTCAGGGACCCTGCTCCACACGTCTGGCTGGGGAATGTTTTCTTCTGTTTTCCTCATTTTTCTCAATTCCTACCCATTTGAGTGAGCCCAGGCCAACTGGAAACAATGACAGGGTTAATGGAAGAAGGAGGATGAGGAAGGCTCCTTGCTGATGAAGGGTTGATGGTCATCTCTCTAGGATGATCTTTTGGTTCTTGTGCCTTTGAAAGAAGGACACCTGGGGCCCCTGGGTGGCTCAGTCGGTTGAGTGTCTGACTTCGGCTCGGGTCACGATCTCATGGCTCAGGGGTTCAAGCCCCACGTCGCACTCCCTGCTGTCAGCATGGATCCTCTGTCTCCCCCTCCTTCTCTCTCCAAAAATAAAAAAAAATTAATTAAAAATTTAAATTTTAACAAAGAAAGTGTAAAAAATAAATAAGTAACAAAAGAAGGAAGTCCCTTATCACTGGCCAGATGGCTAAGCACAGCTAACATTAATATGAAATACAATAAACAGGAAATAGAAAATAATTATAAAGAATAGTTTATTATTATGTTATATGTTAATAGTAATCATAATTTATTATTATTATTTTTATTATTATTTCTCTACTGTAGAAGTAATGTTGGGTCTTTCTCAGAGAGTTGTGTATCTCATTATCAGTCTTATTGTGATCATTTGGTTAAGGTGGTGTTGCTCTTGCAAAGTTACCATTTTTCCTTATGTAACTAGTATTTCTGTGAGGCACCTTGGGATGGTGCAGCTACCTCGGTTCTCAATGTACAGTTGACCACTTACTTTAGCCTCTCTGTGCTCCTTGCCTGCGATGAGTGTTGCAATTTTCCTCTTTCTGCCATTTCTTTTACATTTCTCAGTTGGGTTTCTACTGTAAGGAAGAGCTGTCCCTTCTCCACTATTTATTTCTTAATTCATGAATTACTTACATCAGCATGGGCTCCTGGGATTACATTTTTTATGGGTGTCACCCATTCCCATCATTATTCAGGTGTCCCAGATTTGGCCACTGGGAGATCTTCCAAGAGCTCCCAAGACATCCTTCCTTCTCTGTGTTGTTAAGAAGAATGTGGACATGTTGTTTCACGTGTTTCCACTCCTGGTGGTTATTATAGCATTAGGAATATTGCGGTAGGTGTCTGTACAGGTGGTCTCAGTGTCACCTGACGTGAGGAAGGCTGTCCCAGCAGTGGTGAATGCTTCCAGACCCTTTTTCAACAATTGCTTGGGTGACTGTGTTCTCCGTGTCTTCAGTGTCTGTCCTTAGCCATTCATTGTCACTCCTATCAGCCTGGTGGCCAAGGGTCCCAACCTCCTTTCTTTCTTTTTCTTTCTTTTTTTTTTAGGAAGATATTTACTTATTTATTTATTTATTTATTTATTTATTTATTTTAATATGAAATTTATTATCAAATTGGTTTCCACACAACCCCCAGTGTTCATCCCAACAGGTGCCCTCCTCAATACCCATCCCCCACCCTCCTCTCCCTCCCACCCCTGGATCAACCTTCAGTTGATTCTCCGTTTTTAAGAGTCTCTTATGGTTTGGCTCTCTCCCTCTCTTTTCATTTTTTCCTTCCCCTCCCCCATGGTCTTCTGTTAAGTTTCTCAGGATCCACGTAAGAGTGAAAACATACGGTCTCTGTCTTTCTCTCCCTGACTTATTTCACTTAGCATAACACTGTCCAGTTCCATCCACATGGCTACGAAAGGCCATGTTTCATAAGGGACCCCTTTCCTGCAAGCTTGCAGGCTGGTGGCAGAATTATTTTGGTCATTCACTCCTTCTTTCTTGTGCCTGCAGTGGGTCCTGTGACATCACACCGAGGTCACTAGATGGGTGAGGTATAACCCTCCTTTTCCAGGAGGGCTCAGGAGGAATCTTTGTGGTTCTTGCCATTCCTATAATATGAGCCGTGCAATACAAGGTGTGCAATCCACACCTACAAACCTCACACCGCCTACTCAGAACCAGTACAAGGAGGAATAAAGCCCATGGAAAGTTCCAAGAGGGTTCCAAGAGGGACATGTGTCCCAGCGGCAATTTTCTACAATACTTGGACAACATAAAGACTCTTTACTGAGCGCTCAGGTCCACAGCTCAGAGTCACGTGGTCGTGCGTAGAGCTTGGAATAGGATATAAATAATCACTTGTCCGTGCCGGGTGTGGATTGGAACGGTGTGTCAAATGGTTTTAACCCAAGAGATCACATTATGGGAGGTATTGACAAATGATGGAGCTTCTTAGGCACAGAGTGGTTTTTTGCTCTGTGATTTTGCAATTTTATATAAATATGATATAATGTAAATATTATATATTATAATTATATACCCATATGTCATATAATATATAAAATATATAGTCTACAATATATAATATAACTAGATATTATAGAGCAACAATAATTTTACATAACCATTAGAAAATTATGGCACATTATATATAATTATATATCATGTTATATTATATAATATAATAGTTAATATTATATATAATATTTATATATTATTTGTGGATTATCATATAAAATCATCTATACAATAAAACTATTTATGTAATTAATTACATGAATATATATTATGTTGTGTGTCATAGAATTCAAATCACTAAAACTTATAATTATATAAAACAAAACATGTTATAATGTATATTACATATACATTATATATTATATATAATATAAATAACACATTTATATAATTATACAACAATATATTTATAATTATTATAATATGATTGGTTAAACATATATGATTTATATCATATGATTATGTTGTTTCTAATATAATATTATATGGTGTGATATAGAATTATATAGTGTACGGTAATATATGTTGAACAATTGGTAGTGTTATACATTTATATAAATTTTGAGGATTCTCCAAAGACACAACACGAGTTGAAGATACCTGTGATTATGGAGACTGAGAAGTCCCACCATATGTCCTCTGTAAGGTGGAGCCCCAGGAAAGCTGGTGACATAATTTAGGCTGAGCCCCTTCTGTCCAAAGACAAGAGAGAATGAGATGATACGTCCCAATTTGTTTCCCGTACAGTTTTGGTCTCCTTGCACCATCAACTGATTAGACAAGGCCCACCCACCACAGGGAGCGCCACTGACTTCACTCAATCTTTGCATCCAAATGCTAATCTCACCCAGAAACAACCTCACAGACACACCCAGATATAGTTTTTGGTCTGGGCATACCGTGGCTCGGTCACGTCGACACACAGAGTTAAGCGCGCACAAACACACACGCATGTACACGAAATCAGCTTCAAGCGCATAGGGGCACAGCTTGTTCTCGGGAAGGTATCAGGGTAGTTTCCTGAGAGTGGATTATGTTGCTTAGCTCAGTGGGTTTCCCGTCATCAGGCTGCTGATTACGGGCAGACAAACCCAGAAAGGCAGGGCGAGAGCCAGGAACTCATCAGCTAAACCAAAGCCACGGGCACGTTTACGATTCAGCTCCGGAAAGGGTTGTGAACTTGAAAGCTTGAGGATTTGGGGAACGGGAGACCCAGCGTTCCAGCTCTGTTTCAGGGGCCTCACATTTTAGTAGCTGCTAAAATGTACCAACTCCATTCATAGCCACTGGTTAGTTGAGTCTCCAGCAATTAGTGTGTTTTCGGCACGTGAATATCTTCATTTTCAGGACCCTGCAGTGAAACTCCGAGTGTATTAATTGTGGGAGCTGATATCACTCTTAAATCAGGAAGCCTGGTTTCAAGTATGTTTGAGGACACTCTAACGGCCTTTCAAGGAAAAAAGAACTTTAAAGTGAGTACATGGGGCACCCAGGTGGCTCAGTCAGTTAAGTGTCCAACTTTGACTCAGGTCATGATCTCATAGTTCATGGGTTCAAGCCCTGCGTCGGGCCGTGTGTTGACAGATCAGAGCCTGGAGACTGCAGATTCTGTGTCTCCCTCTCTGTCTGCCCCTTGCCTGCTTTCTCTCTCTCTCTCTCTCTCTCTCTCTCTCTCTCAAAAATAGACATTAAAAAAAAACCACTTTAAAGTGAGTACAGATTTGGTTTGTGTGCTTTTATTAGTAGTTTGTTTGATTAAAGATTTTAGGGGAGCCTGGGTGGCTCGGTCAGTTAGGCATCTGACTGGTGATCATGTCAGGTCAAGATCTCACGGCTGGTGAGTTTGGATCCCACATCAGGCTCTACGCTGACAGCTCAGAGCCTGGAGTGTGCTTGGGATTCTCTGTGTCTCCCTCTCTCTCTCTCTGCCCCTCCCCTGCTTCTCTCTCTTTCTCTCTCTCTGTCTCTCTCTCTGTCACTCAAAATAAATAAATAAACATTAGGAAAAGAAAAAAGAACCTTTTAGTATCAGATGCACAAGTACATGAGGTAAGTAAATGAAACAGCCGTGCTCAGGGACGTGTAACATCGGCAGGGACTAGGTGTCCAGCATACTTTTATTTTTCATTCAGCAAGAAGGGAAATAGATGACAAGAGTGAAACCTCAGGTGTTCATTTGTATTTTCCTAATGGTCGTGATGTTGAGCAGCTTTGCAGGTTGCAGGTAAGTGATGCATCACCGAATTCTGCTTCTGAAACCAATATTGCACTGTGAGTTACCTACGTAAAATATACATTAGAAAAAAAATAAAAGACTTGTTTACAAGGGAAAAAAAAACCCCAGTTGAATCCTCAGGGATTTATTCTGCAAAATGCCTTACTGGGGCAACAGTGGTTTAGTTTTGTGTTTTGCTTTTTAAATTTTTTTAAATTTTAATTTTTTTTTGAGAGAGAGACAGAGCATGAGCAGGGGAGGGGCAGAGAGAGAGGGAGACACAGACTCCAAAGCAGGCTCCAGGCTCCGAGCTGTCAGCACGTAGCCCGATGCGGGACTCCAACCCACGGACCGTGAGATCATGACCTGAGCCAAAGTCGGATGCTTAACCCCGCTGAGCCACCGTGGTGCCCCATCTTTTTTTTTTTTTTTTTTTTTTGGTGATTTAACCCTTCAAGATATTTTTGTGCGTCGGCTTTTAC
Source organism: Panthera onca (assembly GCF_046562875.1). NCBI lineage: Eukaryota > Metazoa > Chordata > Mammalia > Carnivora > Felidae > Panthera > Panthera onca. The sequence goes on along the minus strand of NC_138358.1, from coordinate 28,368,999 downwards.
GGCATGTGCAATGTGTAACGTATCATGCGAGGATCACTTCACGTGTGCAAACGCTCGCTGCTCATAAGTTCTGATGGCATGTGAGCGGAAGCAGGTGGTACGCAGGAGAGACCCCTGTGATGTTTAGGGGAGGAAATCGTAGCTCTGGAAAACAGCCTTGCAGGAGACTCACTAATCAGCATGGTGCTTGCTCCTGGACCACAAGGAGCAACTGACCGCACAAACGACAAACTGGAAGCCACTCGGAAAGTCAGAGACGCCCTTTCTTGGCAAACATCTCTCCGAGAAGACAGAGAGTCCAGGACCAAGAATTCCAACTGGCTGACCGCTCCAGAAAGTTACATGCTCACGTGGGGTCCATCTGTGAAACCAGGTCTAGGAGTGCTGGTCGGGAGAGTCTGGGGCCCTGACGCATGACCCAGAGGCATCTGGGAGTAGCTTGGGTAGGCTGTGGGCGACGTGACACGTTCGAGCCTGCTCCCTTGCACCCGGATACATTCTCCTTAACCCATGCGAAGAAGGGGAGCCTGACCACATTTTTGCAAGATGGTTTTGCTGACGACCCGCCTTGATTTGGACACACATTTCCTTCTCTAAGTGATGGTGTTACAACTCAACCCACACCATCATTCAGTCGTGTCAATGCACCCAGTCCCGTGGAACAAATGACAGTTTATTATATACCAAACCGATGGCAATTGGGGACCAGGGGTCACGGGAGTCATGATGTGGTTGGGGGTTATCCCACAAGACACTGACCCTGCCCGGTGATCCAACCTGGGCTCCTGTCTGGCAACACGGAGAAGTATATGCCGTGCCGTGCCGTGCCTTGCGTGTCTAGACTGAGTCTCGTAGGACGCCAAACCCACCTGCCTTCTTCCAGGAGCCTGTGAAGCCCCAAAGGTGGTGGGTGGGCACGAGTTTCTCAGACCCCGAGACAAAGGTTCACCTGTGCTCAGCTGGCGTTTCTCCCGGGAATGACGCACCTAAGCTCATATGGAATCAATGACGGGATGGACGAGAACAGAGCGTGCCTCATTCAGGAGGACGTAGGTCGCTTCATTAATTACATGTGTTATGTAGACGCGAGATTCCATTTTCTTCCCCCCGACAGAGCAATGGGAGGCACATTAACTCCATCGATCACCTTTTCTATTCCTCATCCTGCCTTTCCTCTAGGAGGGATTTGTCTTAAACTTTTATTCTCCAGTCTCTATACTGTTCACTCTTTTATTGATGGCCACTGAGACCATTAGGCACAAATGACATCTATCGGGCACTGTGACATACATTGGGCTGTTTTTCTGCCTCACTTATTCTTTAACGCACTTCTCGGTAGATTAATGGGTCCAGACCCTCATTTCAATTATTTTTATTATGCCCGGCTACTGCTTTGTCCTATTAAAAATGAGAGTGTACAGTTCATTTAAAGATCCAATATTCCTGTTAAGCAGTAATTCACGTCTGTTTCTCCATTACCACGCCACCAACTCTTGGGATTTGTTTGATTTATGGAAGCGCATGTCACTGGAAACTCTCCTCTGCCCACTGAATGCTGCAACACGGGAACTTTTCCTTGGAATGCTTAATAATTACAGATGAAGCTCTCTACACTTTGTTCAGCTACATCCACTGCGATTATGGCCTGGAACTTGAGGCAGAGCGGTAACCGTTCACGCATTTCCCGAGGAAGAGGTCATTTTTTCTTGCCCCGGTACCCATAGGAGTGAATTCTTTGTGTGCAAATAATTGAAAACCTACAGAAACAGTGGTCGGTCGCTGGCGTGCCTTCTTTGTATTTGGAACTCTTGGTTGAAATCTTGGTGTCCTAATAATTTGGGGATGTTTTAAATCACGTCATCTCAGTGGAGACTTTCGAACAATGTGGCATCATTTCCCCAAGAATTTTATTGAGTAATACACAGGATAGTCACATGGGGGTGGGGTGGGGTATAAGAGCTTCCAACGCAATGTAACCAATTGTCACTAAATTAGCTTAAAGCAATGTCCAAATACTACGTCGGATTTCTGTGGGTCCGAAGGGTCTGCGTGTGATTTCCCAAGGTTGCCAGGAAGGCATTGGCTGGATTTAGGTCTCATCCAATGGGTCCGGAGAAATACACCTGCATCCATGGTCATCTTTGCTGTTGGCAGAACTTAATTCCTTATAGTCATAGGATTAAGTTTTCCTGCTCACTGGCTATCACCTGGGGACCTCTCTCAGCCTCTAGAGGAGATCCACATTGCTTCCCATGCGATGTCCTCTATGTTCGAATACTGGTCATCCTGCAAGTGTCTGGCTTTCTCCGAGGCCACCGGCCAGACAAAACTCCCTGCCTTTAAAGGCTCATGTGCTTATTTAGTGCTATTGCACGATCTATGTATCTTAAAGTCAACAGATCTGGGACCTTAATTATGTCTGCAAAATCCCTTTCCAGTGGTCCCTGGATAAGTTTTTGCTTGAGTACGTTGGGGAAGTTGTACATATGCCAGGGGAAGGCGTTCTGAGAATCTGTTTTACCTAATGTTACTTTCTTGGGCCTCGTCAGTTGGAATTAGCCAACAGCCCCAAGGTTTAGTTGTGTTGTTTCCAAATATCAAGGGAAAGCGGGAAAGGAGAGAATCTGCTGTGCATCAGATGCTTATCAATCAGACTGAGGATTCAACCATTCATACGGAGCCACAGAAATGACCATGCGTGCTCAGAGAGCCACTGGAAAAGCTGATTTCCTGCCACGTACATGGGAGAGTTTATATGCACAAGGTCATAATCTCATCGGGGCCCCAGGAAATTGGAATGTAATAAAATCATCATCCTTGGGCCACAGGAAACTGTGACTTACACTACACAGGTCGCTTTTCTGTGTTAATAAACGTTTCGTTAATGTATTTCATTATTTTTAATCAATAGGATTTAATACTCTATAGGATTTAATACTATCATTTATTTTTTTTATTAATCGTAGTTTTGTGCATAGATAACGGCAATCTGCTAAATTTTTTTTTTTTTTAATTTTTTTTTTCTACGTTTTTTATTTATTTTTTTGGGGACAGAGAGAGACAGAGCATGAACGGGGGAGGGGCAGAGAGAGGGAGACACAGAATCGGAAACAGGCTCCAGGCTCTGAGCCATCAGCCCAGAGCCTGACGCGGGGCTCGAACTCACGGACCGCGAGATCGTGACCTGGCTGAAGTCGGACGCTTAACCGACTGCGCCACCCAGGCGCCCCGGCAATCTGCTAAATTAACTTATTCCCTGGAGCTGTCTGGTTTCTCCTTTCATGCGTTCAAAGACAGAGTCATTTTGTGGAGACGGCCACGTGACTGATCTTGTTTGAGACTCAAAATATGCTTTAAGAGTCTTATTTTCATGCTCTAAGATTTGGATGGATGGCAGTGGTCCGTGGTAAATTACTATGATATAGTATATTACATAAGCATCCTTTTAAGCACATGAATTATACATCAGGAACATACCCTCTCCTTGCTCATTATCATGGCTCATTAGTACACTTCCATCGTCTAACAGAAATACAATCATTCCCATTCCACAAAGGAGGAAATACTACTCCAGAGAGAGCCGGGTGTATCTGGCTTCCCCGTTCTAAATTCTTCCCCAATAAGAGAACTCTCAGTGCAGTAATAAATGTACCAAAATATAATATTAAAGAAGATAAATTACCTTTCTCCAATGGGATATGCCAATTCTGTGTCAGGCTTCCTCAACACCTGTGTCTTTCTGTAGATGCCGTGACCAACTCCCCAATTCTTTTTTTTTTTTTTTTTTGGTGACAATATTTGTTTTTATGTAAAAGTGCCTTTAATCCGACTCTTCTATTGGGGGGTAAAATTATCCCCGTTGAGAACCACTGCTCTGTAGCATAAATCTAAATCCTGGAATTCGTTGGAATACCTTTCTGCAATGCCTGCATATCTCACTCCAAGACAAGGGGGCTCTCGAAACACCAGATCAATATGGCGTTCAAACCAAGGAATGTGAGTCAGAAAAAAAAAAGAAAAAAGAATCACACCAAGATTAGGACACAGAGAAATCGGTTGTTATGACACTCCCAGACCTCTTTAGAGATGAGACAAATCTGTGGCTTTGTAACGATGCCCGGCACTGATAGAGCTCAGCCGTTGGAAGGATAGTGTCTGTTTCACAGGAAAAATCGAAAACACTGCTAACGAGGGCTTTCAAAACGTAGGTAGCATGTCCCAGTGATGTCCTCAATTCTACAGGGGGATTGTGGGATTCACATGATCACGCATTGCTTCTGTTACTGGCCTTGATGGTGAACTCACGGAGGACAGAGATCCCACAGGATGGTGGTGTCCCACTTGGGCTGGGTGCCCGGCACGCGGCCCGCTCTTGGATGTGATAACACTGTTGCACAGTGACCAGCTTCTGTGCTGTGCTGAGTCCTTCCATACACTCCTCCTGGGGTATCTTCAATTTCACCTTCTTTGGGCTGCAGTTGATCCTGATTCATTATCCATGTGTTAACCCGCAAGAGACGAGGAAGATTCTTGTCGACTTTGGCCACAAGGTCAAGAGACTCCAGGCCTTTTACAAACAAGCCCTTTGCAATGCAAATATTCCCGTGGCGTCAGTTAATATGCTGAGGGCATCGTAATTAATAATCCATCAGAGCGCGATCGTGGGACGCAGCTGGAGGTCTGGAGGGGGGACAAGAGCAGCTATTTCTTCTGAATTTAATATGTTGATGGCGTCTCCGTGTTTCTCTGTAAATTATGCTCCAAACAGGATCACAAATATTCTGTTACTGATGAAGGACTGTGGCAAACATAAATTTCCTGGAGGGTTTGCTAATCTTAATCTTGCTTCCTAAAGTATTTTTGGCGGGGTTGAGTGATGGAGGGTGTCATATTTCACCACTGTGTTCCACTTAGATTTAGGTTTTTGGTGAGCCATAAAAAGTAGAGGAAATTACTACTATATCATGCAAATATTGGCCTTAACTCATTCAAGCATCTACCGATGAAATGTTCTTGACTTGCGGTTCTAAAGCTTATCACTATCAGTGACAACAATTGAAAGGAAGTCTATGAAAAATTGGCTAATAATGATCATAGACAACAGATAACATCCCTTTTCTCTTTCGCTCCCTCCTCCTTCCTCCTTCCTTCCTTCTTTCCTTCCTTCCTTCCTTCCTCCTTCCTTCCTTCCTTCCTCCTTCCTTCCTTCCTTCCTCCTTCCTCCTTCCTCCCTTCCTTCTTCCTTCCTTCCTTCCTTCCTTCTTTCCTTCCTTCTTTCCTTCATCCTTCCCTCCCTTCCTTCCTCCCTCCCTCCCTTCCTTCCTCCTCCATTTTGTCTTTCCAACATCTATGATATGTTTGACATGTGCTTGGCACCAAGGACAAAACAAGATAAATAAAATGACTTTTAACATTCTGAAAAACACAGAAATGCACTTTTACAATACAGGTATACATAGGACCTTTATTTTATTAGCTTAATTGTACTACTAATTAACCCAGTTTATTTTGTTTCGTTTGAGATTTTGATTTTCCAAAAAATATGTTGAAGATCATCATCCTGATTGGGAAAAAAGTACCCTCAAAATGGGCAAATGACTTTATCATCAAATTAATTCATACTTATCAACTTCATGCATACCCTTATTAAATTAATCTATGCTCTGTGTAAGGGGGTCTGACTATTTGTATTATCATTTAACTCAGATTTCTTCATCTTGCCTGCAAGGATATTATAAACACCTTAACAAACACCTGAAAAAAATCTGTGCACCCTATGCCTTTATCCATAATGTAAGACTTGCCCATTGAAAATGTGGTTGGTACTTACTGATGTATAAACCAATTACTACATAGCTACTTCAAGTCAATTGTTTACTGTAAACTATTCTGCCGGGATCAACACTACAAAATAGGAGGAATACAAATGAGTGTATTTGATTTTCTCTCTCGAGCATTTTGAAGTTTCAAGGGTGAATGTATGAGTTTATATAATTTTACGCTATCTCTGAAAAAGTCCTTCCTACATTATTAGTTCATTGAGACATTAAAAAGCTGTCAGTAACATGTTAGTGTTTTATCAAATTCCATGGGAAGTATCATATTTTTGTGAATACTTAATTTCACTGCTCAAGTAGAATAACCTGGAGATTGTTATCTTTCTGGGTTGGAGATTCTTTGATCAGTAGCCTTTCTGTGTGGTTTCCTATATTTACATCACTGTAAATTTACATCATTTCTCTTGGGTGCAAAGTGGTCTTTTGGTGTTAACGTTCATCTTGAACATTTAGCCAGAGCTCAAGGTCAAAAGATGACCTTGTTGGTCTCCAGTGTCTTCCATGTATGGGGAGCTCCTAGGCACCTGTGTGTGGCTGGAGTTGAGATGTAGGGTGGGCAGACACTTGTGGATCTTTGTGGAGTATTTCAGGAGCCAGGAGATGGGATGGGCGTAAGCTCTGTATCTACATAGCCACCAAGGGTCCGAGAGTCATTGCACTGACCTTCCCATAGATGGAGATTTTTCCCCTGCAGAATGCAAAATGACCAAAGGGGCTCCAAACCTGATAAACAGTCAAGCCATGTCCCAACATAAATGGGTGGGTTCCAGGTAACATAGCAGATAATTTGGGGGAAGTTGGATTGTTTTGTAGGGCTGTTGGAAGGCTGGAAGGGTCACCTGGACTTTGTTGTCTCTGTGCCCTTCAGCTGCTGGGAGCTGACTCTGCACTCTGGGTCAGCCATCCGTCCTAAGGACTTCATCCTGTATCTTGTCAGATTTCAGCTCTGCTGAGTGGCGGCCCGGTACGCAATGTTGGTATTTGGTTTGCCTGAGCCTGCTTCATTGATGGGTCCAAGGACTCCTGGTTCTGCAGGTCCCAGACGTATCTCTCCCCTTCACTCTGCGTTTACAGGGATCCTGGCTTCCTACTTGCTTTGGGGGATTAATGAGCTCCCGTTTCTCTCGAGTTCACTTTCCCACCTGAGTTAGGAACGTCTTTCTGGATGGCGTGGGGGGCTCAGTCGGTTAAACTTTGGCTTAGGTCATGATCTCACAGCTCATGAGTTCGAGACCCTCATGGGGGCTCTGTGCTGACAGCTCAGAGCCTGGAGCCTGTTTTGGATTCTGTGTCTCCCTCTCTCTCTGCCCCTCCCCCACTCACACTCTGTCTCTGTCTCTCTCAAAACATAAACAAACATTAAAAAAACTAAAGGAATGTCTTTCTGCACAGCACATTTGGGTATTGTCTTCCAATTCCCTTGTTCTGTTTTCTCTTCAGCCTTGCTAATGTGTTGTCTTTTACCTTTAAAAAAGTTTTGCAACTTTCATTCATTGACAGTTACTATCAAATTGCAATGTAGGAATACACAGAAAGGCTAATAAATATATTATCTTGACTATGTAGATGGTATATAGGAAATATATGTGATATATTTAGGATTATATATGATAGGATACATATGTGATATAGGAGATATATATATATATATATATATATATATATATATATATGATATCATATCAAATAAGTATGCTAAATATGCCTAGACAAGTAAGTATAATGGACCTACCTGTCACTAGCTTTTTTTTTTTTTTTTTTTTTTAACGTTTATTTATTTTTCAGACAGAGAGAGACACAGCATGAACGGGGGAGGGGCAGAGAGAGAGGGAAACACAGAATCGGAAGCAGGCTCCAGGCTCTGAGCCATCAGCCCAGAGCCCGACGCGGGGCTCGAACCCGCGGACCGCGAGATCGTGACCTGAGCCGAAGTCGGGCGCTTAACCGACTGAGCCACCCAGGCGCCCCTAACTGTCACTAGCTTTAATGAACCTTAAAATTTTGTTTTGTTTTCATGCGTTTTTTCACTGGGAGATTTGTTATTACTGATTCAACTCCTTTGCTGGTTATCGGTGTTTTCGTGAGCCTTTTAAAAAGACATAAAATGTTCAAGACTCAGAGCACTGTGTCCTGTATTTCCTGTGTCTTCCAATTCCATCCTTCTTCCGAAGCACGGGGCTGAGGCTTACCCTTCTCAGATGTTAAGTGTTTACCTACAAAGGTATGCGTTCGTAAACCACTCATTTAACCTTTCACGTTGTAAGCGTTGTCCAAATTGCATCCCCGAATCCATAGCGTCTCGTAATTAGGGTGCTTTTTTTTGGACTGAAATTTATAAATTGACACAACTCCCACTCTTGCATTCTGGAACGCCGTTGGATTAATGCTTAATCGTTATTTTATCCCTCATTCTGATGAATATTTAGGCGTTTTTTGTGGTTGTTTTCAAGTTTGGTCATGACACATATACGGGCGAAATTCATGTAAGGATTGAGATGAGGTCATCCCAGATCAGTGCGGCCCTAAATCTGATGACAGGTGTCCTTATATAAGAGACCCAAGAGAAGACAGAGAGGAAATATCTAGGTTTTACCTCTTGGTCCATGGATAGGGTTGAATGGTGGCTCCCTCAAATATCCCAGAACCTGTCAATGGGAACTCATTTGGAAATAGGCTTTTTTTTAAAAAAAATTTTTTAACGTTTATTTATTTTTGAGACAAAGAGAGACAGAACACGAACGGGGAAGGGTCAGAGAGAGAGGGAGACACAGAATCCGAAACAGGTTCCAGGCTCTGAGCTGTCAGCCCAGAGCCTGATGTGGGGCTTAAACTCACTGACCGCGAGATCATGACCCGACCTGAAGTTGGATGCTTAACTGACTCAGCCACCCAGGCGCCCCTGGAAATAGGCTTTTTGCAAATGTGATTAAAGGTCTTGAGATGAGAGCATCCTTGATGAGGGTGGCCCTAAATTCAGGGACAGGTGTCCTTACAAGAGACAGAAAAGGAGATACGGACACGGAGGAGAAGCCACGTGAACACAGAGGCAGAGACCAGAGGGACGCGGCCACGAGCCCAGGGATGCCTGCAGCCCCAGAAGCTGGAAGAGGCAGGAAGGACCTTCCCTTAGAGCCTCAGGAGGGGGCACAGCCCTGCCTGGATCTCAACAACCTGCCCTGCCTGAATCTCAGTAACCCTGCCCTGCCTGGGTCTCAGAGGCCCTGCCCCTCCTGGATGTCAGTGGCCCTGCCCTGCCTGGATCTCAGTGGCCCTGCCCCTCCTGGATCTCAGTGGCCCTGCCCTGACTGGATCTCAGTGGCCCTGCCCTGCCTGGATCTCAGTGGCCCTGCCCTGCCTGGATCTCAGTGGCCCTGCCCTGCCTGGATCTCAGTGGCCCTGCCCTGCCTGGATCTCAGGGGTCCTGGCCTGCATTGATCCACATCAGTGAATAATTTTAAACTAATCAATTTCCACATAGAAAAGAGAGCAGAATGGTGGGGTTGGGGGAATGGGAGACACTGGTCAAAGGGCAGAAACTCGCAGGTGTAAGATGAGTAAGTTCTAGGATCTAATGCAGACTGTAGTTAACAGTACTGTGTTTATACTCAGAAGTTCCTAAGAGAGATGTTAAATGTTCTTACCACACACACACACACACACACACACACACTCGGTAATTAATTATCCGAGATGCTGTAGGCATTAACTTCACCAAGGCGATGATTTTGCAGCATATACATAAGTGAAGTGCTTACCCCGCCCACCTTTGATGCCCACCATGTTATTTTCCAATTATAGCTGCACAATGCTCGAAAAAATATCCCTCATTTCATTCTTTTGAGATTCCTGGGCCGGGGGTTCATTTTACAGTATGTATAATCTGTCTGGGGACGAGCACCTGGGTCATTCCATAGGTAGAAAATTAGTCCAATATGCTCCAATCCTGATAGTTTGTGACCCAAAGCTAACGAGGACATAGGTCCATGTGAACACAGACCCCAGAGGTATGACCATCCTTTCTCTCGTCCGGGGAATGTGAGCTCCGGGCGTCTCTGATTAAAGACAGCAGAGTTGAAATAAATAGGGCCACGGGATGACTCCCTCTCATATTTTTATCCTCCCCTCAGATAATTCACTATTTTTATCCTACTCAGGAGATTCACCAGTCAGATGCTTTAACAGCATCCTGAAAAGCAAAGAATCAAAATGACCGGGCATTTGAAATCGTAACTGCGAGAAAGGTCAGAGCAGACAACTCTCTGTGAAAAACAATTTGCATAGCAAATGATGCATTAAATGATGATCCCACTTTTCCGTGGTCTTAATTATAATGGGAATAAAAATAGAGTCCACAAGTGTGGTTGGTAATGTGAATGTGAACGGAGCCGACTCATAAACTAAAACACATAATTTGTGTGCTCCTTCCTCATCGTGCTGGATTTGTTCTGGGATCTACTCAGACTCACGGAATGCGTAGGTCAATGGTATCAGCCGTATCAACAACATCGGACTGGGACCGTGTAAATGCCTTCTGGTTTCTGGAAATCGGTGGTTTCGCTCTTTCTTTCTCCGAGGTGTGGTCTGCAACCCCCATGGCTTTTAAGTCCATCCAAGGACTCCCTCCAAGAGTCCATCCTCTTCTTGGAAGAGAATCATTGATTCTGGATTGACAAATGGTGGAGTAGTTGGTGACAGGGTTTATGAAGTGGTTTCTGGCTACAACAATGCTTCTCACACTTTTTGTTGTCAGTTATTACTCTTCTGAGGGAGCTTTTTTAAAAATAAATTTTAGGGGCGCCTGGGTGGCTCAGTCGGTTAAGCGTCCAACTTCAGCTCAGGTCACGATCTCACGGTCTGTGAGTTTGAGCCCCGCGTCGGGCTCTGTGCTGGCAGCTCGGAGCCTGGAACCTGCTTCCAATTCTGTCTCCCTCTCTTTCTGCCCCTCCCCCGTTCATGCTCTGTCTCTCTCTGTCTCAAAAATAAACATTAAAAAAAATTAAAAAAAAATTTTAGAACGTTTATTAAACAAGATATGTTTAATCATTTTTGTTTCCTTATTTGTTTGATTTTTTAAAATGTTTTATTTATTTTGAGGGAGAAAGAAAGAGTGGGGAAGAGGCAGAGAGAGAAGGAGACACAGAATTGGAAGCAGGCTCCGAGCTCTGAGCTGTCAGCACAGAGCCTGATATGGGGCCCGAACTCACGAGCTGTGAGATGGTGACCTGAGCCAAAGTTTGGCTCTCAACCGACTGAGCCACCCAGTTGCGCCTAATTATTTCTGCTTAAAGAAAACAGCAAGATGTGATGGGAAAACCCTGAACTCGATCGACATGTGTATTCATTAAACAACGTGAGGGGCAACTGATAAACTCTGGAAGTTTTGGTAAATCGTGCACATAATCAGGTGAAATTTACATCGATGTTATGATTCTACAAGGTCCTGCTGTGTGGCATGTAGTCATTTTGCAGACTGGTCATTGTATGACATCGTTCCATCATGTAACGGAACATGGGCCCAAAGCACGGATTTCTCTGTCACCGAAATGTGTATTTGCCGGATTTGGGTACTGAGATGCTTACAGGTGCCAGGCAGATAAGAACTTTTTCAGTGTGACAGCAGGAACAGGTGGTCCCCACTGTGAAAGGTGCTTGCTTGCTCCCTGCCATGAGCAGCAGATAAAAAGAAGGCACCGGGGACTGTCCCATGGTCCAGAGCAGACATGAGGGACCCAGCTTTGCAAACCCAGCTGTGTCCACACCGTCACTGGATTCTGAGGCAGTCTTGTGCTCCAGGGTGGGAACTAGAACATCGAGAATGGGTCTTTCTTCTTCCAGGTTGTTTATTTTTGTAGGAGTGAGAGACAGAGCGTGAGCAGGGGAGGGGCAGAGAGAGAGAGAGAAAGAGAGGGAGACACAGAATCAGAAGCAGGATCCAGGCCCCAACAGCCACACCGTGGACACGCTAGCCTGAGCTCCTCTCCCCGGCCACCCTGATGGGCTCCAGAGGGAGCACAGGTCTCCATCTACGGGGACGCTTCCTGCCCCGGTGCCTCGTGAGTGCAACTGCCCGGGATGCCTGTCTGTCGCGGAGTCCTAGGAGGCACCTGCTGGCCGGCCGGGTGCAGCCGTCCCTGTAAAGGGCAGCCTAGGTTGTGGTCCCCAAAGGAAAAGAAAGACATTTGAGTTTCGCCGGTTTGGGGTAAGTGGGGCCTCAGTTCCCTCCAAGGTCGGGTTTTACACTGGCTATGTTATATATTAGGCTATATTATTATATATCACATTATAAGTGCCATCAATTTTAATAAGTTGGAGACAATTATATTATGATGTGTGTGTATATATATATATATATATATATAGTAAAGTTTTTATTTTTAAGTAATCTCTACACTCAATGTGGGGCTCGAACCCACGACCCTGAGATCATGAGTCACATGCTCCACTGACTGAGCCAGCCAGGCGCCCCTATATTATCATATATTATGTATTTTCCCCGAGATCAGGAATTGTACGCTCCACAACCCTTATATTAGGATACATATTGTTATAGATTATATTACCTACTCACTTTGCAGTATTTATAAATATCACTTATTTTCATGAGTCACTTGCAAAGAATTATTGGCATATTGTTATGATAGATTGTATTATATATATATTGAATATTATGCATGTTACATGTTCATTAACTATATTATATATATTATATATGTATAATTATATGCAATATGCATTATTATACATTATAATATTATATATAATATATATAATTGCATTAATTATAATATTGCATATAATTAATATAATGTATTGATTATATTATATAATTATAATATGCTAATATAATTTATACCTTATGTATAAAATAATGATATATTAATGATGCTATGTTTAATTATATTACATTAATTTTATTATACATGATTATATTATTACAAGTATCACTTACTCTTTACTATATCTTAGCCTCCTGTAGGATGTATCATTTGTCACAACTATAATTTCATGATGGCTGTGTTAATTATTTCATTATTTTGGTCTCTATATTTTATGCTTACATACGACATCTGGTATTGCTATGCTGAGTACTGCTTTTTCTTAGTAAATTCGCTGTGCAGAGTCATTCCCGACAGGCCTCAGGGTCCCCTTGTCTTCGTGATAATTGCAAGGCACTACCCAAGGATTTTTGTGGTCTTCGAGGGGTCCAGAATCTCTGGTGGCCCCCTCATCAGTCTTCACAATGGCCCCAGGAGATAAGGACACGTCTGATCCTCATTTTCCGGAAGAAGAAGATGGGGCCCAAAGAGGTCAAGTGACACTGGTGTGAATGCCATCAGATGCCCTACAAGTCGGTCAACGTTCATGGCCGAATTCAAAGACTTGCTCTCAATTTTTCGATGTTTAAAAATTGGCTTCCAGGCATCCAGGGGGGTGGGGGTGGCTCAGTGGGTTGAGCACCTGACTTTGGCTCAGGTCATGATCTCGCAGTTCTAGGGTTGGAGGCCTGCGTTGGGTTCTGTGCTGAACCTAACGCAGGTTGGGCCCGCGTTTGGGATTCTCTGTCTCTCCCTCTCTCCGCCTCTTCCCACCGCCAGACTCTCTCTTTCTCTCCGCCCCCTCCCCCGCACACACACACACACACACACTCTCTGTCTCTCTGTCTGTCTCTCTCTCTCTCAAAATAAATAAACTTAAAAAAAATTTTAAATAAAAATTGGCTTCCAATACCACCTATAAGCGTATGAAAAGGAGATGTGATATTTCCTCTCTATGATAATAACACTGGCCTGACTTCATCCACACGGCAGTTTCTGGGAGGCAGAAAGCACAGGGACGGGCTTACTTACGTTATGAACAGGTAAATTAGACTCAGCAGTTAGGTTACGTAGCAAAGAAACCACAGTATGTTAGTGGCTTACATATCACACGTGGCCAGTGCCTTATCCATCTTCCTCAAGTTTGCAATGTAGTTTTTTGCATAATTATCGGATTTGTCTCCTTGCAGGCAAGAAGGGGCAGGTGTAACGTCCTCATGTATTTAAGGCAGAGGCTCTCAGTCTCCGCACTGTGGTCGTCTGGGGCTGGCTGGCTCTCTGGGAAGGGGCGTCCTGTGTACTGTAGAGTGTTGAGCACTGTCTCTGGTCTCCACCCACCACCTGCCGGGAGCGTCCCTCTGGCTTTGCAGTGACAACTAAAAAGCTCTCCCGACTTTGCTCAATGTCCCCTGGGGCAGAATTGCCCACAGCTAAGAGCTGGATGAAACAGACCACACTTAAGTGGTCACATGCCGTAGGTCGTATGTTCAGATCATGGCAATACAGGGATGGGATCCACTGAGACCTCGAGGGCCCCTTGTTACGTTGTATCGCCCCACAGGGAGCCTAGTCTTTAAGGGTTCAGCCTGACGTTGATGTGCTGACATCATCTTTAATCGCATTTAACGGCCTTCCTGATTCTATTGCTTATAGAGATTTGGGAACTTTCTCACAGCTCATAGTTTGTTCTATCCCAGTGGATATGAGGATACAAGACTTGGGAAAAGCCATGGGTGTGGCCCTCTCAGGGGCATCCTCTTCCTCGGTGCCTGTGAGCCTCCCTGGCATCTTCCTGTGGCCCCTCACAAGCGTCCAACTCCCTTCCTGCAAAGGGCGTCCCGACACGTTTCCTCCTCTTCTTCCTGTGTCTCTCTGCAGAGCGACTCTTCGGTCTTGTGATAGATCTGAACACCAAAAACTGTTCATCAGGCGAGACTTTCCTCCCCGACTCCCCACACCCACTCAGATCCCCTTCTCTACGGGAATTTGCCTTCAGAGCCTCTTTCACCGGTGGCAATCCTGTATTTGTTTGTGTGGTTCTATGCCCAGTACTGCCCTCCCTATCTCGGAGGGAAGGTGCAGGGAGATAGAGCTAGCATGCCGATGTGTTCTTCCTATTCCCGGGCCACTGGGTGGTCAGTGGCTGTGGCCAAATGAGTGAGTGAGGAACAAGACACAAAGGAAAATATGACACCGTCCCTCCATGGTTGGATGGGGGCCTCCAAAAAGATATGTCCCTGTCTTAATACCTGGAGCCTCAGAATAAGACCTTGTTTGCAAATTGGCTTTTGCAGATGTAAGTGAAGTATCTGAGACGAGGTCATCTTGGATCAAGGTGGCCCTGAAGCCAGTGACAGGTGTCCTTGTAAGAGACACAAGATGAGACACAGACACAGAGGAGAAGCCACGTGAAGACAGAGGCAGAGAAGGGAGGGAAGGGGCCACGAGCCCAGGGACGCCTGGAGCCCCAGAAGCTGGGAGAGGCAGGAAGGACCCTCCCCTTGACCTTTGGTAGGAGTATGTCATTGCCCCACCTGGATCTCAGTGGTCAGGACCCACCTGGATCGCAGACATCTGGTCTCCAGAGCCGGGGAAGGAGAAATCTATGTTGAGTTAAACTTTTGGCTCGTGGTCATTTGTTAATAGCAGTAATAAGAAACTGATACGCTACCCACAGACTAATTTATTAGGACCTAGCACATTTCTGTCTCATTCTACTTCTTCCCAGGACAGTTACAAGTTAACAGGCAACTGACTGTAGAAGCATATTGTCTACTGATGATTAAATGAATTGTGATTATTGAAACTCTATTCCAAGGTGAGCTCTACACTGGGGCCAATTATTTATGAAAACTCGTTCAATGTGGCATATTATCTTCTTAATATATTGACACCCACTTCATTCTCCCTGTCTTTGTTCTGAGACTGACTTAGTTTTCCTCCCAATATGTGAGCTCCTTGAGGAAAGGGACCTACGGTAGGTGACTTTAGTGTTGTCAGTGATAAATGCACAGGTTACCCTATGACAAACGAGTCTTCAAAGATGGGTTGTCGGGTGAATACAGACACACCCGATCTATAAACACCGTGGATTTTTCCAGCGTCTTCATTTGAGGTCATGACACCAAGATCTGCCAATCAACTTGTGTAGATTTCAACGCTCAGGACTTCCAATGTCTGGTTTGCCTTTGGTTGGAAGGGGACAGGGTGTGTCCCGAGAGTGAGAGGCAAGGACACATGTCTTTGTCATACTCTTTCTCTGAGTTTGGTTTTCAGGGGCACGTCGGAAAGTCACAACTCATGTCAGTCCCCTCTCCCTTTCCCGTGTTTAATTTTTTAACTACCATCAACTTTAGAAAGCTTCCTTGCTAAATTTTATTAGATACTTATTTTCTAACATCGCCAGCAGGGGATTTGTATGAAATGTGACAGTAAAACATGTGTATCCTCAAGAAGCAGCAATGCAATAAAATGCATCGCTAGTTTTGACTGCTCCAATAGCGCGTAGGGAGAAAACTCCCCACAGGAGTGGTACTTCGGTATTTTTTAAGCAGTGCAGGAGAATCTCTTGTGAGAAGCAAAGAAGGCATCAAAATCATGGAAGCTGTTAGGTTTATATAATAAATTCTTGTAAACTGGATGGTTTTATGACTGAGTTTCTTCAACACCTGTGTTAAGTAAGATGTTACAGACATTCTGGGGCATGAACGTCTTCCATGGGCCAGATTAGATTTGTATTAGCTCAGTACTTAAAGAGTCCTAAAGTCAATCCATTCTAATACAGAGTGATCTTTAAACTCTGCCTGTAGTGAGTATTTTTTTTTTTTTTTTGAGGCTTCATTGATTCTTTATTCCAATCAGTTGTGATACAAGGATATCTTCAAGTTCGGGTGGTCGTAAGTGTTTTTGAGGGTTCATTGACGTCAGAGTACAGATAGCATTTTGTAATTAGGATTCGAGGGGAGAGAAGTCAGTGGAAAGGAACAGACGAGCTTGTATGGTCCTTGAGTGTTGGATGTCTTACAGAAGTTCAGTCATGGGATGAGAAGACCAAGGAGTCACTGTTGGAAAGCTTTACGCTTTTCTGTGCAGGTCAACAGATGGTTGGAGTCCCACAGGCTTGGGCAGTTCTTGCCGGCAGAATAAAGGGTTAACTCAGCAGGTTTCGGGTCTTCCCTCCCAGCATATGCAAAGGACAGAGCTGGTCTTTGACTGGCGCTTGGGGGAAAACCAATGACCACGGGTGTATCCTGCCTGGTAAGAGTCCCTTTGCATACCTGGGGGCTTTGGTCCTAGTGGATAGTTTAACAATGTGACTTATGCTGAACCCATGGTATTCTCTGCCTGGGGCCCCGGGCCACCCTGTGTTAGTTTGATCTCTGGGGGAGCGACTGAACGAATGAGTCATAGGTCAAACTAACATCATGAAAAACTGGACACCAAGTCTGAGATGAGCTTCCCTAGTTGACAATATTCACTAACAATACCAATGCTTGTAGAATCTGTTGGTAAATGTGAAACGCTTTGGACAGCACCATTGTGTTGGGACTTTCCTGGGCTCAAACATTCTTGAGACAGCAAATTGAGGTAGAATCAACTGAACCAAGGTGTTTAGATGACAAATATATGTAGGACACGGAATATTATGTTACATCAAGGACACTGGACTGGGAGAGCCGTGGGTGCATGTGGGTACACATTGGAAATATATGCAGTGCCCTGAGCTGTCAACTGGGAAAGAAATGGGTTATTGTGTATCTCAGTGGAGTATGATATGTGTCAGGGCATTGGAAAGGGGGATCTGGAACCTACATGGGAACATTGGAGTCATTTGGGGCCAGTACAGAGAGAAAGTTCTAGGAGAGGAAGTCTTGGGATCTCAGTTGGCATGCAGTCGTGGAACCTTCTCAGAAAGGCAGGCCAGGCACACAAAACCACCACATGGGAAGGCCTGAGTTAAGGATTGAGGGGCACCTGGAGGGCTCAGTCGGTTAAGCATCCGACTTCAGCTCAGGTCATGATCTCGCGGTTCGTGGGTTCGAGCCCCGCATGGGGCTCTGTGCTGATGGCTCAGGGCCTGGAGCCTGCTTCGGATCCTGTGTCTCTCTCTCTGCCTGCCTCTTCCCACTTATGCTCCCTCTCTCTCAAAAATAAATAAACATTAAAAAAATAAAGATTGAACATGGTGAGGACCTGTAAATTCCTACATGTGAATGCATATGTTCTTCATTGTAATGAGAGACCCCGATGCAAAACTAATCTCTCTAGAAAGAAAAGAAAAAGTTATGCAGAACTAATTTTGCAAAAGCTTTCTGAAATAGCTAAGATGCACCCCGTGATATTTTCTAGGGTCTAAATTGCCCCCCACCCCCAGCGTGGTTATTCTGTCTTTCCCATCCATTCAGTGTCTGGCTGAGCCTTGTAAGGCTGGATTAGCCTAGCTCACTCTGTTCTAGGGCTCGATGCAGAACCTGCTTCAGTTACCAAGACGTGTTTGCATTGAGAGTGTGCCTTAAAAAACAATCTATCCAGGGGAGACTCCACAAAGCTGGGCCTGAAACAACACCCTTACTCTATTTGCTGACATGTCAAGCATTAAATTAATATTCTTGAAGTCAATTCATCAGGCTTCTAACCTGTCATTGGGATTCTGAGCATGAAGGCGATTAGAGGGAGAGCAATCGGTCCGTGGAGAAAGGCGACTTTTCACTTTGCATCCAATCCAGGAAAGCAAACACAATCAGCCCGCGTTCTGGAGGCCGATGGATCCCGCAGTTCTAATGAGTCCGGCAAGGAGAATCAGAAACTTGGAGCAAACACAGACGAAGGTGTGGTCACTGTCTGTGAAGCCCTCCCACATGGCGCATCTCCAGGTTTTATCACACTGACCCCAATCTGGCTTTTAATACACGTTTATCTTTAACACGCTTCTGGTGGTGGCAAACGGAAGCCGTTTTCAGGGCGTGTGTAAGGCAGCCGGTGAGAGCTGGCCTGTTAGAGTTGACATTTAATTTTTTTTTTAATACTTATTTATCTTTGAGACAGAGAGAGAGAGTGAGCAGGGGAGGGGCAGAGAGAGAGGGAGACACAGAATCCGAAGCAGGCTCTAGGCTCCGAGCTGTCAGCATAGAGCCCGACGTGGGACTCGAACTCATGGACCACAAGATTATGTTTATTTATTTGTATTTATTTATTTTTAGAGACAGAGGGTCAGAGACAGAGAATGCCAAGCAGGCATTGTACCATCAGTGCAGAGCCTGACACAGGGCTGGAACTCATAAACCGTGAGATCATGACCTGAGCCAAAATCCAACCTCCTGAATCACCCAGGCGCCCGCCCTGCCCCCCAGTCTTGCCTTTAAATTGGGACGTGCAAGGGGCACCTGGGTGGCTCAGTCCATTAAATGTCCGACTTCGGTTCCAGTCACGATCTCATGGTTCATGACTTCAACCCCTGCATCAGGCTCTGTGCTGACAGCTCGGAGCCTGGAGCCTGCTTCGGATTCTGTGTCTCCCTCTCTCTCTGTTCCTCCCCTGCTCGTGCTGTGTCTCTGTCTCCCAAAAATAAACACTAAAAATAAATAAATCGGGATGTGCAAGACAAAGGAAGAAAAAAGGACCGTCGTTCAGAATGATGGCAACTCCAGATTTACTCCAAAAAGAGGGATTCTCCAAAAAATGATCAACAGTACTTTGTAGAAATCACGGCTGATGGTCCCGGACAGACTGTTAATACAATCCAAATATAATTTTCTGTTGGCTGGTGTGCAGGTTGCTGGGAGCAGTTCTTTAGAATGTCATCTGTCTGCTAATAAAAGAGAAATCTGGGTAAATGACACTAATTAGGTACTAGAGAAAACCCACTCGCCATGGATGGATGGTTTTCCTCTTGGAAATATTTGTCGAAGGATTTCGGAACGTCCGGAAGTCTGGCGAGCAAACCCATTGTGCAGGGAAGGCTTGGTCTGTTGTCAGTAATGCATGCTGGTGCCTTTCTTGGGCACTGTGGCCTATCTGGGGAGACACACAAGAAGAGTACAGATGCTGGAGAGGATGTGGAGAAACGGGAGCCCTCTGGTACTGTTGGTGGGAATGCAAGCTGGTGCAGCCATTTTGGAAAACAAGATGGAGGTTCCTCCAAAAACTAAAGATAGAACTACCCTACTACCCAGCAATTGCACTACCAGGCATTTATCCAAGGGATACAGGTGTGCTGTTTCGAAGGGACACATGCACCCCCGTGTTTATAGCAGCACTATCAACAATAGCCAAAGTATGGAAAGAGCCCGCATGTCCATCGATGGATGAATGGATAAAGAAGATGTTGTATATATACGTACAGTGGAGTATTACTCAGCAATCAAAAAGAATGAAATCTTGCCATTTGCAACTACGTGGATGGAACTGGAGGGTATTATGCTAAGTGAAATGAATCAGTCAGAGAAACACAAATATCATGACTTCACTCATATAAGGAATTTAAGATACAAAAGAGATGAACCTAAGGGAAGGGAAGCAAAAATAATATAAAAACAGGGATGGGGACAAAACATAAGATATTCTAAAATATGGAGAACAAACAGAGGGTTATGGGAGGGGTCGTGGGAGGGGGGATGGGCTAAATGGGGAAGGGGCACTAAGGAATCTACTCCTGAAATCATTGTTGCACTAGATGCTAACTAACTTGGGTGTAAATTTTTTAAAAAATTAAAAAAATGTGTCTTCAAATCCTAAAGCCTCTTTAGCTGTTTGATGTATTTAAATAGGAACATAGATCGATGGACTTAGAAGTCACAGGGTCAGCACTTTAATATTGACAATAGGGACTGACAAGAAGATATTGCACAAATGGCTTTATGGAAGAATGGACATTTTGGACCTAAGTTTATTTATTTTTTTCCCCTAATACATAAATGGGGAAGGCGATGCAAAAAAAAAAGGAAATGAAACTTGAAAGTCGCTGAGAAAATGTTGAAGCCAACATGTAGATGGATGGATGGATGGATGGATGGATGATGGATGGATAGATACATAGATGGGTGGGTGGATGGATAGATAGATGATAGATAGGTAGATAGATAGATACAATGGATGGATGATGGATGGATGGATAGATATGATGGATGGATGGATGGACAGATGGATATGTAAATAGATGATAGATAGATATGATGGATGGATGGATGGATGGATGATGGATGTATAGATAGATAGATGGGTGGGTGGATGGATAGATAGATGATAGATAGATAGATAGATATGATGGATGGATGGATGCACAGATGGATACGTAAATAGATGATAGATAGATATGGATGGATTGATGGATGGATGATGGATGTATAGATAGATAGATAGATAGATAGATAGATAGATAGATGGGTGGGGGGATGGATATATAGATAGATGATAGACAATAGATAGATAGATAGATAGATAGATATGATGGATGGATGATGGATGGATGGATAGATAGATATGATGATGGATGGATGGACAGATGGATATGTAAATAGATGATAGATAGATATGATGGATGGATGGATGGATGGATGGATGGATGATGGATGTATAGATAGATAGATGGGTGGGTGGATGGATACATAGATAGATGATAGACAATAGATAGATAAATAGATAGATAGATAATAGATAGCTGGGTGATTTACCAGAAAGGATGTTAAAAGTGCAGCCAAGACTTACAGTAGCAAAGGCTACTATGTTTTTAAAAGAGCACATGAACTATGTCAGGGAGAAAATCCACATGTCCTTTGTGTAAAAGTGGAGGTGAAACCCAGACAACATGATGGTCTCTTGTGGAAGAGGAAACAGGTCGATCGATTTGAATCATACATTTGAATAAATGGAAAAACATAGGCTACTTCCTCATGATGGCTTTCAAGTCACTTCGTGCTGGTTTCCCAGCCAACAAATAAGGCGTGTGACCGTGATGACATTTCCACCGCAGCCAGGGGTGAAGACATGCTTTTTGGGGAGCCAACGGTTAGCATTTTGCAAGCTGGGGGAAGGGCGTGCACATCCGTATTTCAGCACAAGCCTGATGGTGTGGCAGGAAAGGAGGAACGTGTGAGGGATGGCCTCTCAAGGTAATGCAGCCACTTTGCGATGTGGTGGCTTCATCCACTGTCTCCAAGTAGCTGGAAATTCAAGGACGGTGCCCAGTGCGTCTATTAACACGTATGTATGCTACAGCGTTTCAACAGCTGGTTTCTGATGATGAGCGACATGTTCAAGACTACTCACCGTTGGCCTAGAAGCCCCTGTTGATGCAAATCTCCTTCCTCCCCGCAAAACAGTACATTTTTTCGTGTGTGATAACATATCCATAATGCAAATGGGCCATGTTAACGATCAAGCATAGAGCTCAGTGGCATTTAACTACAATCAGATTCTTGGGCAAACATTCCCACCTCCCATCCACACCCAGATATCTTCCATCTTCAGAAACAGACGGTGTCCTCTTAAACACTAACACCTCCTTCCCCTCCCCGGCCCCTGGCTCCCATCACTCTGTTTTCTACGTCTATAAATTTGGCGGCTCTGGGAACTTCAAATGAGTGTCCTTTTTGTGAGTGGTAATTTCACGGAGCATCATGTCCTCAAAGTTCATCCACATTGTAGCAGGTGTCAGAACATCCTTCCTTTTCAAGGCTGAGTCATATTCTATCATATGGATGGATCACATTTCGTTCATCCATTCATCTGTGGATGGACACACAGGTTTCCACCTTTCGGCTGCTGTGATTAATGCTGCTATGACCATGTGCGAGCAAAGATCCTTTCTAGTCCTTGCTTCAGATTCCTTGCAAGTCTTTTTTTTTTTTCACACCAGCTGCTGATAGATCATGCTGGAAATTCTCATGGAATGGGTCATCCTGAAATGTTTAATGGCGAGGATACCCAGCACACTGGGAAGCAGGTTCTCACATAAAACTATGCCATGAATAGACAACATGATTCAAGGGATGTCTTTAAAAACCCTTGTGCATGGCATCTGGGTGTCCTGGGGGATGGTTGTTATGAGGCATCCATAACTAGCTGTTGCATTTTAAAGCTTTTATTAAGAAAGTGTTGCCCTCTATAACTCTCTTGAGGTTTTTTAAAAATGTTTATTTATTTTTGAGAGACAAAGAGAGTCAGAGCATGAGCAGGAAAAGGGTGGAGAGAGAGGGAGACCCAGAATCAGAAGCAGGCTCCAGGCTCTGAGCTGTCAGTACAGAGCCCGATACGGGGCTCAAACCCACGAACCGTGAGATCGTGACCTGAGCTGAAGTCAGACGCATCACCGACTGAGCCACCCAGGTGACCCATTGGGTTTTTATTTCCATTCCTTTGGGTTCCTCTGTGTCAACAATGAACTGGGGGCAAAGTGTTTGAAAAAAGAAATACCCACCATTGCACAGAACGGAGTTATCTCTTAGAGCTAAGAGTTTTCTGAGTTCTTGTTTATTTAGGATAACTGTTGGATACCAGCAGAGTTAAGAGTTAGATTTGGTTCACGGTCCATTTACTCGTCAAAAACAAACATGGATCACCTGTTTTGCACCGAATGTGTTGCTGCAGCCGCTTTAAGTGATATTTCTCAGCAGGTCTGTGGTAAAATCCTGGGTAGAATTCTCTCTGGATCTTCTCTTATTGCTGGTATATAACACAACCATGCTCAGGGCACCTGGGTGGCTCAGTCGGCTGAGCGTCCGACTTCGGCTCGGGTCATGATCCCACGGTTCGTGAGTTCGAGCCCCACGTCGGGCTCTGTGCTGATAGCTGAGAGCCTGGAACCTGCTTCGCGTTCCGTGTCTCCCTCTCTCTCTGCCCCTTCCCCGCTCACACTCTGTCTCTCTCAAAAATAAAAAACATTTTTAAAAATTTACAAAAAACCACACATACATTTATCGCCACAGGGGAGGCAGCAGACATCAATAGATATTTTCAGAGGTGCATCAGAAGCTTTTCTTGGTCACGGCAATAGATGGCTTGTACGTGTTCACCAACATTCTCCCCACTTACTTATTATTAAAATCACACTTTACTTGGCCGCCTGACAAGGAGAGACGTCCAATTTATATGCACAGGACACATGTGTGCTAAGTCTTGGCTTTCTCGCATCCCAAAATAATGAATGAAAAAAAGATGAACACATTCAGGGGTCGCATGTCGCTTATAATGCAGCCACCAGAGGGGACACGGTGAGGAATTGATATGAGGCTCTTTGCTCTGTTTTCTCATCTCTCAATTTAGTGTATGTTTTGAGTAGATAAATTTTCCCTGTCCATGAAAGGCATCACCAAATTGCTTCTTGGGATATGGGAAGGCAAACCTGTTTATGAGTCCCTGAACTCAAGGACAAAGACTTACACTAGCATTTTCTGTAGCGGCTTATAATAGAAGGCATTCTTCATTTCTTTAAAGTTTAATTTCGTGACCATCTCGTGAGGCTGGAGTCACTTTCCTATTTTGTGAACCAAATGCATTCATCCTGATGAGAATCTATTCTCCTTGTAATGTCTGGAAACAGGACACACACAGCTGAGGTGAGTAGGTAAATAGAGATAAAAATCCCTGACCTTCTGCTTATCACGATAGCCTCCTATCCTATCCGCATGTCCCTTGAAATAAGCAATGCGATCTGTTTACTGATCTTTTGCCCTTGGGTAATGGGCGTTGCGTTTGCTCGAGCTTTTCCTCTGGTGTGTTTCACCATACATCAATTTGCAGACCCAGAGTAATGGGTAAGAGTCTTGTTATATTGTTATTAGTCTGAGCCTCACTTAATCCACACGGATCACCACGGTGGCGATTTTAACCCCCAAGACAGGCTCAATATTGATTTTGTGGGTGATTGGCTTTTGGGTGCATCACAGCTGCATTTAATCATACGGACGTTCAACACCATTTTGTTTAAGAAATTGCAGATTGGCAGAAATGATTATTGCCAGGCAGTTTTCCTTAGTGTGTGTGTGTGTGTGTGTGTGTGTGTGTGTGTGTGTGTAATTCAAGGAGATTGGGGGGAGCTTTATAGTAGTTCTGAATTTTAAACTGGTGGAGGACCCTATTTATATCTGGAAATAAGAAAACTTCAGTGTGTCTCTTCAACTCCATTCTTTCTGGGGTAAGAATTTGCCTATATAAGTATTACTTGTTAGATACTATATTTATATTTCCCTATATAAGTACTAGTTATTAAATACTGCATCTATTTCCGTATATAAGTACTACTCTTTAGATACTCTATTTATATTTCCCTGTATAAGTATTACTTAGTAAGTACGTGTCTATATCCCTATATATATGTACTAGTTATTAAACACCATGTCTATTCGCTTAGGCTGAGGTAACCTGCAGTAACGAATGTTCGTGACATCCCCTTGTCTTAAAACAAGTTTCCTACTTATTCAAATTCCGTCATGGATGCTTCATTTCTATATAAAAACAAGAAGATACAAAAGGTAATGCTGAGATTCTTTTGATAAAACCGACCAGGCGGTTTGTTAGTCTCCCGGCATCACACGAGTCTGCCAAACCCCCAATGGAAGCCACAGGCGTGCTTCATACATGGTACCCGGGATATCCAGCTTGCCAGGCTATCTGCACTCTGGTCTCTGTGTCCCTTGCCTGGTGACGCTCCAAGTGGCCTCGAATAGATCTCACTCCCCACCCCCAGGTAGAAACCGGTGTTCCCCAACATTTGCTATGATTTTAAATAATACCATGGCCAAGGAAAACGATTTTATATTTATGGCCATCTGTCCCCTTTGTGTTACACGACTCACTTGACCGATCTCAAGCTTAGCTACAGAAAGAATTCACAGGAAGGATCTCTTCTTGGGTTCTAATTATTCAAAGAATGTGCACGAGTTTCTGCTTTGATTTATAGTGGGAGGATGATCCCACACAGGGGGAGACGCCAATGGACTCACGTTTACAACTTTATCTGAAGCTTCAGGAGGAATCTGTGTTGTGGGTTCCGGTCGAACGACACAGAATCCGAGGTCTCGGGGCTACGGGCTCTGTTGCCTGTGCATCTGTCGACATCACAGACCCCTCATTGGTGGCTGGGCTCTGGGCTCAACGAAGTTACTCTTTGAGAGAGAAGGCTCTGAGGCCCCAACACCAGGCAACAATTGCGTGAGCGTTCATACAAACGGATGGACTAAATCACGCGTGAATGATTTGAACAAGGACAGGGACGAGAAGCAGATTGTCGGAAAATGACAGATGTGGGAACTGTTTGTTTAGAGAGAATCCAGTCCAAACAAGTGTTTTGGGGGGGCCTGGATGGAATCCGCTTTCAAGCTAAGGCAGGTATTTGAGAGTAACAAGGAGACAGAGAGTTTCCAAAAGGCCCTGTTGAATTAGCTTTCCCTGGCATATAATGCCAATTTCAAATCACTTACAAGCATATAAAAATGTAAGAAAGACCTGTAGACATCTGATGAACACTAGCACACCTCTTAGATGGAAGAATTCACATCAGTTAAATGAGATGGTACGGCCAGCGTCGTTCACATCGGTAATCATGTTTTGCTTCATATCAAGCATTGCTTGGAAACGTTGCATTGTGTCCTCCAAAATATATGCATTGGTGTCCTCACTGCCCCCCTTGGGCACCTCAGAATGGGACCTTACTTGGAGATAGGGTCTTTACGGGGGTAATCAAGTTAAGAGGCTATCAGGGTGGGCCTTAGTCTAATACGACTGGCATCCTCGTAAAAATGGGAAATTTGGACACAAAGAAAGAAGACGGTGTGAAGAAACAAGGGCAATGACGTCTGCAAGCCAAGAAACGTCAGAGACCACGAGAACCCAGAGACACGCCTGGAACACGTTCTCCCTCACTGATCTCGGAAGAAACCAACTCGATGGATGCCTTCATCTTGGACGTCCCACAACCAGAATAAATGTGTGATAATAAGTGTTAAGCCAGCCTAGAAAACGAACACAGACGCCAAATTGCATAGGTGGCTTCCCATAGACACACGGTGCCATGAAGCCGGTTACCAAGGCTGCCAAGGGACACAGAAAACTAGCTTCATCCTGAGAGTAAGTTCACAGGCGTTCACAACAATTCCCAGACACGGCAGGTTTAACGATAAAGGGAACGGCCCAGGCTGGGAGAGTGTGGAATCCGTTAAGAAGGAGTCATGCTGACGCCTTGACTTTCTACCCTGTGCCAAATCTCCGGGTGTCCCAAACTTCTCCTGGGTAACGAAATGTCATTAAAAAAGAAAAGGAAAGGAAAGGAAAGGAAAGGAAAGGGAAAAAGGAAAAGGAAAAGGAAGGAAAAGAAAAGAAAAGAAAAGAAAAGAAAAGGAAAAGAAAAGAAAAGGAAAGGAAAGGAAAGAAAAGAAAAGAAAGAAAAGAAAAGAAAAGAAAAGAAAAGAAAAGAAAAGAAAAGAAAAGAAAAGAAAAAAAAAGGAAAGGAAAGGAAAGGAAAGGAAAGAAAAGAAAAAGTGAGCTGAGGGGGCCTGGGTGGCTCAGTCGGTTGAACGTCCGACTTGGGCTCAGGTCATGATCTCGCGGTTCGTGGGTTCGAGCCCCGCGTCGGGCTCTGGGCTGACAGCTCGGAGCCTGGAGCCTGCTTCCGATTCCGTGTCTCCCTCTCTCTGCCCCTCTCCTGCTCATGCTCTGTCTCTGTCTCTCAAAAATAAATAAAAACATTACAAAAAAATTTTTAAAGAAGGCACGTCTTCACGAGTATGTCTGTAATTCAGCCTGTGGTAACTGTTGTGTGCATTCCACAGAATTGTCAGACAATCATAATATCTGACAATTGAATTGAGCACTCCCGATCCCAGGAAGTTCTTTTCCTCTCAGGAAGCATATATACCATTCAAGCTGAGATGCCAGCCAGAGGCCGCCCTACAAAGCTGGCCTTGCTAAGGACAGCTGTCCCCAGACGTCCTTGTTTTCTGCACCTGGCCGTGCTGATATCGAGGGTTGTGGTGGTCCACGTGGGGTGGGATGATGCCTCGGGAAGTTGTAATAATCAGTTCAAATGCAGGGTGCACAGAGTTGGGAACACAACTGCAGGGAATGTAACAGGTCAGGTGCCGCATAAGGAAGGCTTGCCTGCTTTTCCTGCAGGCAAGGGAGGCGTGAGGTCCTTCCGGACTTGGCAGGCTCTGGAGCTGGTGGAGCTCCAAGCCCCAGGAGAGTGGAACCGGGAACCTGCCTGGAGGCCTCCCCCGGGAGCACACCTAGGGACCTCGCCTGGGAGCACACTCAGAGGCACCAGGAACCTCAGCAAATTTAATTCGGAGGTGGGTGTTGGGACTAAAGAGGCAAGAGATGAGGAATTTAGGACAACGGCAGCGTCACATACGTCGTGAGGACACTGCATTGACCCGCCCCGTCTCTGCTCAGTCTACACAGCAACCCCCTGGCTTAAACCAGTAGGCTATCAACTACCTCCATGTGCCGAGTTTAAATCAGAATGCCGACCAGCCACGTAAAAGAGCTGTCTTCCCCAACGCAAAACAAAATTGCTTGTAAAATGGGTTGTCAAGGGGTGTTTATACGTTATCTCACATCTTCCAAGAGCCTTGGGGTTCAGATTTGGAAATCTCTGCATTTCCATTTGAGTACCACCAGGGAGGTGCGAGGTACCCTGATTGCGAAGGTGCGGAGACAGAAACTTCCCCAGAGGGGTCCTGGCTGGGCCGGTGGTGGAGGCAGATAGATGCCTTTGTCTTCTTCCTGGCACGTTGCACGGATCCCCAGATCGCAAAGGGAGTAAAGTCACATACTAAGCCGCCATTTTCCATGGGGAGTGGAAATCGGAAAGAGTTCATAAAACTGCACATTCAGTAAATCCTTGAAGCCCTGCTCATTAGTCTTCCAAGAATATTAAAGGGATTTTCAATTCAGATCTTGCAAATAGAGACGCTGCATGGATTGTATGTATCTCAGACTGTTGGCCATTAATGTCTCCAAGGGAGACATTTCCCTCCAAGGGAAATGTCTTCAATTTCCATTTTAAAAAAAAGCTTAGAATTCAAGAAAATAATGGTTTGGCAGTCTCCACTGCCAAATAAAAAAGAGGGTTGTATTAATTGCCTATATCATTCCGGGAAATGGAGTTTTATTTCATTTCTCCCTCCTCCCCCGTAACATGTGTCCCTCATGAAACAAGTGTCCCCTCGTTTTTTGTTTGTTTGTTTTTGTTTGTTGCTCAGTTAACTCTAGAAACTTACTGTTTTCACCTTTCCAAGGTACGAAGCTGGAGTTTGTAGCCTCTGGTGTTGAATTCCTTCCTGCTAATCTTTACGAGTTTGGTTTGGATTTCATGACCTTTTGGGTTTGGAAGGTTCCTCCAGTTACAGTGGGGCCTGCGTCCCGAGCAGCGTCTCTGAGGGGTTGCAGATATTTTGAGTGTCTGGATCTCTTGACATCTTAGAAGGAGCGAGAGGGCCTTTTTGGTCACGTGTCTTAAAAACAACAGAACGACCCACATCTGTGTTGAAGACCGTTGGGTTCAGGGGACACGGGGGAATCATCCTGGAGAGACCAGAGCCAATGGTCTGCGTTTGGACCACGTTAGCTGTTCTGGATGTGCCATTGACTCCATTCGGATTGCCTTAATTGTACGGACCGCCATATATATATATATATGTATATATATATATATACATATATATATATATATGACTCTCAGCAGGGTTATTCTATGAGAGTTGCCAGAAAATTGGAAGAAGGAAAAAGGAATGTGAGACCAGATGTCAGCATCAAATGCATCGTGGCCGCAGGCGATGCCAGAAAACTGAGGAGGAGAAGAAGTGTGCTGCTCTTTCGACTTTTATGGAGCATGTGTCTGGCTATTAAAATCACCCCTTGGTCCGTCCTGTTCGCCCAGGACCTCGGGCCAGACTTCAAAGTCAGATGGATATTTCATCAGTGACAACTTGCCCAGATGTATTGGGAAATGGCCAGAAAGGCTAATTTCTAAAGTTTTATAGGTGAGAAAGAACATAAAATGTGACTTTCTCCAACGGCTCAGACCCTGTGCAAAAGAATAGTCTCTCAAACAGCAAAAAATTTGGCCATTGGTCCTCCGTTTCCTGGAATTTAGACGGTTCAATATCAAAAGCATTTTCTTTTTTTTTCTTTCTTTTTTTATTATAGGAAAGGCAACTTGGACATTGTACAAGATAAGACAGCGTGATTTGATGTATTAAAAATGTCTCAGCTCTTCTGATTATGTAGAAATTGGTCTGGAAATTTTACTTTTTAATGCACTCAAGAGCTGTTTGAAACATTCTTGAGAAATTCTTCCCAATGGCTTTAAAAAAAAATCAACTGCATTTGGAAAAAAACGAAATTAGCCATCAGCTATATTATTTCGGGTATGGTAGAACCCACAAGCTCATTATGTAGGGACTGCAACTTTCTCTGCATGAAAATGGTCACCTTTACTCACAGACATAAAAGAGGACCAAAAAACCCTAGATAGGGGAAGTCTATTTCACATGGGGACACAATATTAGAAAACAGAACCTTAGGGAAATTAGAAACTTATATTTAAAATTATTTCTCTTTAAACGTTCATGATGGAAACCTAATCAAACCTCTGAAGCTTCTCTCTTTAGGAAAATGGCATTTATTATTAAAGAGCCATTTTAATAGAGTCTGTTATATATTCCTTTCTCCTTTTAATGCTGGGTGGTCCAAAGTCCCCATAAGCATGGGTTGGTTTTCTAGGTGGAGGGGGCTCAGAGAATTCTAGGTTCTTGGTGGCCACAAGATTGGTACACATCAAGGCATCCCACACAATGTGAGCATTGCCCATGAAGAAGTTTGGGTGGTCCCCCCAAATACAACGTCCTGAGATGTTAAATGAGGTAGGTGGCTGCAAAATCGTGTCTAAGCTTTGTGTATACACACACACCCACACACACACACACACAATTCTGTACCATTTAACTTGCAAATACTTAGATGTGTTTCCTAGAACAAAGACACAGTTTCAAACGACGAAATAGTTGAAATCAAGACATGGGACATGAGTACAATTTTTAAAAAAATGTACTTGTGACAGAACATGAATAAAAGACACAGGCGTTGGATGAGTGCTCTGGATGAGACCCACGAACCGGACGTTTTTCTTAAATGCAAGCTGGAGCCTTGATGCTTTGAGCCAGAAAGAGCAATTTCCTCCTGGACCCGCCCATCTATCTATCTCTTTACCTTGAACTTGTAGAAAGTACCGGGTCTTGGTGAGTCTCTGGTCCCCTTTGCATTCACAGGGCTGAGCAGGACCCCGTATGATTCCTGACCCTGGATCCCCTGTCCATCTTGGACTTGGCCCCGGTCGTGGAAATGGCTCTGACTGGGTAAAGAATGGCCTGAATGAAGGTGGGCCAGTCATTGCATTGCTTGACCACAGAGTAGCTTTTGACCCCCTGATCTGCCTCCTGGAGTATTTCACGGTCTCCGTTTTCCTGCACCTGTGAGTCTCTTCAACAACCGTTGCAAGGAGACAAGGGGTAAGCTTCATTCTCGTGAGGGTCTGGGAGAAAAACTTTGTCATGACACTAAAGAATAAATGCCAGTGGAGTGTCACGCTCGAGGCATCCCGGTGCACAGAGCATATTAGAAGGTCACCATAAGAATGCAGTCAGGATGCACAGAGTACTTCAGTGTAACTTGAGGCACCCGGGAAAGAAGCCAGCCTT
Organism: Panthera onca; assembly: GCF_046562875.1. Classification (NCBI taxonomy): domain Eukaryota; kingdom Metazoa; phylum Chordata; class Mammalia; order Carnivora; family Felidae; genus Panthera; species Panthera onca. Next base: position 28,337,655 of record NC_138358.1, on the reverse strand, counting down.
TGTCAAGCCGATCTGATAATTCCATATAAGTGAATGAGAAAAGCATATTTTCCATCACTGCCCATTCGGGTAATATCTAAAAATCAACCAGGCTGTTCTCAAACCTATGGAGGGGCAACATTTGAAGGCACTTATTATTTTGTCTAGATATCGACATGATTCTTTCATTTTCCTTTTCTTAAAGTTTATTTATTATGAGATAGAGAGTGAGTGAGGGAGGGGGAGAGAGAGAGAGAGAGAGAGGCAAGATCTGAAGCAGGTTCCGGGCTCCAAGATGTCAGCACAGAGCCTGACAGGGGGCTCGAACTCAGGAACCTTGAGACCATGACTTGAACCAAAATCAAGAGTCAGATGCTCAACCGACTGAGCCGCCCAGATGCCCCCATTCTTTCATTCTGTACATATGATTCTGTCTTTATTTCCCCCCTTGGTTTTATATGATAATCCTGGGACAATTACCCACACAAACATCTCCGTTTCTATTTCCCTGCGAATACTCGTTCTAATAAGTCGTTGAGCCCTATAGGACGCTTTCTGCTGTTCCTAATAGTTCAAAAAGGACCTCATGTGTCATCCATTTTCTATGATTCGACAAATATTGAACGAATAAGATATCTGTTTGAATATCATTTCTTGGAGGATGAATTACCTTAAAATTTTACCAATGTTAAATCTAGATTTAAGGATAGCAGGATCACATAGGATATTTGTAGTTCTTTTTCCCATTTAATGTTTTTTATTTTATTTTATTTTATTTTATTTCTTTTGAAAAAAAGAGTACTAAGTGACTTACATAAAACATTTGTGTTTCCACCATCAGTAGGTGCTGTTAGGTTCCGGGTTAATGATATAGGATCTGGACTAAAGATATAGAATTTCTTAAAGTTAGTCTGTGACTTTAAGAAAACAATCAAATGTATGTGATGAGACATATAAGTGTTTTGAAAGCATAACTTATCATGGAAGAAACGACGAGAATAATAGAATTATAAATTAGATGTTTCTGCAATTATAAGGAATAGTTTATTTATGTAAATAGGCAGAAGTTTCATGCTAAACCTTTAGTAGCATAAAAAAAATATAACTCTGGGTTTTCCAAGTCCCAAATTTTGAAATAAACAGGTTTTGTTAATTTCCCATGGGAATGTTCCCAATTGCATGACAAAGCCTGCATGAAATGGAATGATATAGGGTCAGACTTTAAATATCAGGACTGTCTGACCCATCAATGATTATTTTGAAGACCTAATTACCATCAGGTTGGATGTCGAAGTGATGTATTGATCCCCACATAACATCTGTACTCCTTGCTAGGTTATGGCCACAGGAATAAGATTTTGATTCTTCCCTGAATAAAATGGGACAGAAGATATGCCCAAGGTTTATTTGAATAAGTCAACAACGCAATATACATAGAAGTCTGGTAAGAATTCAAACGAGAAAGTGGCTTATGTGGTCTGGGATTTTCGGCCAAGGTCAGAGGGAGACACAAGGACGTGTGTCTGAACACTGAGTATAATTAACACTTGAACACAGAGCAGGGGGCGTACTGGAAAAATGAAGCAGGAAGGTGCAGTGGTCGGCCGTTTCTGGAGATGTGTTCTGAGACGGGCATGGGCGAATGGGGAAGAATTTTACGGGAATCTCTGTAATGACCATGCCCCCAATTTAGGAGGTCTGTGGACATGAGGTTTATCAGTATGGGAGGTATTGATTTGAAAAGTATACCATAGGAGATTATTTATAGCAGTGAGTGTATATGCATGAGTTGGGGGAAGGGGGAGAGAGAACGAGAGAGAGAGAGAGAGAAAGAGAGAGAGATTAAGTCTCTTCATTTTTCAAGCCCTCAACTGATTAGACAAGGCCCACTCACACGGGCAGTGGAGAAGGAGATCTGCTTTACTCAGTCTATTGATTCGGGGGCCAATCTCATCCCCAAATACCCTCCTGGACACACTTAGAAGCAGGGTTTGATATGGGCACTCCCACTGGCCAGTCAAGTGGACACCCTAAAATTAACCATCACGAATATATATGTAAATATTACACGTGTGTGCAGACAGTCTATTGCTTTAGAAAGAACCTTCCCCCTAGCTTCTTAGAACCTTCCTATGAAGAAAATAAGAGACTTGGGTCCATTATCCAGAGTCATAAAATGAAATGGGGGTATCACAGCAGATGTCGATGAGTAAGGGGACCTAATACTCTACATTTATCGTTGATTAAATTTCTTTTGGGGAATCTTAAGTTACTGCCTTGAACTACGTGGTGTTTGTTTAGAATTAGGATGTGTCTGTGTTGATGAATATTCACACGTCTTTGTCATCTGAATAGGTGTGGCATGTGTCTCCATGTATGGCCGATTTCGACTTATAATAAATTACTTGCAATGGCCATTTTATAGATGGCGGCTCTGATCTAACGTTTCTGTGAAGGGAAATGCGAATACAGAAAGGAAGTTGAATCATGTAGCTGGAAAGAACGGTGGACATCGGTTAGTCTGAGCCTCATAATTTAGCAAAGAAAATGAGGCTTGGAAAGTGGGCCGTGTGAACCCAAGCTCCTAGAGGAAATTAAGGGTACAGATGGTTTTAGAAATGTAGGGTTAACCTCTTGGTCCACGGATAGGGTTGAAGGATTGCTCCCCCAAATATCCCAGAACCTATAAGTGGGAACTCGTTTGGAAATAGGAGCCTTGCCCATGTGATTAAGGATCTCAAGATGATGTATCCTGGCATCCTGGATCAGGGTGGCACTAAATCCAGGGACAGGTGTCCTTACAAGAGACAGAAGAAGAGACAGAGACAAAGAGGAGAAGCCACGTGAAGGAGGCAGAGACGGGAGGGATGTGGCTACAGGTCCAGGGATGCCTGGAGCCTCAGAAGCTGGAAGAGGCAGGAAGGACCCTCCCCTGGAGCCTCTGGAGGGAGTGTGGTCCTGCCCCGCCTGGATCTCAGCGGCCCTGCCCTGTCTGGATCTCAGCGGCCCTGCCTAGATCTCAGCGGCCCTGCCCTGCCTGGATCTCAGTGGTCCTGCCCCTCCTGGATCTCAGCAGCCCTGCCCTGCCTGGATCTCAGAGGTCCTTCCCCTCCTGGATCTCAGGGGTCCTGCCCCTCCTGGATCTCACTGGCCCTGCCCTCCTGGATCTCAGTGGCCCTGCCCTGCCTGGATCTCAGTGGTCCTGCCCCTCCTGGATCTCAGCAGCCCTGCCCTGCCTGGATCTCAGGGGTCCTTCTCCTCCTGGATCTCAGGGGTCCTGCCCTGCCTGGATCTCAGTGGTCCTGCCCTGCCTGGATCTCGGGGTCCTGCCCTGCCTGGATCTCAGTGTTTCTGCCTCTTCTGGATCTCAGGGGTCCTGCCCTGCTTGGATCTCAGCGGCCCTGCCCTGCCCGGATCTCAGGGGTCCTGTCCTCATGGATCCCAGTGGTCCTGCCCTACCTGGATCTTAGTGGCCCTGCCCTGCCTGGACCTCAGGGGTCCTGCCCCTCCTGGATCTCAGTGAACCTGCCCCGCCTGGATCTCAGGGGTCCTGCCCCGCCTGGATCTCAGACTGCTGGTCTCTACAGCTGGGGGGGGATGAATTCTTGTGGTTTCCAACCACTCAGTTCATGGCTGTTAGTTACGACAGCCCCAGGAAACGAAGAGACTGTGTACCAGGCTGTTTGCTTTGTGTGGCCCCCAAAGCCCGTGACCCCAGCTAACAGTATCAGGAAGAATGACAAGTGTCACGCCTGTGTCTCTTTAGGTGAGTAAATTCAGACCGGCATTTCGTGTTCTCTCCCACAACACGGGCCCTTTGGAAGCCGTGAACAGAGCTGTCCTAAAGCCATCGGAGAGATGCCACAGACCGTTGGCATTGGCGATAAGAGGCCATGTTCTTCTGACCTTCTCGTCAGCTGCCAGGACTGAGTCTGAGACGCTGGAGAAACTTCCCCGAGTTTGGCTTCACGGGGCGTCTGCCTCTTTGAACTGTGTTAGTGCCACAGAGCGTGGCTGTTTGAAAAGGCCAAGAAGTCATTAGTTTTTTTTTTACGGGATGCAGAAAGCATCCGTATTGTGGGATTTGCTCTCTTTTTTGGTATTGAGTTCTGTAAACCACAGATGTATTGGAAAAATGTATTAATTGCACCCATCACAGGATGATTTTTTGGAAACAGCTGTTGTTTTTCTAACCGGTGCAGTCTGTAACACATCAACCCGAATCTTCATTTAATTTTTGTTTTAACAATTTATTGTCAAGTTTGCTAACATACAGTGTATACGGTGTGTTTTGAAAGACAAAGGCTCCAGTCGTAATATCTGTTGCCTTTTCGCTGAATTAGAATGTTATTTGAAATTAAAATGGGACTCTATTGAAAGTAAAATTTGCTTCATTAGAACACATATCAGATTAGCAAAGACACATCTCTGAAGAAAGCAATTTGAAGTCAACGTTTCTGAGGTTTGGTTTCACAAAGTCCTTTTATTTATTTTTAGGTTTTTTCAGTGTTTATTTATTTTTGACAGAGACAGATAGAGAGAGAGAGAGAGAGAGAGAGCAAGTCAGGGAGGGGCAGAGAGAGAGGGAGACGCAGAATCCGAAGCAGGTTCCAGGCTCCGAGCCATCAGCACAGAGCCCGACGCGGGGGCTCAAACCGACGAACCGTGAGATCATGACCTGAGCCGAAGTCGGAGGGTTTCACTGTATTGTCAGCGTCCCTCGTGTGGTAGCGCCTTTTCTCATGTGTATGTTGTGCCATCGAAAGCATATTTCCTGATTTTACAGAATGAGTCTTAGAAGCAGAATTGCTGGGTCCTGAATTATGCCTGTCAAGGCTCAATCAAGACTGCCACGTTTCTTTTTCTTTTTTTAAAAAAATGGGAAGCCAACGGGATTGAAGTCACTATTTCCTCAGCTTTTGTTTACCAAAAGAGACTGTTGGTGTCTCTTAAGTTCTTGCAGAGAGGTAAAAGTGGTAAACAGTGGCTTGGATTTAATTTCCTTTTATTATTAAAAAAATTATTTTTTTTTTCATCTAGTTACTGAGGATTTGTCTCTTTGGGCTGCCTTCATGTCTTGGCAAAGTTGGACTTGTAAAAGGATCCACATGGGGCACCTGGGTGGCTCAGTCGGTGAAGCGTCCAACTTCGGCTCAGGTCATGATCTCACAGTCTGCGAGTTCGAGCCCCGCGTCGGGCTCTGTACTGACAGCTCAGAGCCTGGAACATGCTTGGGATGCTGTGGCTCCCTCTCTGTGTCCCTTCCCTGCTCTCTTGCTCTCTGTCCCTCAAAAATAAATAAATGTAAAAAAAAAAATAAAAGGATCCACAGGGAGGCAGACCCAAGCGGTTGTTTCCCTGGTTCTGAAATGCAGGGAGGGAGCAAGGCTTTCTCATCCTGTGCCGCTCGCTCATTCTCTGCAATCACGTAGCACGAAGGGCGTCCTCAGGGTGTGGGGTTGAGGGTCAAACGTGGCAGGTAGCATGCATCCTTTTGCACGACCTGCTTGCAGGCTGGGGTCCGTCAGGTTGTGACCATGCTGGGCTTTATCGTCTAGCTCTGTGGACACGGAAATCCACAGGGTGGGCGAAGTCAGCTGAGATGCTGAGAGACACAGGCCGCCATGCAGATGAGTTTCCCGGCTTTGGACGTGGGGAGCATCCCGCACTTGGCCGTTGGCGCCTTGCTCCCTGTGCTGTGTGAGCATCCTGTCCTGTCCCTCTGGTGCCTGCTGTCCCCACGGTGGCTCAGCCAATGAATGTTTGTCAGTGGTCAAAGCATCAGGTGCTGCGTTCAGCGTATGTTATACAAACAAGACAAGGGGGCGGTTTCTTTCCGTACAAACAGAGGTCCGACCTCTGTCTCCAACACTGTGTCTCCTTTCTCTTGCCTTCTCTCCAGAGCGTCCTAGGAGCCCGCGATGCTTTCTGCAGACGGACTGCTCACCCTGACACCAAAGACAGATGTCCCCTTCCCTTGAGGAAGGTTCCCTGCTGTCTGCCTGGAGGGGCTGGGGCCCCCTGAGTCTTTGCTCAAAGCTGCGTGCCCAGTGCTGGCACGACCTGTGTTCTCCCGGGGTGAACGGACAGCCTTGTCTTTGGAGGGGACCAAACAGTCTTGTTCTGTCTTCAGCTTTCGTGATGTTTTTTGCTCCAGAAGGTTGTTGAGGGGGGTTTCCCAAGAATACAGATTCGCGTGGTGTCTTTGATGTGAGCGCCCCACGGTCTCAGGTAAATTCCGCGTGTCTAGGCACTTAATTGTTGCTGTCAGCCCTGACAGGCGTCAGATGGCCTCAGCTATTATTTATAAGGAGGCGTTTGGCCTTGTGGTTAACTCAAAGCGATCAGCTGCACTTTTGATCCTACCGTACAATGGAAAAATTCCGTCCTGTGTGTCAGCCGCCTGAGACCGCCCTGGGATCTGAGGACAGAGGCTGGAACCGGGCCAAGACTGCGCAGGCAGAAATCCCTTCCCCATTTCCGTGGCGTGACGGCTCCCAACATCATTCCCATCGAACACATGAACCCTGACTCACCGTGAGATGCGAGAACTGTGTCCAGTGTCTACACCTAGTAAGGGGCAGAGAGAGCATTTGTCAGGCTTGGGGCTCAAGTTTGACCAGTGCACACACCTACCACTGTGATGTGTAAATACACATACGTGTACATATAGAAACGCCCATCTATGTGCACTTATCTATATAGAGAGATACACAGACAAGCATATATGATACACTCCATATACAATTTTTATTTATGTATATAAATATAAGCATGTATACTACACATATAACTGCATATATATTATATATACAACATATATCTATATGTATATGTACTTTTGTATACTATACAAAAATTTTTTAGATAGTTATATATAAATGTAGTCATAACTTAAATATATATTTATATATAATTATATACATATATAACAAATATTATGCAAATATATAAAAATATATAAATATCTATAAATATATAAAAATATATTTAAATATCTATAAATATATAAAAATATATTTAAATATCTATAAATATATATCAAAATATATATTTAAATATATATAAATATATACATAATATATAAATATATAAATATATAAAAATATATACATAATATATAAATATATAAAATATATAAATATATATAAATACATAAAAATATAAATATATAAATGTATATTTATATATATTTAAATATATAAAATATAATAAATATATATAAGTTTATAAAGTATAGAGACATATAAATGTATATAAATATATAAAATACGTAAATATATAAAAATATATAAAATATATAAAAATATATAAAATAAAATATATAATATATAAAAATATATAAATATACATAAATTATAGCAGTTTAATTCTAATATAGTAATCTCAAATAGTTTAATAATGGAATAATATGAATAATAGGACTATATGATTATATATTGCATAAATAAAATGATTAAAGTTTGGGGCGTCTGGGCGGCTCAGTTGGGGAAACGTCCGACTCAGTTGGGGAAGCATTCAGCTCAGGTCATGATCTCACAGTTCCGCAAGTTCGAGCACCATATCGGGGTTGTGTCCTAGCTTCTCTGTCTGCCCCTCCCTCTGTGCACACATGCACGTGCTCTCTCTCTCTCAAAATAAATAGATAAAATTAAAAATTAAAAAAAATGATTGAAATGTATCCCCAACACCATATTTTTTTGTTTGCTTTCTTGATGCATGTCAAGCATTCTAAGAAGTAGGATAAATGTTATACCTAAAATGCAGTAGGAGAAATTCTGTGTATATCGTACATAAAACTGTTTTTTACAAGTTGTGAACAGGAGCATGTGTACGTGCAAATATGTAAGCTTTTTTTTTTAAAATAGAAGATACCATGAAGTATGTAAAAGCACATGCTCCAAATTTATAATAATATAATACAATATCATATACTGTATCTCTAATACAATATATCTCTAATACAATATAGTATACTATAATATGCCTCTAATATAATTTATTTCTAGTATCATGTATCTCTAATATAATATATAATAAAAATGTATAAAATATAGGCTTTTTTCTGCTTTATTCCTTAATTATTCTATAACTCTTAGGTAATTAATTCTGTTCCATAACCAAATTCCATTATTCTATTCTTCTACAATTTATTATTATATGTGTTAGAAAACCACATTTTTAAGCGGTGAGTACATACTCTAAAACCTGTATATAACATACAACACGTAACACACAATATGCAATACAAAACATATCACATATAGGGTCCCTAGAGGCCAGGAAAGGGATTCCCCCCACAGCCTCCAAAAGATCCCGGCACTCCCAGTACCTGGATTTCAGCTGTAGTAAGACTACTGCCCCCTGGAACTGTCTCTTTTGTGTCGTTTGTTACAGCAGATATGGAAAACTCATGCAGACGGGGTGCCTTTTCTGCTCTGGAGAACTCTCCGATATTCCTTCATTTCTTGCATTCACCCCACATCAGTTGAACTCTTCCTATGATGGTCAAGAACAGATAGACAGAAGTTTGCCCTGTCTGGGAAAGACTCGAGTGAAACGGGCCACCCTTTTCGAGCGTGAGCCCGGGCATCACCGAGATAGCTCACAAGTTCTGAGGCAGCGGGCAAGGAAAGTGGAAGCCACCAGACCGCCAAGGGTTGGTGGATAGTTTGCTCTTCGGGTAGGATCACATGTGTCCAGGCGCTGGTGGGCAGGTGACGTTTCACATGGCGGTCCTGTCGTGTTATGCTTCGGATGCTTCATTTTCTCAGGCTGCCCTGCGTCAATCAGTTTGGTGATTTGGCTCTGGGACACCTGTCTTCCCTCAGAAGGATAAGCAAAGGCCCGGACAAGACAGCTTCCCTCTGGCTCAGCGAAGGTCTGGTGACCGTCTGTAACGCACTCTTGAACTCCGGTCTCATGGGCCGTTGACCACGGAGAAACGAACGATGCCAGGTGTGGACGTGGTCAGTCTGAGGCGAGATGAAGGAGGTCTGGGTGGACAACGACCGGTGTTGATTAGGAAGCGCTGGCATGGTTATAACAAACCCAAGCTTCTGTGACGCCCCGGGAATGTGCCACCAAGCCCGAACACGAGGCTGTTCTCTGTGTCCCGGAAAATTGCTGTAACGATTTAACATTTTAAGTGTTTTGGAATAGCTTTAATGTTTTAAATCCGACTTCCTGCAAGAATATGACATGACTGATACAGACGACAATTAGAGCTGTCGGTACAACCGTGACATTTCAGAAGAAGCTCTTAGTACAACCAGTGCCCGTGTCCTGTGCTAAGTGGTTTCATTTCCTTTATCTTTTCGAGTCTCAATTTCATTAGACTCCTGTTCTTCCCTTCGTAGAACTAAAAATTTTTTTCTCAGGAACATAGAGTATAAAAATGTAACATGTGATACCTTTGAACGTAATATGTTTACAGACACGGAATGATTGAGCACATTCACTGCAAAATAAAGTGAAATTGTGGAAATATTTATATGAAAAAAGCACGGTTCTGTGCGATATCCTTTTGGCAAAATTCTCAACACTGAAAGCTTTAGGAAGATGGTAGGAGGATCGTTCGTTTGGGACCATATCTTGTTCTAGGGCCACCTTTTTGAAACCATGAACATGTCACTGCTTTCTGAAAGGTCACAAAACATCATGAATTCCAGAGGGCAGACCTTACTTCAGGACTTGTTGAGGTAACATGATTTGCAAGGATTGTATCAGGGATAGTTGAGAGATGCGTGACATTTGATTCCTTATCATTTCTCATTTGAGTACAATCAGAAAAACTGAAATCCCTTACTTATTGACTTAACAAACTTCCTTTTCCCATCGTGCCACTTATGTCATGGTGAATGCCCACGAAATACGTACGTATTTTCTTCGGTTTATGATGAGAAATTGTTATGCACTGAGTCGTATCCCCTCCCCAAATCTGTATGTTGAAGTCCCCACTCCCAGGACCTCGGATGTGTCTGTTTTGGAAGTGGGATCTTTAAAGAGGGGGTTAAGGTAAAATGAGATCATTAGGATAGATCTTAATCCCATCGGAGAGGGGTCCTTGTAAGAAGTGGGGATGAGGACACCGACAGGCACAGAGGGACGACCACACGAGGACACAGGGAGAACATGACGTCTCCACACCAAGGAGACATGTTTCCGGAGGAAACAGCCTCAGCCCCGCCTGGATCTCAGACTCCCAGCCTCTAGGACCAGGGGGGAATAAATACTAGTTGTTTAAGCTCCCCGGTCTGTGGTCCTTTGTCAAGGCGGCCTGAGCACGGTAATACCGAAATCATCCCAGAATGTTCAATTAAATAAAGACCAAGAAGGTCCTGCTTTAAGAAGACTTTGTTCCCCAACTGGAGAGTCCTGCTGTGATGCCTGACTGATTTACTTCCTTTCTGTGCACGTGGGCCTCCCTGGATGGCTTCCAGATGTCTCCCAATGGACATCCAGGTGTCAGGGCACAGCCCATGGTAGTCAGCATTGAAGAAGTCCCTGTCTTCAGGGAATTTATTCCTTGACTTCCCTTTTATAATAGGGTCTGCCCTTGAGCCAAGAACGTGCGGTCACTTGGTTTTAACGGCTGGGTATGAGAAGGAAAGGAGCACAGATCCTGATATTACAAAATATGGAGGATTATACCTCCCCAAATACCAGATGATGGGGGCTGAACAAGTGGGTGTTTCTTCTTGCTTTTCCACAGCAAGAATGACAGAGACCAATAAACAGACGGTTTGAGATTTATCATCCAGGAAAGCCTATTACGTTCTAACGATACAGTATTAGTAACAGGTTGAGGTCCCAAAAGATGTGAGTCTTTTTTTTTTTTTTTTTGGAAATAATTGAAACTCTCAGGTTCTGAACTTTTAAAATACTGCAGCATGTTCTGAACCAGGGCCGAAGCAGAGGGAGATTTAGTTATTCTTACAATGTCATTTATTATTCATTTTTCACTCAGTGCCACCATATCTCACCACTTCTGTTTTCCTTTCTCTTAACCCAACAAAATGAAAGACATATACATTTTGAAAGAAGGAACGGTGGTAACAGTGAGGAAGACAGGGCACATTCTTAAATTTGCAAAGCACAAATGGCATTGGCATTTGAGCAAAGGCCGCAAAAATCTATTTCAGAAATGCTTTCTAGTTCAGGATTTGCTGGATATGTCAATGGTTTTGAAATGGAATTACTGAGATTGAAATAAACACATTTCCTACAGGAGAAAGACCATAGAGCTTGCAGTCAAAATATCTCCATTTAGGCGTTGGCTTCATTTGTCCCTACCTGGGAATTGGGCCACAGCAGTTAACTTCTCTCGGCTCCCATGACATCATCTCTGAGATAAAGAGTTGGTTCTGCTCAACAGGGTGGTAACAAAGATTCAGTGAGATGAGGGAAGTCGGAATGATGTGTCCACTGCAGAGCGCCTCAGGAAAGGAAGGCATTGTCTTTATCGCAACATTCTGCGTCTGCAAGATGGCGAACTCAGTGTGCACGTGTTCCTTTAACATATGTTTAGCCATCTTCCAGCATTTCTCCAGTGTTATTGGGGGCTGTGGTGTCCCAACACGCACACACGCGCACATGAGCACACACACGCAGAGGGTGAAGTCTTCCCAATTCTTTTAAAAGTTGCACAGGGACTTTGGACTTGTGCCCAATGTTTGGCCATGTACGGGCCAGAATATTGACAGGTTACCTATTGTACCCAAGTGTCTGTTGGGTAAGTAAATGAAAGCAAACATTACCTCCCACAACAAGGAACTTGCCAGCCCCAAATGTTTCTGTTTCTGAGGTTGACAAGCCTCGGTTTATTTAAACATTTTTAAAAGTTTATTTATTTTGAGAGAGAGAGAGAGAGAGTTGGAGAGAGAGAGGGAATGAGTGGGGGAGGAACAGAGAGAGAGAGGGAGACACAGAATCCGAAGCAGGCTTCAGGCTCCGAGCTGTCAGCACAGAGCCCGACACGGGGCTCGAACTCATGAACCGTGAGGTCATTACCTGAGCCAACTCTGACGCCTAACCAACTGTATTGAGGGGATCATTAATTCATTAATGAATCACCGGATACCCACTGAATTTAATTATTATATGCACAGTGGAGTGAAGTGTTTGGAACGTTGCTCATTCTGAATTTCATAAGAAATTGAACATGCCCTCAAGAGGCATAGGATTTACCAAACGTAACTTTGTGACCTCAAGGGGAGTTTTGTCTTGCTTCTAAGCAGGAGGAGGGCAGAAAGCAGATAGATAGCTGGACGGACAGATGTCAGCACTAAAAGCCACTGGCTGAAATCAGTGGGCATAAAGCACCTGTTATTTTTATCACACGATATCTAGGAAGTACCTATGAATACGGGAAGTTTGGGTGCCCCATGGTGCACCCCACAGTTTGGGAAGAGCTTGAAGATTCTCCTGGCAGTCCAATAGAATCCAAATGGTCTATACCACTCTATCTAGATCTCTGGATGTATCGTATTTTAATACACTCTGAGATGGTATTTAGACTAGTCAACGGAATCTATGTGGTCTAATTAGGCCTCCCATACTGCTTAACATCTGGGCCCAAAGTGTCTCCCATTTGGACTCAAGGAGTTGTGTATCTTCCCGAAGAAGGCATACCCTGATGTCTGTCTCCTCTCTGTTCACACACACTGTTTTCTTTGGGCGCATTGATTATATTTTCTGATAAGGCCAATCAATGAGCAAAGCCAAGCCATGTGAGTACAGACAAATAAATGAAAATCAAGCGATCATGCTTGATGTTTGCAGTCAGTTTTGGGTTTTGGTTTTCTTTTCTTTGTTTTTTTGGTGGATTCTTATAACATTGTTTTTTTAGCTCAATGTGTATGCCTCAGTGTAATTGTAATTGCTGACTTATTTATTTTGAAGCTAGTTTTAATTCCTTCTCCTGCAGTCGCATAGAAGAAATCTTGCTCCATTTTTATTTCAAAACGTTTGGCACAAAAATGAATCACTATTTGAGGGGACCTCCACTGACTATCTAGAGTGACTTCCAGAAAGTTCATTATTCCCCCTTTTCTGGAGTCCTTACCCACCCCCCAACTCTCCTTTGAAGCTCTCAGTTTGGGGTCGGTTAAGTCATGAGAGTAAGGATGTGTAGAGAGGATGGTCTGCTTTGGGCACCAATGGAAAGGCCACCTTGGCTACTTCACCTCAGTGCCCGGAGAATCAGCACCTGTGTGTTAGATACAGGCTGATTTCTGCACGATTCATGTTCTTCCTTGAACTTGCTCATGTCTGTTTCTGTTGGCCCCCTGACTTGCTGAATCTGACACCCTATCTTTGTCCCATGACGTGCCAACGGGCTTTGCTTCATTTCAGCAGGAATCTTCTGGAATAGTCTGCTAGGTTCCAGGCATAAAGCATGGTATCTCCCTTCCAATATAACATTGACTTACAATGTGGGAAATAGAGTGGATTTCATGGCACCCTTTATTAAGGGGCTCGTAATCAGAGACGCAGGAAATACATGTAACCCTGTCTCATTACCATCCTTCCAGATTTCAGGAAGTTTATTTTGGCATCATGGTCCAGTTAATATAATCTCATTATATATCTATGTATTACTTATCTATTGCCATATATTAAATATATTATGGATATCTATATCCACATCTGTCATGAGAATTCTTCAAGAAAAGAGAAGCTTTAAAGTAGGAAAAATCAGAAGTAGGAAGACTATTGGGGCGCCTGGGTGGCTCAGTCGGTTGAGTATCTGACTTCAGCTCAGGTCATGATCTCGCAGTTCACGGGTACAAGCCCCATGTGGGGCTCTGTGCTGACAGCTCGGAGACTGGATCCTGCTTTGGATTCTGTGTCTCCGTCTCTCTCTGCCTCTCCCCTGCTCATTCTCTCTCTCTCTCTCTCAAAAATAAATAAAACATTAAAAAATCTTTTAAAGAGTAGGAAGACTATCTATTATGTTTGTGTATATATATATATATATATATATATATATATATATATATATATATATAAAATGTGTACACATATACACATATATGTATTTATTTTACAATGTCTCCTGACAGCAAGAATCCAAAAACCTCTGAGAGTATAACAATCAGGGCGATTTTGTCGGGGAAGTGATATTCAGGGAGTTATCTGCAAATTGAAATCTAATATGCTTTAAAAAGTCTCATTATTGGATCTGCTAACACATCATTAAATCAAGTTTTCTTAATGGCATTTAACATCCTCAGCCCACCCTGTCAACCCAAGAGAGGAATGTAGGGGCTGCCTCTGGTTCCTGGTATGATCTGTAAAACCCTTCTCTAATGCCCCGTGTTACAATTTTGCTGTTTTAAATAACCCCTTTGTTCCAGTGAATTTCAATCGTAGCCTATAAATAAGACAGTTTTAACCTTACATAGCTAGATACGCTTTTGTTTGAAATTTGAAAAAAAGGTTTTGCTTCTGAATGTGTTTGGATGAATTTGCTGGAGTGTAGATAATAGCTGATCATGCAGCTGTTTGGTAGGAGCGTTAGGAGGAGACAAGACGTTGCAAGCTCCATGGAAACCAGGAACGCCTTATTCTCCCCTGCACGCGGTACTCAGGCCGAGGCAGAACAAGGAGAGACCCCAGAAAGGCCCGCTGATTTCACCAGGGTGCATCTGCTGAGCGTTTCTGTGGCTTCTTCTCTGCCTATATTCTCCTCCCGTCTGCTCCCCCTTCTTCCCTTCTCTTTTCCCTCTCATGCTTCCACAACCAGCCATATTAACCCCAGGCTTGGAAAAGATTTATAGTCTGAAAACTATATAAAGCTAATGAAAGAAATTGAAGAAGACACAAAAAGATGGAAAAAAGATTCCATGCTCCTGGATAGGAAGAACAAATATTGTGAAAATGTCAATCCTACCCAAAGCAATCTACGTATTCAACGCGATCTCTATCAAAAGAACACCAGCATTCTTCACAGGGCTAGAACGAATAATCCTAAAATTTGTGTGGAACCAGAAAAGACCCCGAAGAGCTGAAGCGATCTTGAAAAAGAAAACCAAATCTGGAGCCATCACAACCCGGGACTTCAAGCTGTATTACAAATCTGTCATCATCACGACATCCTCGTACACTAACCTTTGAAATCACTGATCTTTCCAGTGAAAGTTAGCTGAGCATAGGCTCGAACTCCACCTCATTATTTTCACCCTTCCCATCCTTGGTCTTCTATCATCCGGAGAGCGTGTTGTTCCACAGTTCCTGGGAGCCAACACGGACAGAGACTTTTGCATAAGTTCCTTTTTTTATTCAAAAGATAAAGGCAAAGTCTCTACGAGGGGAGAGAAATGTCATACTCATGGGAAGGTTACTGGACACATTAGGTGATTAAGGAGGAGAAACAAACATTGGCTTTCTTCCTCCAGTTTATTGGGTGGCATGAAATATAATAAATTAGATTCAATAAATTCCTAGTAAGAACTATAATAACAAAACGTGGCTCAGTCTTTTTTTTTGCTTTTTTAAAAATGTGCGGGTTTTTTTTTTGATATAATTTATTGTCAAGTTAGCTCTTTAAACAAATAAGTTTGGGAAG
This sequence comes from Panthera onca, assembly GCF_046562875.1. NCBI lineage: Eukaryota > Metazoa > Chordata > Mammalia > Carnivora > Felidae > Panthera > Panthera onca. The sequence goes on along the minus strand of NC_138358.1, from coordinate 28,322,105 downwards.
CAATGGTTTTGATATTATTATATTTTCTCTGTCTGTAAAATGCCTCACCCTCAGAATGTTATATATGGGACAGTATGTTGAAAATCCCTAAGAAGGAGGACATAATGTACAACATATTTTAAATTAAATTTAAGTAACAGAGCATGGGAAAATGTTATGAGGGTAATATTTCAATAAATACACTCATGGAAATGTCAGTCTAATGGATTTATCTTGGTCTCTCTGGTTGACACGTTGGGACACTCACACAAATTCTTGTAGACATATTCATAGAAACACTAGTCACAGTGGGCAAAAGGTAGAAACGATCTGAATGTTCACTAGTGAATGAGTGGATAAACAAATTGTGGTCTATCCATACGATGGAATATTATTTAGCTATAAAAGGGAATTGAGAAATAGCACGTGCTATAACATGGATGAACCTGGAGAACATTATGCTCAGTAAAATAAGTCAGACACAAAAGGTCACACGTTATATGATACCACTTAAAGAAATATCCAAAATGGTTAAATCTATCTTAACACAGATCAAACGAGTGATTGCCAGGGATTGTGGGGAAGGAAGAAAGGGGAGTGACTAATTATTGGGTGCGAGGTGTCATCTTGGGGCAATGAAAATGTCCTGGGGTGAGATCTTGGTGACGATTGGCCAAGACTATGAAGATCCCCAATGCTGATAGATGGTTCACTTTAAAAGGGTTAATTCTACATAATCTGGATTTTATCTCAACAGCAATGAATATGTTAGGAGCAACTTTTGAGTCAGGCATTATTTGAGGTCCTGGGGGAAAGGCAATGATCTCAGGAGACACACTCTGCCCTCTTTAATCTTCCAGTCTTGGAAGAAAGAGAGCCTGTCTCATGTGGTCCAGTCCAATGTGTGTTGCAATGTTGGCTTGCAGTCATGGTCAGTGATATGCATAAAGTGATACAATGTTAGACTTTGGGGTAGCCCTGGGGCGCCTGGGTGTCTCAGTCACTTAAGCGTCCAACTTCGGCTCAGGTCATGATCTCACGGTTTGTGAGTTCGAGCCCCGCGTCGGGCTCTGTGCTGACAGCTCAGAGCCTGGAGCCTGCTTCGGATTCTGTCTCCCTCTCTCTCTGCCCCTCCCCATCTCACACTCTGTCCCTCTCCCCAAAATAAATAAACATTAAAATTTTTTTAAAAAATAATTTGGGGTAGCCTTGTCAATTGCTTTAAATATTTTTGTAAGCTTCAGGTATTTATTGTAGTTTACATATTATTACAAGTTTTCCTAATTTCATCCCCATCTGCCAGCCCCCACTGGAGATCTAGGGATAATTTAAACTTCACTTCCTGTTTTCCATAGCCAGATGCTGGGATTTTAATGTTTTACAAATAATCCTTAGACATAGTGTCTTGGAGATTGGCTTCAAATTTTGCACCTGCATTCATGACTTTTGTTTCAATTTTATTCATTGCTCTCTCAAAGTACTGTGATCAAAGACTTGGTATTTTTCTCCAAAAGATCAAATTGGATGGCCTTACATGATGAGAGATTCTGTTTTGAAAAGGATTCCATTTTTCACATAGAATATAAATATATGGTTTAGCCTTAGACAATGAAAGGGTTAGGGACGCTGACCTACCATGCATCAAAAATCCGTATAACTTTTGACCCCCTAAAATCTTAACCACTCATAGCCTACTGTTGACCAGAAGCCTTACCAATCATATAAATAGTCAATCAAACCATATTTTATGTAGGTATTATATACTGTATTCTTATAATAAAGTAAGGTAGAGAAAAGAAAAGATGATTTAAAAATCATAAAGAAGAGGGGCGCCTGGGTGGCTCAGTCGGTGAAGCATCCGACATCACGATCTCAAGGTCTGTGAGTTCGAGCCCCGCGTTGGGCTTTGTGCTGTCAGCTCGGAGCCTGGAACCTGCTTCGGATTCTGTGTCTCCTTCTCTCTCTGCCCCTCCCTCTACTCACATTCTCTCTCTCTCTCTCTCAAAACCAAATAAACTAAAAAAAAAATTTTTTTTAAATCATTAAGAAGAGAAAATACACGTGCGGGACTGCACTATACGTGTAGAAAAACAATTCTCGTCTAAGTGTTCAAACCCATGTTGTTGAACGGTTAACTGTACAATCTCTGTTATTTGGGTGATCTTCACTGACGTTTGTTACCAAATTTGCCGTGTGTGTGAACACGAACTCAATGTGCCTCTAGTTCATAACTTGCCCGTCTGAATTACTGTCTTTTGTGGAGAAGGAGCGCCCTTTTGTCTAAACTGGAAATGCTGGTCGAATTCCAAAACGATGTTCTGCCACAGGCAGATAACATGTTAGTCCCCAGACAATACTCTGATTCCAGATGGCCGTGGAATACAGCCCTGATGGGAAACAAGTGCTTAGTGCTCATGGCCCTTGTCCTTCACCACGTCAAGGCCCCAGCCACAGGAAGAGCACATAAAATCAGGATGTTCTCCTGAGCTTTAATTTCATTGTCTCTGTTCTCATTTTTAAAAAAAATTTTTTTTAACATTTATTTATTTTTGAGACAGAGAGAGACAGAGCATGAACGGGGGAGGATCAGAGAGAGGGAGACACAGAATCTGAAACAGGCTCCAGGCTCCGAGCTGGCAGCACAGAGCCCGACGCGAGGCTTGAACTCACGGACCGCGAGATCATGACCTGGGCTGAAGTCGGACGCTCAACCGACTGAGCCACCCAGGCGCCCCTCTGATCTCATTTTTTAATGTGTTTTTATGGGTAAATAGTCATGGGATATTCACATTCACATAGGGTCTTTTGGAATTGAGGTATAGTGCTTAAAATCTGGAAGGTCGTGGCAAGCATCTACCAAATCATGATTTCTTGGGGTCTGTCTATGGACTGGAGGAAGTGACAGTAAATCAGTCGTGGGTGACGGGCGCACAGCGGCTAAAAGTGCCAGAGATGAATTATCAGAATGTACTGGGTCAAGGTAAGTGACATCTACCAATACGTATGTAGCTGAGCTGGTGGTGAAAGATCTACATACACCTGTTCACTCATCTTGACCTTCCTACTAATGAAAATCCCCACTGAAGAAAAAGGTTAGGGAATTACATTTTGTAAAGAAAAACTTTGTATCTGCATCACACCTCTTTACTCAGCTTCCCCTCTTGCACTGTTGGTGGGAATGCAAACTGGTGCAGCCGCTCTGGAAAACAGCGGGGAGGTTCCTCAAAAAATTAAAAATAGATCTACCCTATTACCCAGCAATAGCACTGCTAGGAATTTACCCAAGGGACACAGGAGTGCTGATGCATAGGGGCCCTTGTACCCCGATGTTTATAGCAGCACTTTCAATGGTAGCCAAATTATGGAAAGAGCCTAAATGTCCATCAACTGACGAATGGATAAAGAAGTCGTGGTTTATATACACAATGGAGTACTACGTGGCAATGAAAAAGAATGAAATATGGCCCTTTGTAGCAATGTGGATGGCACTGGAGAGTGTGATGCTAACTGAAATAAGTCAAGAAGAGAAAGACAGATACCATATATTTTTGCTCATAGGTGGATCTTGGGAAAATTAACAGAAGACCATGGGGGAGAGGAAGGGAAAAAAAAGAAAAAGTTAGAGAGGGAAGGAGGCAAACCATCAGAGACTGTTAAAAACTGAGAACAAACTGAGGGTTGATGGGGGGTGGGAGGGAGGGAAGGGTGGGGGATGGGCATTGAGGGGGACACCTGTTGGGATGAGCCCTGGGTGTTGTATGGAAACCAGTCTGACACTCAATTTCATATTAAAAAAAATGTAAGTCCAGAAAAAGAAAGAAAATCCCCACTGAAGAAATAGGTTAGTGAATTACATGTTGCAAAGTATAACTTTGTATTCTCAGCTTGATTACACGTTTTCAAAGTCCCCGGTGAACCCATGTGTATTTCACTGTTTTTGAAAACAGTTGTGAATAATTAGCGTGAATGTCTGGGAGCAGTTTGATGAAGGCGGTTAGCATATGTGCCTGCAAAAGAGGTCAAACGGAGGGGTCGTCTCACTGAAATCACCGCGAAGATGAGCCAGGGCGTCATGAGTTCACAGCGGGATAGTTGGACCTAATGAGCCCTGTGCCCCTCTGCAGAGGTTTCGTGTGGGCAGAACCAAAGGGCAATTGCAGATCAATGCAAAGGAGTCGTTGAAATGCTCAATCTGTGTTTTCTCTACTTCTGGGCTGTATTGGGTCCGCACGCACACATGAAAGGTGGTATCTGTGATTAACGGACACAAGAGGTTTATTTTGAAAGATCTTAGCCATTAGTGACGGCCATTATATAGGAGCTTGTCTGTTCTCCCCCACTTTCTCAGGATAAACCGGGTAGAACACCAACACCTTTGTTGGCTCTGTGAAATGGACAGGTGCGTGTTCGTAAAATGGCATCCGTGCTACCTCTGGTTCTGAGATCTTTTAATTATTTAGCTTTTATAGGACTGCAGGCTCTTGTAAGCTTAATTAAAGCTCTAATTTCCTCTGGGACATGTAGATGAATTTGTTGGGCAAGGACTAAAAATCTCCAGTGAAGGAGTTTGGAGGGGGAAGCAGGAAAGACTAGTGAATCTTAATTCTTCCTAGACTAATAGGAATTGGTTTAAAACAAATGTGCACCCAGTGCTGAGAAAAATGTCCCTCTCCAGAACTTTGGAGAGAATTTAGATTAAATTCCACCTTTATTAATTCTGTAAGTCAAAATGATGTTGACTATTTTTCTGCCATTATAGTACCCACTTAATTCCACCTCTTTTCATTTGTCTTTCTCCTAATATTTTTCTCCTCCTTCTTCTTCCTCCTCCTTCTCTGGCCATTGAAGAAATGGGTAAATAGAGGCAAAATCTAAAAAGAAATCCAGGGGGCTGTTAGGAGAATTGGCAATTGACATCAATAATTGCAGAAACTTTCCCTTCCCAAATCAAAATAGGTGACCAAAGCAAAATAAAACAAAGCAAAAATATATAGATTAGATAGCTAGATGATAGATAGATAGATAGATAGATAGATAGATATGATGGATACATAGATATGATGGATAGATCAATGATAGATAGATAGATGATGGATGGATAGATGGATAGGTAAATAGATGATAGATATGATGGATGTATGATGGATGGATAGACAGATAGTTGGGTGGGTGGATATATAAATAGATGACAGATAGATGGATAGATGATCGATAGATATGATGGATGGATGGATGATGGATGGATGGATAGATAGATAGGTAGGTGGATGGATACATAAATAGATGATAGATAGATAGATAGATAGATAGATATGATGGATGGATGATGGATGGATGGATGGATGGATGGATGATGGATGGCTGGATAGATAGGTGGGTGGATGGATACATAAATAGATGATAGATGATACATAGATAGATAGATAATAGATGGATGATAGATTAAAAACATATCAAGAATTATGTTCAGTCTCCAAAACACCCGCTAGCTGGGTGATTTACTGGAAAGGAATCCTATTATTCACCAAATGTTAAAAGTGCAGCCAACACTTACAGTAGCAAAGGCTACTATCTTTTTAAAAGAGCAGGAAAACAAAGCTGTTTTCCCATATGGCAAATAAGATACAGTTCACGCATCCACAGTCGTGCTGACAACGCGGGAGCTCCTTAGTTGTAACACACAGTGCTTTCACTCAGCACATGAACTATGTCAGGAAAACATCCAACATATGAGGGATAAAAACTGTGTTACTGACAACAAGTTTATTCGGGGGGAGGGAATTATTTTCCAAGAAGAAAAGATGGTGGGAAATAAACGGAAGTGTTCCGTGTCATCTAAGAGTTTGTACAGAGTGTGTGTAACGACAGAGCAAAGGAGACAGCGAAGAAATAGGTGATGAAGCCAGAAGCATCCAGGTGGCCCAGATGTTGTATATATGCCAGCAAGAGACACGGGGGGCAGGATGCACAGGTAGGGTCATGTTAGGATTGGACCAACCAAGTGATTCCTAATGAGGCAAGGAGTCTCCTTGCCACCCGGCCTCAGAATGTGATTGAAATGAACACTACCTGTCATAAACACACACACTTATGGCCTCAGTATTCTGCCACTTTGGTAATAATATATCAGCACATCATGTCCTCTTATCAACACAAAGAAGAACCTAAGTTCTGTTTTCACTCATATGTGGAACCTGAGAAACTTAACAGAAGGCCATGGGGGAGGGGAAGGGGAAAAAACAGTTTCAAACAGAGAGGGAGGCAAACCATATGAGACTCTTAAATACAGAGAACCAACCGAGGGTTGATGGGGGGGTGAGGGAAAGAGGAAAATGGGGGATGGGCATTGAGGAGGGCACTTGTTGGGATGGGCACTGGGGGTTGTACGTAAGCGATGAACCGCGGGACTCTACCCCCAAAACCAAGGGCACACTTTACACAATGTATGTTAGTCAACTTGACAGTAAACTGCATTTAAAGAATAAAAAATAAAAATAAATTAAGAAAAAAAGAAGTGAAATTGAATCAAGTTCATGGATATGGAAGAGATCAGGGTGAACGGATACCAGGAAAGTTTTTCACTCTATGAGCAAGACCTCGGCGTCACTATGAAATATATCAGCCGTGTTCTGGCAGAAAATGGACGCCTGTGTGTGCATTGGAGACCGAATTTATAATTGTACTGATTGTGTTCCTCCTAAGTACATTCCTTCCCCTTGAATTCTTATGTGTGGGCTGATTCTATACACAGCAGAGATAGAAGACAGGGAATACAGCAGTTAATGGAGTTGGGGAGTCGCTGAGACAGTCAATATGCGATACGATTAAACTCCAAAGATACACCTAGAAGTTAAACAAAATCAGTGGTTACGTAGAGTTTGGATGCCACTGGCTCTTTCTCACAGGCCCTGGAAACATAAGTCACCTGCTTCATTGACTGTGGCCTTTGCGATGGGTAATCCTCAAATTTTGAAGTCACAACTGTGAAATACTTTCAAGTTTCCTTTTTGTGATTGTTAGGCACGCATCCAGGTAGAAAAGCAAAAGATTCCCGGGAATAAAGTCTTGTCTAAGTCCAACGTAGCCGCAGAACTCCGCCGGATGCTAGGCTGGGAAGCGGAACCAGGTTAAAATGAAACACAGCACAGGAACGGTTCAACGCGAGCCTCTGGTTAACCAGGGTGTGTGACTCGTTGCTCAGGCTGTCCCGTCCACTGAAAAGAAAGGGCATCATTGCATGGCATGAATGGGCGTTGCTTTTCCAAGGAAATGTCACAGGCATCAAGGGGGAGAGTCAGGGACGAGAAAACGCACAAGCAAAGCAACACCGTTTTGCTGTGTATAGCAAATTGCCACAAATGCAGCACTTGATGTTGGGATAATCGCTCGGAAGCAGCATCTCTGTCAGTGAGTTAAGAAACCAAGAAGAAAAAACCCCAAACAACCCTCAGCACATGCGTAGTCCTTGCCCTGTGAATACTGCAATTTAGATAGATGCTTACCATCTCTTTTTCATGTGCTTTGAGATGCCTAGACAGGTGTCCTGACAAAACACAGTGAAATCACACGGACCAGAATAACTGGTGCCTTATGCCGTTCATTTGCAAGTTTGGGGGAAGAAAGAAGTCAAAAAGGGAAAAATAAAATGGAAGGAAAAATGAAAAGAGCCAAGGCAAGCAGTGCAGCTTAACTGGGGACGTGCTGGGTGGAGGGTGGGCCGGAAGAGATGAAGAAGACAAAGGAACAAGATGGGGTATTTGGGGGGAGCTGCATGGATGGATGCCCGGTTTCCATTGGGGTTGGCTTGGTGTTCCACGAGGACCCAACAGGCACCATTGAGCACGACGTCTTTTGTGCCCATAAGCCACCAGTCGGAATGCACTCATTGGTGTTCTGAGCCTTCATCCATTCTGCCCCACGGGCACACACAGTCTCGAAGAGCTAAGGAGCTTTGATGACCCACCCGTTCCCCCAGCCAGCGCAGCCTTGGTGAGCAGACAGATTGCACAGCACTCAAGACTGGGTGGGTCTAGCTCCTGATGCATAAAAAGAGACCTTGAATGCAGGAGTTAGAGATTCTCTAGGACAAGTTCTCGGTGACTTTGGCTGCCTCACTCTACTACAGATATTCTAGAGGACAACCTTTTAGCAATAACGGCAAGGCGCAGCACACCCGTCTGCGAGGGGGTGAGTTGTCCAACCTTTCTTACGGGTGTCTGTGTTATGGGTGGACTCTCGGGGACTGTTAAACAGTTAATCTAAGGCAAATAAAATGGGAAAATGGAAAAAAAAAAGAGTGTTAAATGCTTAACTGTTTCAGTGATTTTAATTAAAACATTTGTCACGCTTGAGACTAATTAGTAATTACATAAGAACTTTATTATGTCGTGGCGACGAAACATTGCTTTGGGTTTCAGAGCAAATTTGAGTTTCAAGTAAATAATTGTTTTAAGTCAGAATTAATTACTTCATAAATTATGTAGCCACAGGATCATTTTAATGAACTTATGTTTGTTAATAAATTTGTCAAGGTCTTCTTTGCTCCAGGACTAAAAGGCATATTGTTTAATAAGTTACCGGACATAAAGCAAAATGCTCAAAGGTTGCACGTGGATTGAAAGTGTTTTTTATGTGTAGCATTTAAGGCCACGGTGGTATGTTACTTGAAAGTACGTATATCAATAACGGGAAAGGTGCAGAAACAAGTTCAAAAATTAAAACAAAGCATATACTTTTGTATAGTTTATCTGGGAGATGAAATACTGAAACCGTGTGACATACACTGACATTCCAAAATATGTTTCACGATGTCTGTATGTGGGATTGGGGTGTCCCATGTTGCAAGGTTGGAGGTAGAAAGCCCTTCTGGGGTAACGATTACATGGAATAATTATGTACGAATGTTTCAGTGGGAGAAACACCTCCCAGAAATCGATGATAGGAGAGCTAGTTGACCACAGTGATGTAAAAATCCAAAGCATCGTCATAACTCGTCTTTGGGCTCCGAGAGTGTGAATCGTTTCATTTCTATCCATCTCAAAGGATGCATTATTGATAGCTCTTTAAGTAGAAGCCCTTTGTGGAAAGCCACCTTCAGTATGGAGAAAAGAAACGTACAAGGGATGCATGATGGGATCTGAGGAGTAACATCGGGCAAGTCAGTAGTTCTTTGTCAAGGTGGCTTTTGTGTGACAGCTGGAGGGATGGGCCCAAGTGAGGAAGGGAGATAGATGGTGGTCTCGGGTTCCTCCTTATTATGTGCTTCGTAGGGTGCTGGTCCGAGCGCCCACTGGCCCCGAAGGTTGCTGGGGACATGCACACGACTCACATCTACATCTGCTACTGGGGACCTGTGTCCTCATTGTAGCAGCTGCTTTGTGAGGCAAGAGTCCACTGCCCTTGCTAATTGGTCTCCTTCTCAGGTCCACACAACCTCTGGAGCTTTAAACACTGAGTGCAGAGACTTTATGATGCGACCCTCAGCTGTAAAACTGAGCATAGGGCCCACGAGGCTGTCGAGTTTCTATTTTACTTTTTACCTCTAGGACTTTTCCAATACATCGTCTATTCTACGCACATACGCTTCTCTCAGCTTCTTACCTTTTCTCATGGGATGAATCGTGTTCCCCAAAAAGATATGTTGAAGTCCTAATGTCAGGTACCTGTGAATGTGGCCTTATTTCAAAAAAGGATCTTTGCAGATGGAATCAAAGGAAGCCAGTAGGGTGGGCACTAATCCAATATTTGTGTCCTTACACAAGATAGAAGAGGAGAGATGCAGACACACAGGAGAAGCCACTTGAAGGAGGAGGCAGAGACGGGAGGGACGCGGCCACAAGCCCAGGGACGCCTGGAGCCTCAGAAGCTGGAAGAGGCGAGAAGGACCCTCCCCTAGAGCCTCAGGAGGGAGCACGGCCTTGCCCTGCCTGGATCTCAGTGGTCCTGTCCTGCCTGGATCTCAGTGGTCTTACCCTGCCTAGATCTCAGCCTTCTGGTCTCCAGAGCTGGGGAGGATGAATTCCTTTTGTTTTAAGACATCCAGTTTGTGGTCATCTCTTCTGATGGCCTTAGGAAACTAATATATTTTTATACAGAAATGCACAAGATGAAAAGGGCCACCAAAGCGCACAGATTTTCTCATACCCCTTTCTGGACAAAATGCGGGATGAATGATTTTTCTCTCTATGCTTTTCGCTTCCCTTTTTTCTTCATTAAACTTTTAGAGCAGAAGGATGAAGAGGAAGATCCCTATCTGCTATCACTTTGCATTGGGATCGTGTGGATAGTTTATGTCCTTTCAGGTGGGAGTTTAGTTGGAAGGCAGTCGTTAAAGTGCTTATTTTCTTTATTATTTGTAGTGTTTATTTTTTTTAAGTTTATTTCTGCAACAGAGAGAGACAGAGCATGAGCAGGGGAGGGGCAGAGAGAGAGAGGGAGACACAGAGTCGGAAGCCGGTTCCAGGTGCTGGGCCGTCAGCACAGAGTCCGACGCGGGGCTGGAACCCACGAACCGTGAGATCATGACCCGAGCGGAAGTTGGACACTTAACCGACTAAGCCACTCAGGCGCCCCATTTAAATGTTTAAATACACACTCCTTGCATACAAGCTCTTGGTTTAGTTCCTGTGATTTCCCCAGGGCCTAAAGAAGCCAGAGAATCCTACATGGACTCACTATTGGGCGCACACAGAATGAAATCACTGGTCTGGTGTCTTTCTTGCTGTATCACAATAGGCAGTCGGTAGAAACTTTCTATGAGACACGACTCTCTGGGAGAAGCATATGCTGGTCCCCTCTGTGCACTGGTTCATTGTGGGAAGCCAGGAAAGACTCACTTCTGTAGATTCTCAATTGTGCACCTAGGGTCCCAAGCACCCCCTCACATGTCTCAAGTGGAAGATGGAAATCGATGAGTGCTGAGGGTGTCCCCCATGGTGCTGAACTTTTTGTGTTGTGTACAAACATACTTTGGGGATTGTCTAATGTTGGTGTGTGTGTGTGTGTGTGTCTGAAAGAAGTAGACGGAAGGAGATAATAAAGAGGAAAAATAGGGCCACCATTTTGTCTGGCAAAAGGAAAGGACAGTGTTCCGATGTCGAAGGGAGTGCAAAGGTATCAGGGACACGTTTGGATGTTCATTTCTTTTTTTAAATTTTTTTTTAACGTTTATTTATTTTTGAGACAGAGAGAGACAGAGCATGAATGGGGGAGGGGCAGAGAGAGAGGGAAACACAGAATCAGAAGCAGGCTCCAGGCTCTGAGCTGTCAGCACAGAGCCCAATGTGGGGCTCGAACCCACAGACCACGAGATCATGACCTGAGCCAAAGTTGGATGCTCAACCGATGGAGCCACCCAGGCGCCTGTGTCATCTGTCTGTCTCTCTGTCTGTCTCTCTCTGACGTGTTTGTTTATAAGGTGCTCTCACCTCCATACACACACTGACCCTCGGGGTAGAGACAAAGCTCCATGAACTACGGGCTTGATTAATTCCAGCTTCGTTGCCCAAATCGTGGTTGGTGCCACGTTTATACTAAATAATTATCAGTGTAATTAATAATTTCCATCAATGCATGAGCGGCCTTCCTCATTGAGATGTTCAAGGTTTTCAGACTCAAAATATACCCATTATCTTCAACGGCTTTTCCTAGAAGAGCAGGTATGAATTATTCTTTCTTGTTTTTTTTTTTTTTTAAGTAGTCTCCACACCCAACATGGAGCCCAAGGCAGGGCTTCAACTCACGACCCTGAGATCAAGACCTGAGCTGAGATCAAGAGTCAGATGCTTCAACAAGTCCGCCATCCAGGCGCCCCTGAATTATCCCGAATTAGTAGTTTCTCAGCTAACAGAAAGATCAGAGAACCTGTGATTTTTGTGTGCCGATGCTCTGAGCCGCGTGTCTGATTCAGGATGGGGTGGAATCAGAGTTGCTTGGCTCATTTTGTTATCAACCACCCACATCAAACACAGAATGATGTTTCTATTACCTGAGGGTGTGTATTAGCCCGTGGAGCCTAATATTAAGAAAGGATGTTGGAAAAATTACCACTCCTCTGGCTGCTGGTTTTTGTTTTTTGTGTTTTTTTTTTTTTTTTCCACCCGGAAGACTTATTTACAGTTTTGACAAATTTCTCCCAAGTTACTTTCATCTTTTGGTAGTGAAGGCAAAGCATTGTCACATTAGGCCTGTGTTGACTTGATTTAAGAGTCTGAGCGTTTGTTCTGGCTGAAGGCATTATTGATGTGTCTGAGAGCGTATCGCAAAACAAATTAAAGTAATTACATGGAAGTAAAAATCCATTTAATGGCAAAAACAAAATTATTAAATGGCTAGACAGTAATCAAGCGGTGCATCTTAATTAAATAAAGTGGAATTTTTACTGCATTTCGAAGGGGCTTGCTTTCCGTCGGGGACTTTTCTGGTGTGGGTCGTCTTGCTCTTGAGTTCGGGGCCCAGGCTCTGGGTTTCTGGGATGACCCATTCAGGACAGAAATTTCCACACGGAGCTTTGGAGGAGGGGATGAGTGAGGATTCCCCGGGAAGCTGTTCTACACCCGAAGGACGCCCTGGAGACCTGAGTGCCGTGAGAGGGATGGCGGGTGAGTAGATCACAGCACCCCCTTCCCTGACTAGACAGAACAAGCGTCCTTCCTTGGGAATGTGGGGAATCTCTCCCAGCTTCAGATTCCTCCTGCCTAATATCAGGAGCCTTAGACAAGATAATACACATAAAGGTCTAGCTCTGAGTGTGGTCCATGATGAACATTTAATAAACAGCAAACATACCTGGGGTGACTATCTTTTGAGCCTGTGTCCAGGTACGCGGAACAACAGGTGCCCCAAGGATGTCCACCTCCTAACCTCCAGCTCCTGTGACGGTGTTACCTTAGGGCTCTCTTGTCCCAGCTCGTGTGTTTTCACCACTGTAGGGACTCACCTGCTTTTCTCCGTCATACCTAGATTCTAAAAAATCGAAGCGAGCCACCCAGTGCGCTGTGACAAAATAATAGTACATTCAAGGCTAACGGAGTGTTGATGATGTGTCTGTCACTGGTGTGTACCTGTAGTTCAAGTTTTCGTCATAAGACACTTGTGGGCCCAGGGTGTATCCGCATTTTATGGATTGAGAAACAGAGGCACCAGTGGGTTAAACAATGAGGATGCTCAGGCAGCCACTGGCCAGGCCACAATTTGACCCCATAAAGCTCCATTCCAGAACCAGAGTCCTAACAACTCTGTCCAACCCCCTCGAAACCCAAAAATGAAGTGACGCTGTGACATTGATGTCGGTCACCTCCATGGTATATTGATTGATGGATTGATTCATAATTTCCTATTCCTGGCTGGCTGGCCTTTCGGGCTCCAAGAAGGATTCCTGAGTGCAGATTTCCGGGTCTAGTGCCCCTGAGTGGGACTCAAGGGCCAACTCTGAAGATTCTTCATGTGATTCTTCATGTCATCAAGGATAAACACATCGATTGTTTCCATCGTCAGACAGATAAGAGATGTTTACATGCATGGAGGTATTTACCATGCCTCCCAGTGAAGGAGAACTTTCTGTCACGCTCAGAGACCGAGAAGTGTGCCAAAGTCCAGACCTAATTCTCTTTCGTCCCATGAGATGACAAACAATCCAGACTGTCTTATGGATTTCGCAATATTTTATTGTTTTTCAAGACCGTCAAGCATGATATTGACATGCATGATTACTATTATTTAACGTGTGTGTGAGCCTTATACCGTCTTCCAGATGATTGTGTTAATAGCTTCATCGTCTACGCCTTCAGTGGAACTCTGTTCGCTGGGGATTACATTTTTCCACTTCACAGATGAGGAAAGTAAAGTTTAAATAACCTAAGCAGGGAATGCAAAATGGCAAACTGATTAAGCCCCCGAGTAGGGGCTCAAAATTATGTGACACGCGACCCCATTCCTCAATTATTATGCCATAAAACGTGTCATGATTTGCAGATTTCATTTTGTAAAAGAAAAATTCAGTATTAATGCTAAAGAAAGGAATATGTCATTTTAAAATCTACCCAGCAGGGGCGCCTGGGTGGCTCAGTCGGTTAAAGGTCCAACTCTTGATTTCAGCCCAGGTCATGGTCTCACGATTCATGGGTTTGCGCCCCGCGTTAGGGTCTGTGCTGACAGCTCAGAGCTTCGGATTCTGTGTCTCCCTCTCTCTGCCCCTCCCCCGCTCACACTCTGTCTCTCTGTCTCTCTCTCTCTCTCTCAAAAAGAAATAAACATGAAAAAAATTGGAAAAAAAATGACAAAAAGAGAAAATCTACCCAGCAAGTGAGTATGGGGGTAATCACTTCAAACAGAATTAGTTTTTCACCCTTACATGTCATGTACCATTTTTACTTTATTTTTTTTTTCTTTTGGCTGCTTTTGTGGTGAGGGCTGCATTTTTATTGTCTTGTTATTTTGATGCACGATTCAACAAAGAGAAGGAAATAGGTGAACATTTGCTAAGCATTCGTGTTCTTTTATTTACATCTAGTAAAATGCAGCGGGGAAGCCTCAGGCCCTTTCAAAAAGGAAATTACCTTTGTTGTTGTTGTTTTTCTTTTTCTTTGTTTCTTTCATTTTTCTTTCTTTTTCTTTTTTTTTTCATTTCTTTTTTTTGCTGTTCCATCCAGTGCCTGTTGCAAATCGTTATCTTAGCACCGTTTTACTGGAGTGGTTTTGAGGCAACGATCTCGATGGATTTTTCTGCACAGAATATCTTTTTGCATAGTACTTAATCTAATTAATTTTTCTGTGTTCCTTTTAAAGAAAGTATCAGACTGTGCTGATAAAGTCTCTTTCTGCCAAACGTGACCGAAACCAGACTTAAATCAGCTTAAACAAGAGTGTAAGCTGTGTGACTTCAGCTGGTTTAGGTCTGGCCGGGACACGTCCGCGTAGAACGACTTAAACAGGGTTACCGGTGCTCTGGTTCCCTCTCCATCTTTTGGTTCCCTGTCCTTGGCAGACGGATTTCACTGGGCATGCAGAGTTCCTCCTTGCTGTGGAAAAGACGGCCACGTAGGGTCCTTGGGCACGTTGCCAATGGGAGGAAAATAATAGACCATCTTCCTTTTTTTCCCCTCTCCCAATCATGCTTGGAAGGATCTTGATCCTAATTTGATCTAGCACACGTGTTCTCCGTGGTGTTATCTCTGAACCAGAGGCAACAGAGATGTCTTTGGGAATGTATTAGACGTGCAGATTCTTGGGGCCTGCCCTCAACCTACAGAATCAGAATCTGTGGACTTGGGACCCGCCAATCTGTGTTGTGACAAGTCCTGCAGGTGACCGTGATGGTGCTTCGTTTTGCCTTTGTGGCTCTGGTGTCTCCCTGGAGCATTCCAAGACAAAGTGAGAGATTTCGTCAAGGCTGGGACACTGGCTCATTGGAGGAGGTAGAAAGGGGAGGTTGACTGACAGCCCAAGATTCCATGGGGAAGGCTTAGCTCCCGAAGGGTAATGGCAATTCAAGATGGCGGAAGACAACAGCATGGGTGGCATTGCCCATGCGTATCTCCTCACTTTGTGCAACTCCAAGTTCAGAATCTGTGGGGTTGAGTGATTCTTCCAGATGCCCAGGCAACCCATGGCCGAGGAATGTTTATTCAGCCTCCACACACCCAAGGTCTTCTAGCAAAAGGAAAACATCTCTACTTTAGTAGGAAGAAATATTTGGGAAAGGAGAATAGGGAGCCCATGTATGGAGACCCAGCTTAGGGGGTGCGTTCTCTAAGGAAGACCCGCACGGCCTCCTTCCCCACGTGCAGGTATACTTGTTCTCCCCCAGGGAGGATCTCCCATGTTTAGTATACTCCACGGCTACATCTCAGGTGCAGTAGGGTTTCCCTTTTTGGAACTGTAGAGATTTACCAGTGGGTCTCCATTGGTATGGTTTGGGGCATCTGAAGGTTGGTTATATCGGGTTATATTATGGCCTGAATGGTGGCCTCCACAAATACATACCTTGAAATTCTAACTCCCCGTAACTCAGAATGTATTTGGATACAGTCTCTAAGACATAATTAATGGCATATAAGGTCAGTAGGATGTGCCTTAGTCCAATAGGGCCCGTGACCTTATAAGAACAGGAGGTAAGGGGACACCTGGGTGGCTCAGTCGGTCAAGCGTCCGACTTCTGCTCAGGTCATGATCTACCAGTTCATGAGTTCAAGCCCTGCGTCGGGCTCTGTGCTGACAGCTCCGAGCCCCGAGCCCACTTCGGACTCTGTGTCCCCCTCTCTTTCTGCCCCTCCCCACCTCTCAAAATAAATGAGTCAACATTAAAAAAAGAAAGAAAAGGAGACAAGGACATAGAGAGCACACCATGTGTGGCCACAGGAAGGAGGCAATGTCCAAAAGCCACGGAAACAGGCCGACAAAAGAAATATAATAACTATTTTAAAAAATGCCTAGACTTTAAAAAAAAATCAAAATGTGACATATGTTCTAATTAGCGCTTTAATAAGACCAAAGTGGTCATGAGCATAAACCATAAAGATACCTGCAAGTGTTCTGAATCTCCTAATTTTCTACTCAAAAGTGTGAGTTGACTAATGTTGCCATAACAGAGTACCACAAATTGAGTGCCTTAAATAACATAAATGTATCGCCTAACAGTTCTGACAGTCATTAATTCTGAGATTAAGGGGTTGACAGTGCTGGGTTCTCCTGAGGGCTCCGGGGAGGAATCCGTCCGATGCCTCTCTCCATATATTTGTTAACACTTTTGTCTTCCGGGCAATTTTGCGCAATAAGACGTGTGCGCAATGAGTCATTCGACGAGAATGTAGGCATCTAACTCCGGTGGGGAGAATGCATCATAATGGTAACATTTGGCGAAAGGGGGATTTGTGTCGGGTTTAAAAAAAAGGAAAGAAAGAAAGAAACTTGGACACATCACTTGAGAAACACTCAGCTTTGTTCTCCTGCATTCTTGCATTTTAATTCCGTTGCTAATTAAATGAGACATTACGGTTTTCTATTCGTGTCACCGCGAAGCAATTTTTAAGCTACGGATGCATCTGGTCCGTGGATGCGCTTTTAAAGATGGAAATGAAGACACATGGGCCATTTCGCATAAAAGTTCTTATCCGGCTGGTGGAGGACTTGGTGATGTATGTCAGACAATCTGTGGCTCGCGTATCTCACGTGCACAGGGAACGGGAAAAGCCAACCTTTTTAGGTGAACTCACAATTACAACCGTGTGGAGTGAAGCGTGTCTGTTTGGGTGCCTTCCAGTATTTTTCACGTTTCCTCACGGTCCACAGGCGTGAGTAGCTTTCTCGTTCTACACGGGCATTTGGGGGATTCTTGATAACGTCTCATTGCTCGGCGGGCTGCTGGGCAGAAGATAAGTTGTAACGAAAAGGAGACCGACTTTGCGCGTAGGTAAGAGCCCAGTCCTCAACCGCTCAGCTCGGACACTTGGGGCGAAGTATTTAATTGGAGGCTTTGAAATGAGGGAGAATAGAAGCAAAGAAGGCTGGGTTGTGTTAATGGGATTTTCCCCCTCTTTACGGAAGTATGATTAACACACTGCGTTATATTAATTTCGAGTGTAGACACGCAGATCAGTGCAGCGGAACAGACAGCCCAGAAGGAAAGCCACGCATACATGATCAATTAATGGACAACAAGAGATGATTCCAGTGGCCTCAGGCCACCCCGTGTCCCCATCTTCTCTGACAACACAGGGTCCGCGTGGATCGCCTCGTGGATAGGTCTCTCCATGAAGGATCCCCTGTTGCCCTGACAGCAAGAATTATCCCTCTCACCTTGAGCAAGACGGCATCACAGCAGAGAGATCCACCTGTAGGGTGGATCTGACAAGACCTGAAACTTGTCACTTTCCAAGGGAACACCAAATGTAAATACAATTTCTATTCTGCCAGGTGGAAACGTTGGTTTTCTTTGACGTATTTTTGCTTTACGCTTTTCTCATGCCATGGGCGCTTATGGGGCACCCAGCCTGAGTGGGGGAAAAGGTATTAACGATTTTACCTCCAGGAAATCAAAACATACAAGAATATCTATAGCATGTTCTTGCGCAGAATTGGATATTAACTGTGTAATACACCGTCTTAAGTCCATGTGGAATGAGATGGGGTTCCAAAGACAAACACACTTGCTAAAAATCAATCAAGCACTTAATTTCAGTTAAAATATTATTATAAAGAGTTACTTATATATATGTATATATAATTTATATATATTATATATAATTATATATATATTATATTTATATATTTTTTATTATATATAAATATATTTTTACTATATATAATTATATATAATTATAATTATATATATAATTATATATATTATATATATAATTATAATTATATATATATAATTTATATATACATATATATTTTTTCCCCCTATAACATGTTGTTTATGCAGAATTAAGCCCATTAAATCCTAGAAATAATTCTGCTGTGGCTTCAAGCCGGATTGTTACATTTATCTGGGTGCGTGTTTATTAAGAACGATTCGTCTTCATGGCTTGTGAGTGTTAAGGAAAGGTCCCCAGAGCTCATAGGTGCATATAAACAATGTGCTGACTTTGATGAAATGCATCCTGTTCTTGTGTTTTCAGGGGGAGGAAGGAGACCCCAGAGCCCAACGTTGGAGTGTGAGACTGCTGCATTGATATTTGAGCCGCGACCCAAGGCGGTCCAACATCTGTCCCCCTCTCCCCTCACACCTGCGTTGAACTTGCCTTGTCATTGTCTTAATTATAATCCCTTCCAGCAGGTGGGTCTCCAGATGGGACATTATTCTGGACGATGGGTGTTTTTTTTCTCAGGACCGTTGGTTACGCAGCCACTCTGTCTCCATCAACAGGAGAATATTTAAATAAGTCCCGGGGGCATCTGGGTGGCTCCGTGGGTTAAGTGTCCAGCTTCGGCTCAGGTCAGGATCTCACAGTTCATGAGTTCGAGCCCTGCATCGGGCTCTTTGCTGACAGCTGGGAGCCTGGAGCCTGCTTTGGATTTTGTGTCTCCCTGTCTCTCTGCCCCTCTCCTGCTCTCCTTTTGTTTCTCTGTGTCTCAAAAATAAATAAACATTAAAAAATTAAATCAGTTACAGAAGCACAGGAATGCAGACTACCACAAAACTTAATAAAGAGGATCACGGAGAAGACATCTTCATTTCGGGATGTGTCGTCCTGGGATAAGAGTAACCCTCTGTCCTCAAAACGTGTGTGTGTGACCTTGGCTGCAGGGGTGTCCTGGATGGTCTGGTTACTTCATCCTGGAGTCTGCTGGGACGCCACACATCCTGTCATTTTTTTTCTGCCCAGGAGTTTCCCCATTACGTCTGTCACAGGGCTGATCCCCCTTTGCAAGGCTCTTGGGAGACTCGGACCGACACAACACAAGGGGGTCAAGCACTCTTGTCACGCACGTCACCTTTCTTTCTTCCTTTCTTTCTTTCTTCCTACCATATACGGATGTCTCACTAAATAGGTGCTTAAATAATGAAAATATAAAATAAAAATATATTTTTTTAAATTTTTTAATGTTTATTTATTTTTAAGAGAGAGAGATAGAGTGTGAGTAGGGGAGGGGCAGAGAGGGCAGGAGACGCAGAATCCGAAGCAGCTCCAGGCTCTGAGCTGTCAGCACAGAGCCCTACATGGGTCTCGAACTCATGAACCGTGAGATCATGACCTGAGCCAGAGTTGGACGCTTAACCCACAGAGCCACCCAGGAGCCCCCCCAAAATAAAAATACTATATATCCCTGAGTATTGCCATAGAACTATGATCTCAACCAATCTATCTATATACAAGAAACATGTACTTGAAAAATGTTGTGTAACTCTGCTAAAATAGCAACAAAATATTCCTTGTGGTTTTTTTTTTCAATGTTCTGCATTGTGAAATGTTAACAGCTTGCTCTCAAATGAAACAATGTAATTTTTCACTTTAAGTAAACTTGTAGGGAATCTTTGCCTCTGTGTGTGTGTGTGTGTGTGTGTGTGTGTGTGTGTGCATATGTTAACTATTGTCGTTTCTGCATTTAATTTATTTACTTGCGTGCACCATTTAATTTACTGAACATTTTTAGCGAGACGTAACTGCTATAGAGCCTTGTGTAAGTTTAAGGGGTACAACGTGTTGCATAGATACACTTAAATGTTGCAATATGATTTCTACCACAGTGTTAGATGAACCCTTGGTCAGGTCACAGTATTGCCATTTCTTTTTTGTGGGGGTAAAAATTAAGATGAGGTTTCTTAGCAACTTTGAAGCAAGTAATACAGTGCTGCTCACAATGGTCACAATGTTGTGCCTTAGATCTCCAGAAATTACTCATTTTCTAACTGCAACTCTGTAACCTTTGGGCCGTGCGACCCCATGTCCCCCACATCCCAGCCACTGGCAAAGAGTATTCATTTAAAAATTTTTTATTGCGATCAAATACATGCAAAAGTTACCATTTTAACTATTTTAAAGGGCACGATTCAGGTCTGTTTAGTATACCCACAATGTGGTGCAACCCCCACAATTATCTAGCTCCAGGACGTTTTCATCATCCTAAATGAGACCCTATCCCCATGGCACCCCCTTCCCCACCCCTCCGCGAACACCTGACATGTTTTCAAGCCTCATGGATAAACGTGTTTTAGGTTAATAAAAGCCAAATCAAAACAGATTTTAAAAAGGGGTTTTGGCGTTTCAGATTCTGTGTCTCCCTCTCTCTCTCTGCCCCTCCCCTGTTCATGCTCTGTCTCTCTCTGTCTCAAAAATAAATAAACGTTAAAAAAATTTAAAAAAAAAAAGGGGGGGGGTGCTTTTGGGTGGCTCAGTCGGTTGAGCGTCCAACTCTTGATTTTGGGTCCGGTCGTGATCCCAGACACGTGGGATGGAACCCCCCTCGGTCTCCGCATTGAGCGTGGAGTTTGGTTGGGATTCTCTCTCCCTCTCTCTTTCTGCCCTTTCTCTGCCCCCTCTCTCTCTCTTTCATAGTTTCATACTGACTCACATCCTGTTCTACGTATCTTCTGTGTTAATAATTTCCTAGTCAGCCTGTGTAAGCTCATGTGTTTGCTGGGGGGTCATCTGCGTGTCGTAACAGCTGAAGCCATTGAGAAATTATGGTGGAAATGTGCACCATCAGATTTCAAGCAAAGCTGGGGATGGGGGAGCCTGTCTTACTGTTATCGGGACTTAGTTCACATTTTTTTTTAGTGCACAATTTTAATTTTGTTTTGCTAAGCCAGACTTTCTTAGCCTCGGCACTGTGGAGAGGTAGGGGTGAGCGATTCCTTGAGGTGGGGCCGTCCAGGGCCTCTGGGATGTTTGTTACAAGCATCCTTGATCTCTGTCCACTAGATCCCAGTGGCATTCTAGAGTGTCAACCTCAGATACTCAAACATGTTTCCAGGAGTTTTCTATCGTCTCCTGCAGGGAAAATAAGAGTGGTAAAACAACACTTAACTGAGAGCCATTGACCTAAAGCATGACATTGGGGTATGGGCAAAAGTAAATTTCACAGCATTATTTTTAAAAAAAGCAGAATGAAAAAATTCTCCAAGAATTAAAAAGAAAATCAATTCTAGCACAAAATATAAAGATATTTATCATTGCTGATCTTCTGATCTCCATCCCAAACTTTTGGTTTTTATTAAAATGATATTAATCATGGGGCGCCTGGGTGGCTCATTCTGTTAAAAATCTGACTTTGCTCAGGTCAGGATCTCACGGCGTGTGAGTTTGAGCCCCACATCAGGCTCTGGGCTGACAGCTCAGAGCCTGGAACCTGCTTCAGATTCTGTGTCCTCGTCCCTCTCTGCCCGTCCCCTGCTCACACTCTGTCTCTGTCTCAAAATAAAATAAAAACATAAAAAGTATCTTAAAAAATGGTATTAAGCATGATGATGACCCTGGAGATTCTATGTAAGAAACTACTTATTATCCATAAGAGATTTTCGAGGTCCAAAAATGCTAAACAATGTGCTCCAAGGCATAGTCCTGGTTGTGAGTCAGGATTATTTCTCAGGCTGGCTTCAATTTTTACAAAGGCCTGATATGCTGTATCACAGTCAGGAGGACGTTTGCAGAAAAACAAAAACAAAAACAGTCCACAAGAAAGATTGAGACAAGCTATAGAATCAATGCAGTTGGAATGCAAAATGGCTTTTATATCTTTTAATTTTTTTTTTTTTTTTTAAATTTATTTTCAACGTTTTGTATTTTTTTATTTTTGGGACAGAGAGAGACAGAGCATGAACGGGGGAGGGGCAGAGAGAGAGGGAGACACAGAATCGGAAACAGGCTCCAGGCTCCGAGCCATCAGCCCAGAGCCTGACGCGGGGCTCGAACTCACGGACCGCGAGATCGTGACCTGGCTGAAGTCGGACGCTTAACCGACTGCGCCACCCAGGCGCCCCTATCTTTTAATTTTTTTAAACAAAGTGTTACTTTATTTATTTTTTAACGTTGATTTATTTTTGACAGAAAGAGACAGACAGAGAGAGACAGCAGGGGAGGGGGGTGGGCAGAGAGAGAGGGAGACACAGAATCGGAAGCAGGCTCCAGGCTCTGAGCCGTCAGCAAAGAGCCCAACGCGGGGCTCAAACTCACAGACTGGGAGATCGTAACCTGAGCTGAAGTCTGACGCTCAACCGACTGAGCCCTCAGGGCGCCCCAGGCTCTTGTATCTTTAGTAGATGGTGAGAGTCAGCGTTCCACCTGACCTGTTTGTGTACACTAGCTAGAGAGAGTTTCATCTTTTGACTCCTTGGAAAATTTGAAACTTTTTCATTGTGCATGCTGTATAGATTTGTGGTTGTTGTTTAATTTTCTTGTAATATATGAGCTTTGAAAAGTAAAATAAAATAAAATAATAAAACAAAACAAAACTGTTGAATAGAAACATGACAGTTCAGAGGGTTTAGTATGTACATGAAACGTCTCAATGTCAAGAGTAAATACAGCAAACGCTGGGAACTTCAGTAGATTATGAAAAGATATTCGTACATCTGTCTTAGGAGACAAACACTTTCAAGTAGAAAATCACGTTGATTGAACGTCTTGTTTATCTGCAGATAGTCGCGGAGGCAGAGTTTTCCTCTGTGATAAGAAGAGACTGGCAGATTTTGCTTTTGTTTTTCTTGATGACTTTAAATATTGGTTTTTGTAAAAGCAGGCACTTTGGCCGTGGCTGAAGTGACAAAGGTGTTCAGACAGAGCTCAAATGCTGAGTTGCAAAACTGAAAGGGATCATGTAATGTTCACTTAAAAATGTGATTTCACCTGCCCCGGAGGAGCCCCTCAGGGGATTTGTGGCTGACTTTGGTGCCAGCATAAAATCCTGATTACTAATGGTTCTTAGCTCACATAAGAACTATTGCAGGGGCATCTGGGTGGCTCAGTCGGTTGAGAGTCCGACTTCGGCTCAGGTCATGATCTCACGGTGTGTGAGTTTGAGCCCCGTGTCAGGCTCTGTGCTGACGGCTCAGAGCCTGGAGCCTGCTTTGGATTCTTTGACTCCCTCTTTTTCTGCCTCTCCCTCGCTTACACTCTCTCTCTGTCTCAGAAATAAATAAATATTTACAAAATTAAAAAAAAAACAACTATTGCAGCTAGAGAAGATCCCGTAGAATGGGTATCTGTGCCCTCCTAAGGCCGCATGGTTTTCAATGTCACGTTCAGCTGATGACCCTCACGTTTACACAGCAAACTCCGCCCGCGTCTCTGAGCTGTCGCAGAATCCGTCCCTCCACCTGACTTTGCCACCAGCGTCCTGCATAAACCACCTTCAGGATGGACCTCAGGGTCTTCATTTACTACTGCTGCATGCTTCACATAAACTTCCTTGTAGGTATTTGAGGATCTACGGATGTTCCCCTGTGGTATGCTTCGTTTCTATTTCATTAATTTTTCTTCTGATGGTTGCTGTTTTCCTATTTGGGGATTCCTCTACTGTTCTTTTACTAATTTCTATAGTTGAACTTTTAATTTTTTTTTTAAAAAAACTATCGATGTCTACACATTTATATACGTTTTGGGAGATCTAACTACCATCTCTCTATTTACCTATTTTCCATATCTATCTATCTATCCATCCATCTGTCCATTCATCATCCATGCACCCATCACCTACCCATCCATCCATTTACCCATTCATCCATCCATCTACCATCTATCCATCCATCCATCACCTATCCAACCATCCATCTATCCATCATCTGTTATCTATGTATCTATTCATCCATCTATCATCTATCTATCTATACATCCATCCATCCATCCATCTACCCATCATCTATTATCTATCTACCCATTCATCCATCTATCATCTATCCATCCATCCACCCATCAGCCATCCATCTATTTATGCATCCATCAGCTATCCAACCATCCATCTATCCATCATCTATTATCCATCCATCCATCCATCCATCCATCCATCTTCTATTATCTATCTATCTATCTATCTATCTATCTATCTATCTATCTATCCACCCATCATCTATTATCTATCTATCTACCCATTCATCCATCCATCATCTATCCATCCATCCACCCATCAGCCATCCATCTATTTATGCATCCATCAGCTATCCAACCATCCATCTATCCATCATCTATTATCCATCCATCCATCCATCCATCCATCCATCTTCTATTATCTATCTATCTATCTATCTATCTATCTATCTATCCACCCATCATCTATTATCTATCTATCTACCCATTCATCCATCTATCATCTATCCATCCATCCACCCATCAGCCATTCATCCATCCATCTATCCATCCATCCATCCATCTTCTATTATCTATCTATCAGTCTATCCACCCATCCATCCACCCATCAGCCATTCATCCATCCATCTATCCATCCATCCATCCATCTTCTATTATCTATCTATCAGTCTATCCACCCATCCATCCACCCATCATCCATCTGTACATCTATCCAGCACCTATCCATCCATCCATCATCTATTGTCTATCTATCTATCTATCTATCTATTCATCCATCATCTATCTATCTATCCATCCATCCATCTATCCACCCATCATCTATTATCTATCTACCCATTCATCCATCCATCACCTATCCATCCATCCACCCATCAGCCATCCATCTGTCCATCTATCCATCCATCCATCCATCCATCCATCCATCCATCTTCTATTATATATCTGTATATCTATCCATCTATCTATTCATCCTTATATCATGTATTTCTATATCCATCCATCCATTCATACAACCACCCATCCATGTATCTACATCTATACCTCTCTATCTCAATCTATATCTATCCCAAAACTCCTCTATTCCCAGAGCTTCTTCAATATGTAAATATGTGGTAATTAAACCTCTGTTTGGTTAAGCAGATAGCCAAAAGCTAGCCAGGAATTCCTCATCCCGATTGGTAGACACCTTTTCAGTGTGATCGATCTTCTCCTCCTTCCTCTGACAGATGGATTTTACTTCTTCATCACCTTGAATCTGTTATTGTCCTGTGACTTCCTCTGACCAAAGGACTGTGAGCTGCACAGCCAGGTGGGAGGCTTGGTTAAACCCCTTGGAGCTGCCTCTCTTGCCTGCTTGGGGTCTGAGACCAGTCGCGAAGGATCCCGCACTGACCTCATCTGGTCCCCATGGTCTTGGCAAATGGGCTCCTGAGGAACCCAAGATGGGAGCAGCGGAAGAACCACTGAGTTGAAACTAACCCACATTGCGGACCACCAGCATAATGAGCAAATAAAACCTTTACTGTTCTAAGTAACTTCATTTTGTGAGCAGATATGGACCACTGATTTCCTTTGTAAACTATGAATTAATTAGGGTTGCATATTTTATTATTCTGAATACACATTTTTATGTTACAATTCTTGTATTCCAAATATACAATCTGTTTTTTAAAAAACTGTCTTTTTTATTTTCTTGCTGTCGTCTCTCTTAGTTGCTGTGATCAGAGAGGGAATTTGTATGCTCTTGATTATTTTAAATGCATTGAGATTTCTCTTATATTCTGGTATATGGCTGAGTTTTATGAATATATTCAAAGGAATTATTTAGTGTCTGTTGAATTTGCAAGTACTCTAGATTCACTCTGTTTTTTTTGATGGACATTTTAAAAATGCATACTCAGGATTTACAAGAACAATTTATAAAATATATGTGAATACAGTGCTTCAAAATACATAGAACAGCCATGAGCCAATCACCATCGTTTCCAGTCCCCATTAAAAAAAAATAATGCGGGGCGCCTGGGTGGCTCAGTCGATTAAGCGTCCAACTTCAGCTCAGGTCACGATCTCGCGGTCCGTGAGTTCGGGCCCTGCGTCGGGCTCTGGGCTGATGGCTCAGAGCCTGGAGCCTGCTTCTGATTCTCTCTGCCCCTCCCCCGTTCATGCTCTGTCTCTCTCTGTCTCAAAAATAAATAAACATTAAAAAAAATTAAAAAAAAATAAAAAATTAAAAAATAAAAAAACTAATGCTCTTATATTTGACTTCTTGATTCCATTAACTTCTATCTGCTTGCAAGAGGAAGCACTCAACTGAATTTCATATGTTTTAATTGACTTCGCTTATTAAGAGTATTACTTTGTGTCTATGTACCAATACACAACGCATTGAGTATTTTGTGCCTTTGGCTTTGTATACATGGAATCATTTCTTGTGGGTCATATGGAACTTGCCTTTCCATGGAATAGTATCTGTTGAGTTGAAGGCACGTTGTTAGGCAATAGGAAACACCACACATGGAACCGTCTCCACAGTGTCTTTGTCCATCTTGCCATCGATGGACATTTTGGTCGTTCCTATTATTTTATTACTACAGATGGTACTCTGGGGAAAATTATCACCCATACCTCTTGAGGTCCTCAGGATGCCTGGATTGTAGACACCTCTTCACACTTAGTAGATGGTGCTATATTGGTTTCCAAAATGGATAGTGCCTGATGATTTCATTTTTCATTCATAGCGTTGGGTGAGGAAGTGTCTCTCACTGTGGTCTCTTCCTAATTGATTGCAAAGCATATAAAAGAGGGTTTTGCATAGTGTTTCCATTGTTCATAATTTCATCCTCTCAGTGTTCTAGGGGAATGTATCCCCCAACATTAAAGATTGACTAAGTTCCTGGTTTTCACTGTCTTCATTTTCACTTGATGCTAAGACATGTAAAGCTTATTAATGGCTTTCTTCTCAAGTGAGCACTAAAGAACATTTTTTTAGAACACAGAGGGAAAACAAACAAGAAATTAAATCAGTTAATTATTTGGGAGACCGTGTCAAACTACACGCAAGTAGTTCTTTCGTGAATTAAAAAGATTGTTTTTAATAATCCAAATAAAAGTTGGAGAGGAGTTAACATGGGATAAAAGAAAAGATGTTCCCTCCATGAGGATATAGTGTATTTTCCCATATACCTGTCCACTGACCCATTTACTTGCTCATATACCTCTCTGTTTCATGAGAGGGCATATAATCTCTCTGCCATGAATGGCGTGTGCACTTATCAGGAAAGATATTTAACCTTTCACACTGAGTCACTCTTGTTGGATTTGCGTTAGTGTTGATTAGTGGCTTTGTGTGTTTCCGTAGTAACGTATGTCCTCAAAAAGAGTCTGCTTACACTATAAAAGGTGATAAGACAATGATAGAAGGAGGTTATCGAGGGCTTTAAATTAGAATAGAAAATAATTATGAAATGGCAGATTAAGTCTATGTGTGAGTGTCTCTCTTCTGAATGCTTGCCAGAACTTACAGACCAAATTCACGTAGACCAGCCGTTGTCAAATTACCACCTGTTGATGCACCTGCTACCACGTGGGGACCTTGTGAAAGTGCAGATTATGGACTGGTAGGTTTGGGCCACAGCCTGAAATTCTGCAGCTCTCACCGGCTGGAGGCGGGTGGTCCCAGCACTCACTTCGGGCAGCAAGGCTTTTCAGTAGGATCCTCCTCGGGCAGTTGGCTTTTGTCAGTCGCTTCTACAACTTTATACAGCGTATTACTTTCATCACAATCTTCTTTGAGGTCGGTGAAGTGAATTTAAATAACTTGGCTTCACTCACGGTGAACACTGTACACCTGCACAATTGTAACTGTACATTGTTGTGGACATTTGGAGCTGAAAGGAATTTAGGGAATCATTTGATGAGGCAGATTTCATATAACATATAAGTAGTCATTTAAATATACAACTCAGTGTTGGTTTGTACATCTGTAATGTTGTGCAACATTTATGTCTATGTAGTTCCAAAATGTTTTTATCACCCCAAACTGGACCCCATACCCTTTAAGCAGTGACCCCTCATGGACCCGTCACAGGCTCTGGCAAACACTGATCTACTTTCTGTCTCTATAGATTTGTGTTTTCAGGGCATTTTATACAGATAATATAGTACAGTATGTGGTCTCTTGCCTCTAACTTCATTCAGTGTAATGCTTTCAGGGCTCATACATGTTGTAACACATGTATCACATGTGTTACATTTTTATTAATGAATAGTACTCCATTATGTGGACATGCAGCCCATTTTGTTTATCCATCCACCCACCCATCCATCCATCCACCCATCTGTCCATCCATCAACCCACCCATCCATCCATCCATCCATCCATCCATCCATCCATCCATCTATCCATCCATTGATCCATCCATCCATCCATCTACATATCCATCTATCGACACATCCATCCATTCACCCATCTGTCCATCCATCCACACATCCATCCATCCACTCACCCATCCATCCATCCATCCATCCATCCATTGATGGACATTTGAGTTGTTTCCCCTTTTTGGCTGTTGTCAATCATGCTGCTGTGAACATCTGTGGACATGTATTGGGGCACCTATTTTCACTTCTTTTGGCCGTATGCCAATCAATTTCTTTTTACCTGGAGCCCACTGTGACATCCCTGTATCAGAGAAGAGAAGATCAAACCTTGCTTGATAAAGGCAATGTAAGGTAGGCACCTGATTTCCTGTGTTGGATGTCTTTCCATTCCTGCCAACTCTACACCCAGGTAGACACCCAAGCATGTCTGGTGTGGAGTCCTGGAGACTAAATCCAGATCCATAAGCCACCCCGGTTACTTTTACACAGGGCTAGTTCACGTTGGTGTTTGGCAGGGCAAGGTGGAAACTTCCATGTTCCAGCTTGTTGGCCTGTCGTTCGTGGCACAGTATTTAAGCCATTAAAGCATGAGACTAAATATCTGCATTGTTCTATTTAAGTGATGAGCCACTAAATCCTACTCTTGAAATAAGTTGAACTGCGAACAAAAAGGAACACATTTTAATGGAACAATAAAAAGTCCGTGGCCCGAGAGAAGTAAAGGTCACTGCTCCTAAATTTGCTTTGTTCACATTTGGGGGATTCAAAGAAAATTCAAAGTCATCATCCTTGGAGACCGACATAATCACTGTGGCAATAGAAATGTGCTGAAATGTGAGAACAGTCACTCCAGAATGTGGCTCTATTTCATTTTCGTAAACGTATAAATGAATACATAGCTATGTCTTTATTACACTTAGTATGGGTAGTTTACGTGGTAGAGAAGTTTGCTGTAGCTGCCATCACACATGATCAGTAACTTATTGGTTAAATACTTACTGGTTCTGTTAAAACAACAGGAATTCATCCTCTCCCAGCTCTGGAGACCAGTGTCTGAGATCCAGGCAGGGCAGGGCCACTGAGATCCAGGCAGGGCAGGGCCACTGAGACCCAGGAGGGGCAGGACCGCTGAGATCCAGGCAGGGCAGGGCCTCTGAGATCCGGCAAGACAGGGCCGCTGAGACCCAGGAGGGGCAGGACCACTGAGATCCAGGCAGGGCAGGACCGCTGAGATCCAGGCAGGGCAGGACCGCTGAGATCCAGGCAGGGCAGGACCGCTGAGATCCAGGCAGGGCAGGGCCGCTGAGATCCAGGCAGGGCAGGGCCGCTGAGATCCAGGCAGGGCAGGGCCGCTGAGATCCAGGCAGGGAAGGACCACTGAGATCCAGGAGGGGCAGGGCCGCTGAGATCCAGGCAGGGCAGGGCCGCTGAGATCCAGGCAGGGGAGGGCCACTGAGATCCAGGCAGGGCAGGGCCGCTGAGATCCAGGCAGGGCAGGGCCACTGAGATCCAGGCAGGGCAGGGCCGCTGAGATCCAGGAAGGGCAGGGTCACTGAGATCCAGGAGAGGCAAGTCTGCTGAGATTCAAGCAGGGCTGTGCTCCCTCCTGAGGCTCCAGGGGAGGGTCCTTCCTGTCTCTTTCAGCTTCTGGGGCTCCAGGCGTCCCTGAGCTTGTGGCCGCGTCCCTCCCGTCTCTGTCTCCATTTTCACATGGCTTCCCCTATCTTCTTACAAGGACACCTGTCATTGGATTTCAGGCCACCGGATCCAGGATGAGCTCACCTCCCCATCTGTCACTTAATTACATTTGCAAAGACCCTGTTTCCAAGCAGGTTTCATTTAGAGGTGTTGGAGGTTAAGATTTCGACATAGCTTATTGGAGAAGAAGTTTTACACATTCTACTAAGACTCAGTAAATTAACATAGACTCCCTAAGAGCGGATTTTTAAGGGGGTCACAGCATGTGGGGGAATTGCAAAGCCATGGCGGTGAGGGGTTTCTATATCAAAATCCTGCTAAGGGAGATACTTTAACATTATAATTAAATAGTTCAGCTTGACTTTTTTCCAAAAGAGAGAGACAGAGACAGAGAGAGAAAGAGGAAAGGGGGGGGGGCGGAGAGAGAATCCTAATCCACATCCGGGGTGGAGCCTGGCACAGGGCTTGAGCTCACGACCTTGGGATCATGACCTGAGCTGAGATCAAGGGTCGGATGCTTAACCACATGAGCCACCCAGGAGCCCTGATCCATACTCTTTATCAC
Organism: Panthera onca; assembly: GCF_046562875.1. NCBI lineage: Eukaryota > Metazoa > Chordata > Mammalia > Carnivora > Felidae > Panthera > Panthera onca. The sequence goes on along the minus strand of NC_138358.1, from coordinate 28,291,241 downwards.
GGGTCCCTTGATAGCTTGTGTGGACTGGACCCTGATTATCTGTGTGTCTGGTTGCCTGTCTTACTTACATGTTCCACCCACCGCAAACTCCCAGAATAGGCTTGCCTCTTGCTTCTATGTGGCAATTTCCACTTGGAATAAGAAAATTACCCTCTTCGAGACAGTTCTCTCAAAGCTTTCAGCTGGCTGTCTTCTGGACACTTCTTTCGAATTTGGTGCGGATGTCATTTTTTTCTGGGCAAACATCTCTGACCCTTCGCGCCACCGTGAGGCGTCCCTACTAACGTAGCCTTGTCACATTGCACCGGTCACCCTGTTTTCTACCATGACGCTTGTCTTAGGATTCATTTCCTATGTGGGTCGTAGCAGTGGAATTTTATCGATCAGGGTGAGCAAATTGATGAAACGCTGGGGTATCCCTTTTGCTTGAGTTCACCAAGAGCCGCTCGGATCAGCTGGGTCTTGCATCACTAACAAACACGGTTACCTCCCCCATAGTTTTATTTCCCCCAAAACCGTGTTTTGGTCTCAGCAATGCAGCACAAAGTCACGACTCCATAAGTGATTTTAAGGTAAAATCACTTGTTTTGTTGTTGTTGTTGTTGTTGTTCGTGTGTGTGTGTGTGTGTGTGTGTGTGTGTGTTTCTTCCCCTGGATGGATTCGTAGTTGCCGTATGAATGGGAGAGGCGTTCTTTGCACATTCGGGCAAGACAACATTTGTGTGATGGTGCTATCACAGGCTTCCGATCAGGGTCCCATCGGAGGAAGGTAAAAGTCACTTAACTGAGGGTGTCCCTTGGTGAATAGAGGCTGGCATCCGTTCCGTTCAGGGTCCGCGTTGAGGGTTCTCCCTAGAAAACGGCAGTTGAAAAGATTATCTCAGAGCCGTATTAAATAATAGAGAGCACTTCAGCCTGGAAGGGCCCGGGGCTCCCTGCGGTCGGAATGACATTTGTAGAGCCGGCCTTCGGGTTTACACAAAAGACTCGGCTGCAAAGACAGAACCAGAGAAAAAGTCAAGGCGATGTTAACGCGTCTCTTCCTCGCCGTGCTGGAGGAGATCGAGGGCCCGCGCCCCTCTCTCGGTTTTTGTGGAAACAAGGGGCACGGCGTGACAAATTCGTGGGAAGAACGTGTGGCACCAGAAGGGGAACACCGGATGACGACGTCTGGGGATTAGAAATGCTGTTTGCCCGGCACCGTGAACGGGATGCCGGGAAGCGGGCGAGGCCGTGTTTTGTGAAATTTACCTTAATAAACACCAAGGAAGAAGCAGCTGTTTTTCTTGAGAGGATCAAGACGATGACTTGTTCCCTTAAGCAGTAAACGGCCCCCTTTGGAAAGAAGTAGGCCCCCGTGAGAAGTCTTGCTCAGCAGAAGCGGAAACGCCTGAAGGCTTTGCAGCTCAACCAAGAGCGTGTGTCTTATCAGAACAAGGATCTCCATCATATCCTGGGCCTTACTTTGAAGTTTCAGGGCGCCTACGTGGCTCAGGCAGTGAAGTGTCCACTTCGGCTCAGGGCATGATCTCCCGGTCTGTGAGTTCGAGCCCCGCGTCGGGCTCTGTGCCGACAGCTCGGAGCCCGGAGCCTGCTTCGGACTCTGTGTCTCCCTCTGTGTCTGCTCCTTCCCCACCTGTGCTCTCTCTCTCTCTCTCTCTCTCTCTCAAATAAAAAAAAAAAAAGAAGCATCGTGAATAGTTTAGCCATCACGGTCTTTAGAAGAAGGTAATGATTGCAGAGTTTGCATTTGGCACTAGGGGGATTAGCTCTCCCAAAGCCTCTACTGCACGACCGTCTGTTTGAGTCTTTCACAGCTTTGCCCGGCGTTGGAACAGTGCGTGAGAACATTGGCAACTAAGTGGCTTATTCGCCTGTGTAAGTTTCGAGTCTCCCTTTCCAACATTTGTTGCCTGGTATTTTTCTCTTGTGGCCTGCATCGCTTTCCTACGGTTGCCGCGACGACGAGTCAACATAAACTGAGGGAGTGACTGAAAACCACAAAAACCTATCCCCTCGCAGCTCTGGAGACCAGAAGTCTGAGATCCAGGCGGGGCGGGGCTGTGCTCCATTCTCCATTCTGGGCGTGTGGCCCTGTCTGTCCCATCTCTGTGTCCGTCCTCATGTGGATTTCTCCTCTCTGTATCTCATCCCTTCTTTCATAATTTTTAAAAAGTTTATTTATTTACTTTGAGACACAGAGAGGCAGAGAGCAGGAGAGGGGTGGAGAGAGAAGGAGAGAGAATCCAAAGCAGGCTCCCACTGTCAGCACAGAGCCCCGTGTGGGGCTTGAACCCACGAACGGTGAGATCAGGACCTGAGCCGAAATCGAGAGTCAGCCGCTTCACCGACTGAACCACCCAGGCGTCCCCTCCCTCCTTCTCTAAGAATACTTCTCATTGGACTGAGCCCACCCTAAGTGCAGGACGATCTCATTTGGAGATTCTTAACCAAGCCCCATCTGCAAACCGTTTGTTTCCAAAGGAGACCAAGCTATAGGTCCCAGGTGGACCGATCTCGAAGGGCAATGTTGCCTCACATGATCCTTCCTCAAACCTTGCCCCCATTTCCTTCAGAGACGATTGCAAACCTTTAGGCATCTTTGAAAGGAATCTGTACTACATGTCAGGAAAAAAGAGACACCATTCTTCAGGACTAGCCTCGGCTTCCTTTACTTTTCTGTCCACGTCCCTCCTGGTGTTGCTTTTGTGGCTACTGACAGTTGTAGTCCCTTGTGCACATCCGTGATGATCTTCCAATGCTCTTTCCTCTGACCTGTGTCCTCAGGGGGTTGTCTCCATCCACCCTGCCTCTCTCGAGTATCCGCCGACTCTCCCAATTCTCCACGCTTGAAATACATAAAACCCAGAGGGGAAGCAGAAAGGTCTAGGAATTGGGGAAGGAGCCATGAGAGGGTCAAGAACACGTAACCTACATGATGGAGAAGAAGTCGATATATGGCCAACGTTATGGCAGCAGACTCGTGGAATCTTTTATAAAGAATCCGGGGTAGAATGAGCTGGATACGAAGCCTCACGTTGCAAGATATGTGTGGCTATTTTTTTTTTATAAAACTAGGGAAAGCCAGAGGAAAATAAGGCAGTAAGCCACACTTACCTTAGTGAGGGCAGGATTGTAAGCGTTGAGTTGTCTCTGAAGTTGTCTGCTCCTGGATGGGCCATCTTTTTTTTTTTTTAATGTTTATTTTTTTATTTTTATTTTTTTATTTTGAGACAGAGAGAGACAGAGCATGAGCAGGGGAGGGGCAGAGAGAGAGGGAGACACAGAATTGGAAGCAGGCTCCAGGCTCTGAGCCGTCAGCACAGAGCCTGACGCAGGGCTCGAACTCACAGACTGTGAGATCATGACCTGAGCTGAAGTCGGACGCCCAACTGACAGCCACCCAGGTGCCCCTGGACGGGCCATCTTTATAAGGATAACACGTGTTCTGTTCACTACAACTTCTAGCATGTTTAGTGGATTTCGAGTAACATTCAAGATCAAGTCATGACCCTTTGGTGTGAGCTTCAAACTTTCTCCCGTATTTGTCTTCTGGTACCCCCCACCCCCACAACCAGATGCTTTAGGCCCTCCCTTTGGTTAACTATTTATTTTCTAGAGTGTTACAGGTCCTTTGGACTTCCAGGATTTGGTTACACTCAATTTTCTGCCTGGCAGACGATAGATGCACAATGATTTCTTCATGAACGGATGAACGGATGAATGAATAAAGCTTAATATTTTAGCACCTGTGACTCCTCTCAGAATCTCATGAAACACATAGACCCACGTCCAAGTAAAATACACTAAGACATGCATCACAACGTATTGCAGATTATTTCAAGGTACCTATGGGTCTCCTGATGACCAAATATTCATTACTTTGGGAGAACCATGCAGACCACAATAAGAACAGAAAACTTCTTTACAAAATGATGTCCTTTTCTTTCTTACTTTTCTCCCTCCCTTCCTTCCTTTCTTTCATTCTTCCTTCCTTCCTTTCATTCTTTCTTTCTTCCTTCCTTTCTTTCTTTCCTCCTTCCTTTCTTTCTCTTTCTTTCTTTCTTTCTTTCTCTTCCTATCTTTCTCTTTTCTCTTTCTTTCTTTCTCTGTCTCCTTCCTTCCTCCCTCCCTCCCTCTTCCTTTCTTTCTCTCTTTCTTTTCTTTCTTTCTTTTTCTCCTTTCTTTCTTTCTTTCTTTCTTTCTTTCTTTCTTTCTTTCTTTTTCTCTCCTTCCTTCCTCCCTCCCTCTTTCTTTCGTTCTTTCTTTCTTTCTTTCTTTCTTTCATCTTTGTTTCATTCTCCCTTCCTTTTCTCCTCCTCCTCCTCCTTCTCCTTCTTTAAAAACCAAACCAAAACAAAACAAAAAAAAAAAAAACCAAACCCTTTAAAGTATTTTAACAGGCACCACCATGCTTGAAGTGGCTGCTCCAGAAATGACTCAAAATGAATTTCATCTCACACTGACCCAAAACATTGGTTGCAAGCTGGCAAAGGATTCTTTGGTGTGTTAATGAAGCCATGGAGAAAACAGATTCTATTTAGAAAAATAAATGTACTTGCAATGCATGCATAGTGCATACTTGAATATATTCCTTTTCTGTTTCTTGAAATGAAGGGAGGAGTCTGGAAGCCAGAGTGAATGGTAAGGCAAAATGTAGAGGGTATCATATTTAGACTATCAAATTTCCACTCTGTATTTCTCCCAAATTGCTATGTGAGTGTGCTACCTCGGGGACTTTCTCTGTATCTTAGTTTCCCTAAACAGTGCTGTTTACCATTTCTGGTGATGCCCAAATACGGATAAAGAAACTGAGAGATTGTAAAACGCCGTCCACGGCAAAAGATTTTGGTTACTGCCATTATTATAATGCTATCGATCGACTGGGATCAGGCAGCTGAACCCACCTGAGTTGGGAATAAAATAATAAATGGAAGGGGTTTGGAACCAAAGTGATCTCAAGCCCCAGGGCTCTGAAATGGTGAGCATTCTGTAGGAAGTTGAAGGAATTGACAGGCAACTTTCCTGCTCAGGCTGGTTGCGAAATAATTAAGCAATTGTATAACCATTCAGAAATGGTGCACACAATTAAGGGATCATATTGTTGTATTACGTAAGTGCCTTTAGGATTGAAGGGGTGTGTCGGGCCTCCAACAGCATGTACTCGGACCCCAGGGACGTTGCTCAACAGCCTGCAAAGAACAGGGCAGCCCCCACCACTAAGGATTGTCTGTCTTCAAATGTCAGTCGTGCTGAGGTTCAGAAACTCTGATCAATGCATATGTATTTCATAGTTTGGGTGTCTATTTTTCTCCGTAGTTTTTTTTTAAAGTAAGCTCTACACCCAATGTGGGTCTTGAACTCACAACCCTAAGATCAAGTATTACACGCTTACACGCCCCACTGTTTGTTTGGGCCAGCCGGGAACTCCGAGTGGAGCTGATTGAAAAAATTGCCGTGATTGTTGATTTTATGTGTCTGGGTCATGAGGTGCCCAGGTATTCAGCTAAACATGATTTCTGGGTGGATCTGCGAGGGTGTTTCTGGACAAGGTTAACGTTCGAATCGGTGGAACCAGGAAAGCAGATGGACGTCTGCACTGTGGTTGGGCGTTATGCCATCTTGGAGAGTCTGAATAAAATAACAGGTCCAGGAAGGGAGGATTTGTTTTCTGCCTGATGGTTCGAGCTGGGACGTTGATCTTCTCCTGCCTTCAGACTGGAACTGACACCACTGGGCCTCCTGTATCTCAACCCATTGAACTCACACTGGGGTCCCCAGCTTACGGGACAGCATATCGTGGGACTTCTCAGCTTCCATTATTACGTGAGCCAATCCCCATAATAAATCTCTTCCCGTGAATATCTATAGTTATTGGTTCTCTTTCTCTGGAGAGCCCTGATGCCTAGTTTATTCAAACCGAAAGTGTTTCTTGAGTGGATCAGCATGCCACCGTCTCCTCTTACCTTAATCTTTTCCCTGCAGGCTATGACACCATTAATCCTATGACACCGGCTGCTCACGATCGATGCCCAGCAAGACATTGTGTAGACCGGGTTTTCAACGACGAGCTTATGAATCAAAGCTGATCCTTAACTTCTAAAGAGCCTGTATATTCTAGTAAGATTCAAAGAGCAGACGTATCTGAAGTTCATTTTGGGGAATTTCAACCGGCATTGCAAAATTCTGCTTGGGAGCTGGGAATGTATGGTTAGGCCAAGGAAGGCAATGATTTCACGTATGCTTTCAGGGCAACTTGCTTATTGAGCTCTCTGAGGCTCTTCTCGGTTTTACCATTTGTCCCTTCTGAGAAATTAGCCATGCTAAATAAACTGCCTTATGTCCACTATTAAGGGCTCATGAAGGCAGTAAGTATTGCCTAGCTAGATTGTCTTGCTTTAAACTTATAGCCACATATAAACCTAATTAAAATTTCCAACCAACATTTCGCCACGTCATTTTTTCCCTGATGTTAGATAGAACTGAAGTTTTCATTGCTCACTGTGTTAATGGGTTCTTGCTGCAAATTCCTCAGGTCCAAGAAGCCAAAAATTGAATTTGGGGTAATAAGTTTATGGGTTATGTTTATAAGTGATAAACATTCCGTTTGGCCATCCTGCAAAAAGAAAGGCGAGTTGCCACGGTATGGATGCCCGCGTGTTCCTTTGCAAGCGACATCTTTTCCCTTTGTGGGCGACAAAACAGACGGGGGTCTAACAGTGTCAGCCCTCATGGACCTCGGAGCGATATACAGGTGGGCTCTCAGGATGCCTGCTTTTCTCTGCTTTTCCTGAGCTGTGCTTTCTAAAGCAGAGAAGTGGCGTGCACACTCCTCTGTGTGCCTGTGTTTCTCCCCATGAAGGGAAAGCCAGATTTAAGGCAGAGCATTCTTACAACCCTCACTCTGAGCTTTACGATAAACATCGTGAACACTTAAACTCCATTTCACTGTGTTAAGATCACGATAGAGGCGGCAAAGCATGATGAAGTTTGTATCCTCGGTGGTTCAGAGATGTTTACGTCAACCTCGCTCAGTCTTCGAAGGTTTTATCTCTATAGATCACTACAGTGAATGGCCGAAGAGCGTTCGGTGAATCTCATTCCCCCTTGGAGTCTAGACAATGTTTATCATGAACAGACTTTAGATGGCAAGATCTATTTTTTTTTTGAAATAGGAATAACAAAAGTAAATACCGGCTTTGCAGGTTAAGATGGTCTGTCTGGGGACTGACGGGCTGAAGGCTTTGGACAGCTGTGGCGGGTGAGTTCTGTTTCACGGGGACTGGCTTGAGTTTGGCAATGAGCATTCAGGACCCCATACCTCCTCCTTGGTCCAAGAAGAACAGATGGGAAACGTGGGGGCTGCACACTAATGAGACAGGGAGCTCACATGCCAGAGACTCCAATCTGGTTGAGGAGGTGGATGTGGAAATAAAATCTTGACTATGTGATCAACCAGACAGGATTCTTAACCGTGGCACTGTGAACATTTAGGATGGATGGCTGTCTGATGTGGTGTGTCCTGTGCCCTGTACGGTGTTAAGAAGTGTCCCTGGACTTCTGCCAGGAGCTGGCATCTGCCAGGAGCACCACGCCCTAAGGTTTGACAACCAGAAATGTTTGTGGACATCGCCAAGTGTCCCCAAGGGATAAAATCACCCTGGATGAATAATTAACATGAAGGGATGGATGGATAAATGGATAAATAGACACAAGGATGGATGGATGCATGCATGGATGGAAAGACAGAGAGACAGACAGATGATAGATACATAGATAGATACATAGATACAATAGATGACTGGATGGCTGGATAGATAGATAGATAGATAGATAAGATAGATAGATATGATGGATGGATAGATATGATGGATGGATGGATACACAGGTAGATAGATAGATAGATAGATAGATAGATAGATAGATATGATGGATGGATAGATATGATGGATGGATGGATGGATGGATGGATAGACAGGTAGATAGATAGATATGATGGATGGATAGATATGATGGATGAATGGATGGATGGAAGGATGGATGGATGGATGGATGGACAGACAGACAGCTAAGGCAGCAAGAGTAACATCAGCAACACTGACATTTGGGGATGGATCTTTCTCTGTTATGTGGGGCATCCTGTGCACTGTAGGGCTCACTCCTGCCACAACTGAAAGTGTCCCCAGACATTGCTAAATGTCCCCAAGAGGACAGACTTGCTCCCACTTGGGAAGCACTGAGCTAGAATTAAGCCGGTCTGCTATTGGAGTCCAGGGAAGGTTTTACTGGACACTGTGCTGAGTCGTATTGGAAGCAAAAGCAATGGGAAAAATCAGAAATACTGATGCTGTTGTCATTCAACATTGTGATACCCTTTTCTCATCTTTATTTTCCATTTTTCAATGCGTTTTGATTTCTTTAAATGCCACACTTAAGGCTATTTGCTTAATGTTTGTCTTGTATTTCTATGTGATTTTATTTACATTATACTATTCATTATTTTCGTTTGCTTTTTTATCTTTTTATTTTTAATTGTGGCGCAAGAAAACTCATACAAGTTACCATCTTAGCGCTGTTTTTAAGCACACAGTTTGACAGCATGATGCACGTTCACTATGTTGTGAGTTCATCTCCAGGATGTTTCCGTGCTAGGAGCCTGAAGCTCTGTCCCCTTCGAACACTAACTCCTGTCCCTGTCCCCGGCCCCTGGTGCCCGCCATCCTGTATTCTGTCTCTATGGATGTGACTCCTCCAGGGACCCCGGACAAATGGAATCATAGTATTTGCCTTTTTCAGTTGGCCTAATGTCACCCAGCCTGATGTCCTCATGGTTCATCCACATTGTAGTTCTTATTTATTTATACGTAATTTTTATATGTAATTATTTATTTATATGTAATGTTTATTTATGCATTGTCAGAGAGAGAGAGAGAGTGAGCGCCAGTGGGGGAGGGGCAGGTAGAGAGGGAGACAGAGAATCCCAAGCAGGCTCCATGCCGTCAGTGCAGAGCCCAACGTGGGAGTTGAACTCACGAACCATTAGATCTTGACTGAGCTGAAATCAAGAGTCATTTGCTCAACCGACTGAGCCACCCAGTCACCTCCATGCTTTCTTAATTCTACAGAAAGTGGTGAACATTGGCACAGGCCTTCCAAACATGACATGCCACATTTAGAGACCTCAGAAGAATGTTCTTTCTTCTGAGAGGCAACAATTAAGACGTTGCGTTGTCCCGTGACATAATCGTGTCTGTTATTCAAGAGGAAGGGTGTGATGACTGCACCTGATTACAGATGGCAGGGGACCTAAAAAAACACAGAAGCAAGTGATGTACCGATAAACATACATGTAGAGGAAAATTGCCCTCTGTAATCCTAGAATAACAATGGCATGATGTAAATCAGGCAAAATTAAATTAAATTAAACACTTTTATATATTTTTGAAGGATGGATAGGAGAAACTCCATGCTGTGTAGGGAAAAAGTAAAAATTCCCAGGGCGCCTGGGTGGCTCAGTCGGTTAAGCATCTAACTCTTGATTTTGGCTCAGGTTGTGATCTCATGGTTTGTGGGATCGACCCCCATGTCGGGCTCTGTATTGACAGTGTGGAGCCTGCTTGGGATCCTCTCTCTCTCTCTCTCTGTCTCTCTCTGCCCTTCCCACATTCATGCTGCCTTCTCCCTAACTCAAAATAAATAAATAAACTTAAAGAAATCTTGGTAGGATTTAAAGTGTTCAAGAAAATGTGTCTTTACCCAAAATTATTGACTTTACTGGTTTGCTTGGCTTACGGAATCCTTCTCCAGGAACTTGCCATGTGACATTTGTCTGGAGACAGATGGGGAACAAGAGAGTAGAGTCACCATGAGCTGTACAAGCTCCCAGCTATAGGATAACAATTTCTGGGGACTGTTTTTAATACTACTGCATTGTATGCTTGAAGGTACTTAAGAGCATGGATTTAAAAAAATTTTTAATATTTATTTATTTTTGAGAAAGAGAGACAGAGTGCAAGTGGGGGAGGGGCAGAGAGAGACGGAGACACAGAATCCGAAGCAGCTCTAGGCTCCGAGCTGTCAGTGCAGAGCCTGATGCAGGGGTTGAACTCACGAACCACAGGTCATGAGCTGAAGTCGGACCCTGAACCACCTGACCCACCCAGGCACCCCGAGATCAAATTATTTTATTTGTTTTAGTATTTGTTTCATGTTTTATCTTATTTTTTATTTTTTTTAAGAATGCATCTTTTATTTTATTTATTTATTTATTTTTATTCTTTTTTTTTTTTTTTTTAAGAGAGAGAGAGAAAAGTCATGGGCAGGGGAGGGACAGAGAGAATCTTAAGCAGGCTCCACATTGTCAGCACGGAGCCCGACTCAGGGCTGGAACTCACGAACTGTGAGATCATGACCTGAGCTGAAGCCAGATGCTGAACCAACTGAGCCACCCGAGTGCCCCATGAGCATGGATTTTAAATGTTCTCATTGAAAACAGAAAGAAAAAGCAAAGACAGGAAAGAAGCAGATAGTCACATGAGATAATAGGAGTGGGAGCTAATCTTCTCGCGATAATAATTTTGCAACACATACTTGTTCTGTGTCAGTTATCTTCCAGTAAGACCGAAGCGAAACCCGTAGATGCCTGCTCTATAAAAATCATAAAAACAGATCGCCACTCTGATAGTGTAGCTAAGCAGGGAGTTTTAGATAAAATGAACTGCTATCCTCCCGATCGTGTGCATTGGACTTATTTTCTTTCTGCAAAAGATGATAGTCACCATTGCCAGCCCCCAGTGTGGTATTTATTGATATAATTGTTCTGGTAATATGCTTTCCAATGACAATATTAAACATCCAGGTACAGCTCAGGGTACAGACCGATATTGTCGCCAGGGATCTGATGCCTTGCGAAATCCAGCAGAACCGAAAAGTGAAGAGATAATAACGTACGTCTTCATAGCATGGATGCTCTGTGCTGTTTTATTCACAGAGTATAGATAATGATGGAAAGATATTCTACCTTACAATTGCTTCTACTCTTTATCGCTATGCATCTAAGTGCTCACATGTAGGGACAGATCAATACTACTTAATTCTGGTCTCTGTAATGAAAGAAAATATTTCTGATGGTTATTTCACCTATGATTATCATTGATGTATGTTAGATTTGCCTCTTTTTCGGGGGCAGCGGTGCCATTAATATTTTGACTCTGCAATCCAGATAAATTACCACACTGTTTTTATTTTGGATCCTACTGGGACCTCAAAATTCTGTATTATCAGGGGCACCTGGGTGGATCAGTCAGCTAAGCGTCCAAGCCTTGGTTTGGCTAAGTTCATGATCTCATGGTTCGTGAGTTTGAGTCCTGAGTCAGGCTCGGCAGTGACAGTGTTTGGGATTCTCTCTCCCCGCTCAAAATAAATAAATGCACGTTAAAAAAAAAACGCTTGGTATTATCAGACATCAGAGAGAAAAGGTGGTCAGATCAGCCACCCAGCTTGCATGGTATTGATAATTTTACTCCATTCTAATGATCACTGGCTACATTGGTTCCAAATGTTCTTCAAGGAAATGCTGGTTTCTTCGCATGGGAGAGAGGGGACGTCGTTGATTTCTCTTTGTGAATATTCTACTTCTTTGTAACACATTAGGACTGTTTGCCAGTATATGTGATTGAGTAAGTTAGAGTGCATCGTACTGAACACACCCGGATTGATTTTAATTGTGCACAGATCGATCCGAGGGTGGGATATGTTGTGCCGATCGCCAGGGTTGCTTATGAGTGTTGATAATAGGTCATTAAAGCCGTGCGGGACTCATGTCTCCAGCTATAAATGGGTGCACCTAATACCTGCTTAAATCCAAACCAGACTTGCTTTCCTAGGTAGGATCTGTTTCACACGGCTTTTCGTTCCTCTGGCTGTTTCAGTTTGTGTTTATGGATGTCAGCTACAGTATTTCTATACCTGCCGAAATTGAAGTGTTAAGCTTTCAGTGAGAGCTGACCTGCCGAGGGTCTCTTCACAGTTTTTTTTTTTTTTTCTGTAGCGATGACGGAGAGGGTCCCACAGGCTGCTGTGTAGACGCTCGTTGTAGCTATCACACAAGGGATCCTCGGACCCATCCCGGATACTCTGAAAATTGGAAGTGAACACCAGCACATAGCTTTGGAGACGTGGCCTCCATGCATGGACAGAAACTGTCTTTTGGAAACAGTGTCCTGGGCAGTGATATGAATAAGGAGACGAACAGTATGTCCCCTGGAGACTCTGACTTTCCCAGGCAGGTGATGCGCCCAGGAAGCAGTGAATGCAAATGAGTTCTTCTGCTCTGCAAACTTCATCCATTCTATTGACTCCCGTTCTCCGTGAATCTCCTGTGCCCCGGGGGCCCACCTGGGGTCCAATGGTGGACAGAGGGAGTCCAACCACACTGAGAAACGACACGGAAAATCACGTGCGTAATGAGCTCTTGAAAGGAGAGGTTGGTTAAGGACGCCCCTGATTCCCAAGGAAATCCACAACCAAAATTGGAAATAAAGAAGAAATCTCAATCTATTTTAGAATTTGTATGTGCAATGTTGATGTATTGCCAGCTCAGATCTTTCATCAAAGATGAATAGTTTTGTCTCTAAGGGATGAGAGAGATGTTTTGAAATTTTATTGATTGATTGATTTCTAGGAAAATGTTTTTCAAAGTAGGGCATAATAAATACTTAGGTACCTTGCTTATTGTGGAAGTTTCTTGACATAACGTATAATCACTGGCTGCATTTGCCGCGAACATTTATAAGCTAGTTAGTGGGGAGTAAATCCTTAACTAAAGTTGGGCTATTTTTCTTTGCTTCTGGCCCTGGGAAGGCATCAAACAAAGACCCTGCAGAGAGAGGATAAGGGGAAGGTATTTCAGTATGTACACATATTTGCAGATAGATTCTGGGAAGTCTTAATAAACCAATGATGCTTTGTGTGGGGAGGCAGAATGATGTCCACCAATGACATCCATGTCTTCATCCCCCAGACCTGTGAACACTGAAGAACAACAGAATCCCATGTCACCCTATGGAGTTCTTTGGAAATTCGTTTGGAAATTGAAGGAGTTATGCCCATTGGGTCACCCATGTGTCACAGCCATGTTAATCTTCTCTGTATTTTAGTGTATGTGCTTCCGAAGCGAGCATAAATTATGCCAACTGGAAAGTGACAAAGCAAGTGTGCCCCAAACTGCCCTTGAGTCTGACATCAATTGCAACTTCAAGGGGGTCCTTGAGACTGCCCCCGGTTCTGGCAATTTTCTAGAAGGACTGGTAGAACCCCATAGGAGCTGTGACATTCAGGATGATGGTTTATTATGGAGAACGGGGAGAGATTGCAATCAGCCAAAGAAAGCGGTGTCTGGGGATTTAGGATTTCCATTGTCTTCTCCGCGTGGGGTCAAGGACGGTGTGACCTCCTCCCAGGGATGATGTGTGACACATTATGCAGAGGCAAATCATGCAGAGTATCGCCAGTTGGGGGAGATCCCCTGAGCCTTGGCGTCCAGAGTGTTTACAACCAAAGTTGTATCACATGGGCCTCCTTGGTTGATGGTGAGTCTCCACCCTTTCCTGGACGTGTGGCTGAAACACATGCACTGCTGTTCCTCTGCAGATTGGACCCCCCAACAGGTAGACTGCCCCCAAACCATAATGGGACCTAAATCTTGCAACGTACAAATCTTGTTGGATCGGGACACACGTGGCTGACAACCGTGTCCAAATGAGAACTAAGGTCCTGGGTGATTGGAAACCAGCTCTTTTGTAAACAGCTATCATCTCAGTCATTAATCTGTTGTCTTTCTGCTGTCTGACCTCCATCGTCACACCCTTGCTTTTCCCTTAGCATTATTATGTATTTCACAGGCAGTTTCCTCTCACACTGCACCTCAGTGAAGGTCACGGGTTGCTTAATCCCGGAACTTTCGACACCTCATTCAATTCTGTCACAAGGGACCTACTTGCTATTCCCAGAAGCCTGTGCTTCTGATCATGGAGAAGTAACCAGAAGTGTGGGGCTTCTGAATCTCAGGTTATCTGGGGGGGGGGGGGGACTGGGGTCAATGGTGCCCTTCGGTAGGCATGATGCCGACTGCTGGTGTCATTCAAGGCTTTCGGGGGGAGGGACACATAGTACATGAGAACAGGGAACAGGGAGGTGCGGAATTTTGAACAGAGCAAGATGGGTCAATGTCTTGTCTTAGTTGACTTTGCACCCTCTTATGATGTGTTTCATTTTTTTAACATTAAGGCTTTATTTGTTTACAGCACAGCGAATTTAAAGGAAGGTACAGAGAGTTCCCATATACCTTCTGCTCACCCCCGGGCCTCCCCCATAGTCGGCACCCCCAGCAAAGCAGTGCATTTGTTAGAGTCAGTGAACCTACATGGACAGGCTGTCATCACCCAAAGTCCATACATGACGGCCACTGGTGTTGTTCAGTGTTGTGTGGGTTTGGACAAAGGTACAGTTATGTGTGCCCACCATTACCATATCATACAGTAAAAATCTTCAGCGCTCTGCCTGTTCAGCCCTCCTTCCTCCTAAACCCTGTTGACTTCCGATCGTTTGATTGTCCCCATGGTTTCTGCTTTTCTAGAACATCCTGGAGCTGGAATCATACAGGATGTAGCCATTTCAGATTGGTTCCTGTCACTTAGTAAATACTTAAAAAAGTATTTAAATTTGCTCCATGCATTTTCATGGCTTGGTAGCTCATTTCTTTTTCAGTGCTGAGTAAGATTCCCTTGTATGAATGGAGCACTATTTATTTATCCATCCACCTGCTGAAAGACATCACAGTCGCTTCCAAGTTTCGGCAACGACGAACAAAGGTGCCATAAGCATCCGTGTGGTTTTTGTGTGTTAAGTTTTCAGCTCCTTTGGGTGAATAAGGAACACGGTAAAGCTGTGTGGTGTATACGTCACACATATATACCCTATTGGTTCTGGGTTTGTTTTTTTTTTTTCAGAAGAACCCTGATTCTGTACCTAAGTGGTTTCAGAGTTGTTGAAGTTATAACTTTTCTGAGCTTTAGGTGACACATCATTAAAATACGGATCTCCTGGGGTTGCGATGAAAATTACATATGGTGGTTTCTGGAACAGATTGCTGTGTTCCCTGCCGCTGAGTATGTGCTGGAAAGTGATTATTCCTGTTTTGCAAACTAGTATATTGCTGAGAATGCTATTGTTCCCTGCACTGGCTCTCCCCAAGGACACCTGGCTGCAGGGGGAAGGAAGACATTTGTGCCAGCTGAAAGGAAGCTCTCGGGGGTGCTCCTGGCTTTGGGCGTTGCTAATTAGTGAATGGACCCTGTCTGCCTTACAGCTTACAGGGAGGTGAGCCCAGGGGACAAGCAGTGGGCTCAGCTTCTGCCTGTTGCAATGCTCGTGTCTATGGATCTCAGACTTCCAGTGAGGAATAAGGTGGGGTCTGGCCATCCATGGACACAAACATACTCCTGGATTGTGAAGGATTTGGAAAGGCAGACTCTTTGGGGGAGGGGGGCTCCTGGGTGGTTCAGTCGGTTAAGCGTCCGACTCTTGATCTCAGCTCAGGTCTTGAGCTCAGGCTTGTGAGTTCAAGGTCCACGTCGGGCTCCACAGTGAACGTGAAACCTACTTTAAAAAAAATAAAATAAAATAAAAGGAAAGGCAGACTCTGTAGGCGACAGGGCATGGGCTTGTAATAAAACAGACATTGGGTGTGTTGGGTTGTTTTTGGTTTTAGCTCACCTATTTACCAGCTCTGTGGCCCTAAACAGACTGTGTCCTCTCTTGACACCCCAGATCGCCCCCTCACTTGCGAGCCGTATTGGGTGGACTCTGTCGTGCTCTTGAAAGAGTTTAGACAGAAAGCAAGGAAAGGAAAGTGGTCTGTGACCTAACAAGTAGAATGCCAACACCCACTGGGTCACAGCAACCGTGTGCACAGTCACCTGAGAGATTGGTTTTCGGGTTAATAAGAATTTAACTTACGTTGCGTCACATTACTGAAGCTTGTCAGGGAGGGAATCGCAGAAAAGGGGGATGTCCAGGGCAGAGCCTGTCAGCATCCTTCCAAAATGTTGCCCAGGAAAGAGGGACCCTTCTACGAATGGCAGACAGCAAGGCTGATTGTCCTTCTTGGATGTGACAGCCAGAGGTGAGGGTACCATGACATCATTAGATATCGGGATGTGCATCCCGGCTTGTTCTGTTCTGTGTTCAGAAAGCAACCTTGTAATTACACTCTGGTTTCCCACACGGGTTCAGTTATGTGCACTTTCTGCTCTGCGTAATTGTTATAGTTCCCACCAGGGGGGAGGGGAAAGAAACAGAAAAAGAAGAAAAAGGAAAGAAAATGCAAATTAGCACTTTTGTGTTGTTCATCCATCTTATGAGTTTAGTTAATGTCGCTCTGTTGCTGAATGCTGCGTTCGGTCTTAATTTTTGAGCTTTAAGACTAGCGACTAGAACTTGTAGCATGATTGAATTCATCCAGATGAGATATTTTGGCTATTCAAGCATGTCCTGGTGGCCTCCTTCTTAATAATTCTGTATTGGTTAGCCATGGTGTGTAACAAATTGCCATGAACTTAACAGCTTAGAATGACAAGCATTTATTATGCATTTATTGTATGTGGGTCAGATGTCTGGTCACGACTTATTGAGTACTCTGCTCCGGGTTTTACGGGGCTACAATAGAGGTGTCATCCAGGCTGTGTGTTTTTTTTCCTAGATTTCAGGGTTTCCTTCCGAGTCCATGGGCTGTTGGCAAAATTCGGTTTGTTGAAGTTGAAGGACTGAGGTCCACATGTTTTGTTTGCGGCTTGTCACTGGGGCTTCTGTTGGTCCTAGAGATGTCTCGCAGCCTAGTTGTCTCCATATGCAGCTGCCAACACGGTACCTTACTCTTCAAAGCCAGTAGGGCAACCTAGCACTGAGACTCCGACAGAGTCCCGTGTCACATAACGTAATCATACAGGTGACATCTCGTTGCCATGGTGTATTGGCTGGAAGCAATTCGCAGGTGCCAGCTGCACGAGAGGGGAGGGGTACATACAAAGACATGACTCGTCGAGGGCCACCTCAGGGGACATCTGCCACAGATGTCCACCGTATGGCTTGTCTCGAGGGATTTCTGGTCTAATGGCAATGTTTAATCACAAGAGGGTCATGAGGAGATCGGAATTGTACGAGCTATGGAAAACCGCAGACACATCACAGACTGTGAGTGTTGTATTCCTTCCATTCCCATGTGTGCTCCTTCTCAGGATCCCATATTAGCCGGTTAGGGAGAACGTACCTCATGCTGGTAGGAGATAACAAGCTGAAGTTACTTCTCCCATTTCATTCCCCACGTCTAACAAAACTTCTGCTCGGGCACACCTCAATGCACCTCAGTGGCACCTCGATGGCAGTGAAAAGAAAGTTAAAGAGGCGACACTTTTGTGTTTGATTTACCACTGAGTCCTGGGCACGGAAATGCAACTCTCTCTCTTTGGGTGAACTGTCGATCAGATCGCACATCCTCACCTCTGATGTGCTGGGATCTTCTTCTTTGATTTCACGTAGCACCGTGAATAAATCCTATTTACGATGTGCCTGATAAACAATAGGTAGGATTTATAATGTGAAATTGGCACTGTTTATGGCACCAGTGAATTAACCCAGCACGAGACAGGTTGCAGTCAACATGTTAATGCTATTCTTAAATGCTTGCCTTATTTATTTTACCTCAAATGAACCTTCTGCCCACTAGATAAGATTTTTCCCTCTAAATAGCACATCTTATATTATGAATAATTAAAAGGTCATTTAAGTCTGCACCAACCGTGACCTCGTTCTCATTAGATGAACTAGGTTATTGGATTTATTCTGTTGGGGAAGTCCAACTGGATTATAATGGAGGGCAAACCTTATTATTTTGTTCTATAGAGGCCGTTGAGTCTGCAGACACAATTTATGGAATTATGGGAGCACGGCATATGTTGCCCAGATTGCTATTAAAGTCGTGATGTCCTTGGTTTCAGAGTTTTTTTGTATCATCAGCTGTGTTCTTGAGGATTTTTTTAAAAAAATGTTTAATGTTTATTAATTTTTGACAGAGAGAAAGAGAGAGAGAGAGAGAGAGAGAGAGAGAGAGCATGAGTGGGGGAAGGTCAGAGAGAGAGGGAGACACAGAATCTGAAACAGGCTCCAGGCTCTGAGCTGTCGGCACAGAGCCCGGCATGGGGCTTGAACCCACGAACCGCGAGATCATGACCTGAGCCGAAGTCGGACGCTCAACTGACTGAGCCACCCAGGGGCCCCTCTTGAGGAGTTTTTTTTATATCAAATGGTGTAGTGTGAATTAAGAACATTACCTGAACTATGTCAGTGTTGGTGCCTACTACCTGTTGGTGACAATGGGCTTGAGGTCGAACCTCCATGGTGCACCTGCAATCATCATTTTCTTCTTCCCTGTCTGCCTCCAAGTAAAGCTCAGGAAAATAATTCTTCCAGTTAACTGTACTTGAATTTTCCAGGCTCCACTAATATGATCTTTAAAATGGATTCCCATTACCAGGGGTCAAGGACACGTCTTTACTTATGTTCCATAGTTTGTTTGCAGGAGTTCTGCTGTGTCCAAACTGCTGTCCGTATCCACCGGAGCTCAAAAAAGACGCCTCGAGGTTCCTCACACACCAAGATTCCACACACACCCTGAGCGAAGAGCTCATGACCCCCCTATATGCAAAGTTGCTTATCGGTGCAGTTGCTTTTGGAACATGCAAGAGAACCAGCTCTCCCTGGCCCCAGTCACAACCAAAGACCACGTTAGCACATGTGTCCTTGGGTGAGATCGAATTCTTCTGGGTTTTCCAGAAGCCTCAATTTGCCAAAAACAATGCTGTGGTTCATGCAGAATTGAAGAGAGTCACTGTCTCTTCTGAGCTGTACTCAGAGTAGAGTACGCTCAGTGGAGACACTTGAGTCTTACATGTTGTTAATGCAGATGGCTACTTTGGTGATTCCCATGGAGGACCCTTTTGCTGTCCATTGTTTCACGCTGGTGTTCCCTGAGACCCGTGCCTGAGTCCCTGGATGCAAGACCTGTGGACAACATGAGTCTCAGACATCACAGACCAGCAAGAGCTGCCTTCAGCAATGGAACATGAGACCTGACCATACATCTTCTCATGACGTCAACATCTTCGTAAGAACCCTTTCTGGTCCATTCTATGTCTTCCTCTTGTGTATCAGACAGATCGAGAAATCAGCTGCAAACCCATCTGGGGCTGAAGGGCACACTCACATGACTCAGAAGGTTGACAACATTACTGGATTTTCTCGAACCTTCATCAGTTCACCGTGGTTCAACAGTCATGACACAAAAATATGATGCTTGATGGAAAAGTTTAAAACTATTTAGTGGAACCAGTGTTCTGCTCCATTCATACAAAGAACAGAAGACTATTTCCTACAGCTATGTTTGAAATCAGACACTAATAACAAATGAGAAAATGTTACCTATTTGGGGGGAAAAGCCGGTGGCTGCTTAGGTGATAAGAGAATCTATTACTGACCTTCCCTCTTTCTTTACTGCTCCTAGAGTGAATTCAAGGTCTCATTTGCCATGCACAAGACATATGGGTAATGGTTAATTGGAGTGAATAAATTATAGGAATTATATTCACATTCAGGTCCCGGAGGGTTCTGGTTTTTCTTCCACAGAAGCGACTGACCTCGTGCTCAACTAATTATCTCCTCGGCCTCAGTTAGTTAATTGAGTTAAGATGTCAGAAGACCTTAAAACCGAAATACCACTCGTAACTTGGGTTTTCTCATCCTCATTAATTTTTAGAAGCGTGCTTCAAAGCCAGAATATTGCATTCTGCCTCCTTTTGAAATCCAGCTAGAGATATGGAAGAAGCATATCTGGGTTAGGTTCAGACCTCTTGGAAATGGCCGGGGGCCATCCCCTGGATATGTGCACATTCAACAAATACAAATTTTCATGGAGCCTTTCCTTCTCTGGGCACGGCAGACCAGGTTTCACTATACTCTATTTTTCTTTAGGGTGAAGCCGTTTCTCTTGAGCTGTGTAGCAGTGACTGCAGCATTAAATCACAGTTCCTGCGGCAGAACCGGGCACCCACGAGCCATCAAATACCCAGATTGGAGCTGATTGGGATATCAAATTATGGGAAGATTACTCAGGATGACAACATGATGGGTTTACCTTGCCTCAAAAATGGAGACGTTGTTTCCTTCGCCTGTAGGGTGACATATTCACGAGTACGCCGGTGGACAGGTGGGTTCGCTGTGGAGGGGGAAGAAGGAAACACTTTACCTTCAAGGGCAAGTCACAAACAAAATTTGCTTTTTGTTCCCCCCTCCCCCCCCCCCCCTTTAAGAAAGGAAAGCGGGTAAATTATACCTAGACCAAGTAATAAGGCAATTTGCTGAGCATTTGATCCTGGATACAAGACAGCGGAATGTTAGGAGCCAGATGCAATGGGATGGGGTGGGTGGGAGGACAGGGTGGGGTGGGGTGGATGGAAAGGGGTAACTCTGGGCCCTCGTAGCCCCTCCCTGAAAGGCAGCTGGGTAAGACAGGACTGAATCAGGTGCTCCTTTGGCTTTCTTTGTTTGACACTCCTTGATCCCCTCGGGCTGAAAACAAATATGCGTGCTTTGTTGTTATTTATAACATCAGACCCAATAATGGTATTTTACAGCAGCTCTTGAACTTCTCACCTCCTGGGGCAGTTTACATTAAGAAACAAAGCCATGCAGGTCAAGGTCAACGGTGAGTAAACAGCCAGCAAGCTCTCCCCCACGTGTCAAGCCTGGAGCTGCCCCATGGGCCCAGGAAACAAATTCAACACCCTTGGAGCCCACAAACGAGAAGTTTGGAGTCCTGTTGATTTCATGAATATTCTTAGGGCACAGAGGACCCAGCAGGGGGAACTGGAAGATGATTATTCGAACTCGCATTGCCAAAGATCTTGTTTGAACAAATCACTGCCTCACGTGTCCCCTGGAAAACTGCGGCGTTGGCACGGCCCTATCAGAATTCGCGGCCACGGCAGTGTCCGACCCCCAGAAGGCTGCTCCTCGGGGTTGGAAGGAGATTCTCAGGAGAATCTGTAGAATTCAAATCACTCTTGCTCTGCTGGAATGAACTCTGGGAGGCACACGGTAGAGTTCCTAAAGGATTTCATGGGACTCGGTCGGGGAGTGGCGGTGGATAGACAGTGGTGGTCCCCATGATCTCTACTTTCTGGTGTCCGTATCTTCAGAGGATCCCCTTCCCTTGAATGACGGTAGGATGCGTGACTTTCCTGTCACCATTTCCCTCCAAGGAAATATGGCAAAAGCGATGAG
Source organism: Panthera onca (assembly GCF_046562875.1). NCBI lineage: Eukaryota > Metazoa > Chordata > Mammalia > Carnivora > Felidae > Panthera > Panthera onca. Next base: position 28,269,848 of record NC_138358.1, on the reverse strand, counting down.
ATGTCCCTCCCATGACTCTATCTCACTAGCAAACTGTGTGTACAGCCTTGTTGTCCTTGCTTCCTTCGGTTACACGGAAATGAATTCTGTCAACAGTTTGCAAGTGGACCCTTCCCCAGTTGAACCCCCACAGAGGAGAGCCCTTCCCTGCCCGACGTCTTGATTACAGCCTTGCCGAGGACCCACATACATCATGCCCGGACTCCTGACTCCCAGAAACTGGAAGATAATAAATTTGGGATGTTTGAAGGCTCTACATTTGTGGCAATTTGTTATGAAGTGTCAAAAATGAATATATTCATGCGTAGCGTAGTAGGAAACATCAACACGTGCTCTTCCCATTGCTCTCAATGGTTCCCACCCAAGGCTCCTTCCATTCTCCCCAAAGCCAACGTCAAGTGGCACCGTCCCCAGCAAGCCTTCCTCGAGATGCCAATCCATGCCTATCTCTCCTGCCTCCCCTTCTCCTTGGTGATGCCGCACACACAAGCATCCTTTAAAGACAATTGCACCTTGTGGTGCAGTCCACATGTCAATCACCATAGGGTGCTGCTATCTTAAATTCAACGTTGGATAAACATTTTTGGTTGTTAGTTTGCTCTCCATAAGCTCACCTGGATTCTCAACGCAACCTGTTAATTCACTTCTAATGGAACCACATTTTCCCTATCAGCGTCTACAAGTATTCTTTGAACACATATCGTACTTTCAAGCTTATTTTAATGCTTTCCCAAAAAACAAACCAGACTCAACTTCTTGAAAGTGTAATCCGCATGTAACCAAATGCACCCTCTTCAAGTGAACAACTCGATGTCTTTTGACAAGGGTTCGCCCAAGTTGAATCACTACAACAGCCCCAAATGGATGGTGTTTCCATCGCCGCTGAGTGTTCTCTTGTGTGTCTTTGAAACTGATTTCCTTGCACGCCCTGACAGCCCCCTGGCAGCCTCTGATATGCTTTTTGTTAATCTCATTTTGCATGTAGCTGTGTTTTAGATTTTAATAGGCATGGGATTATGTACTTTATATTCTTGTGTTTTTTTTCTTAGAGTTATGTTTCAAGACGTGTCTTATAGGTGCCGTACAGATGGAACAATCAACACCTCCCACCCCAAGAAAATAATTGGTGAAGATGTCTAAAGTAATGACACCATATGCACCAAGAGGGTAGGAAAGAATATATTATTCACATTATGAGCCTTTTATGAAGAGAGCAGAAGGGAGAGGGGATTCAAGCTGGCACAGAACCATCCGAGCAGAGAAGGGGCTGGTGACTTGGGATTTGTTTTTAATTTTGTTTTTCATTTTATTTTTGTAAGGAAGCCCTGTGCCCAGTGTGGGGCTCGAACTCATGACTCTAAGATGAAGAGTTGCGATGCTCTACGGACTGGGCCAGCCAGGCACCCAGTGACCTTGCATTTTTCTTGTTGTTAGCGGGCATGGGCTGGGGTTTGCGTGGTCTGAACTACCCTCTGGTACCAAGACAGCATGAATAAGGACGTTCTTATGAGCTTGCCTGGGCACAGGTGAACACAGGTGCGACGTGATCAGGCTCGAAAGCTCTCATTGATCCAACATCAAGGGTGAAGCCACATCCTTTCCAAGACACATCCCAGATAGGGAGTGTGGGCACGTGTTCTTTTTTGTTGTTTCGTCATGGATGTTCCCAGGGATAGTGCACAGATTGTTAGCACATTGCTCTGACCGTAAGTGTGTGCCTCATTCCCAGTTTGGGGCTGTTCCGGACGAAATGGATATGATGCTTGTGTACAAACTTCATGATATACAACTGTCCTTTTAACTTGCGCCTTCCTGGTATCTGATGCTGAGCATGTTTTCATGTGCTTGAATCATTTCAATGCGGTTGATCATTCACATGACCTCTTTGGTGAAGTGTCTGTTCAAATATGTTTGCTTGCATTTTTTTTAACTGTTTTGCTAATGGTTATTTATTTATTTTGAGAGGGAGAGAGAAAATGTGAGCAGGGGAGGGGCAGACAGAGAGGGAGACAGAGAGAATCCCAAGCTGGCTCTGTGCTATCAGCACAGAACCCAATGTGGGGCTCAATCCTACCGTGAGATCATGACCAGAAGATTTAAATCTTGATGAATTCCAGTATTTCTTTTTTTTTTTTTTTATGGATTGTGTTGTTTGCACGCTGAGAAGTCATTGGGTATCATGAGGACAACACGGTTTTCTCTGATGTCTTCTGTGAGTTTTGTAGTTTTAGGTTTTATGTTTAGGGGAACGATAAGTTTTGGGTTACTTTTAGGCTATGTGGTGTGAGTTAAGGGTCAAGACGTGTGTTGTATGTACATATCTAGAGGGTTCAGCTCAACTAGACAAGATTTAAAGAACAGTCTCTTTTGTTTCCATTCGATAACTTTAAGTAATTTTGTTGGAAATTAACTAGCCATACACATGTGGGTTTATTTCCGGATGCTGTTTTGTTCAGAAGATCCATGTGTCCCTACATTGTCCCTATGGCCAATCCTATACTGCTGTGGACTGAATGCGTGTGTCCCCCTAAAATCTCTATGTTGAAATTCCAACTTTTAATGTGACAGTATTTGCTTTTGGGAGGTGATCAGGTCATAAGAGTGAACATGTGGAGAAGAATAAAGCAAAGTGTACAACGAGTGAGCAAATAGGCAGAGAAAATGGCAAACTAAAATAGTGGATTCATCCAAAAGAAGGCGAAGTAGGGATGGGGTAGGAAATACTGGGTGAGTAGAAAATATAGAGTCAGACAGTAGAATTAGATTTATGTTTGTATTACTGTAAATGACCCAACACTTCAGTTAGCACAGAGGTTGTCAGATAGGACACACAAGGCAAGAAGAACCAACAACATTCTTCCCACCAGAAGTAAAATTTAAATAGAATCTCAGAAGGGGTTAGAAGAGAACCACACAAAAGGATCCACGATGCAAACATAAGTCGTGGGGAAGCACAGAAATGGTATGATCATCAGACAAAGTTGGGCTTTAAGTCAAGGGCCCTTGGCCAGGATAAAGAAGGACAATTCCTTTCATGGATGTCACCCAACGATTCCATAAACTCTCCATCAAGTAAACAAAATTCCCATTTCTCTTACGCACGTCAGCAATATCTCCACTCACCTGATTCAATGTTGGAGCTTTTCCGGGTCTGAAGACCTACTTGTCTTCCCTTCCTCACATGATTTTGTTTATTCAAACACGATCATATTCCCTGGCTCAGGAATGTGAGTCTAGATTCTGTTTTGTTTTTTCCAGACTATACTTGTTCAGTGTTTCTAAGGTCCCTGCTGCTCTGAGGTTGACCTTTTGGCCACGTGACCATGCACTCACCCTTCACAGGATCATATTGATCTCCAGGTCCTATGTGTGGCCACTGAGGTAGGTGGTGTCTTTTGCTTTCCTGCTCTGGAAAAAGCCAGAATAATTTCATAATGTGGTCCTGAAGTCTAGAGTTTCTGCTCCTTATGGTCCAGGAACTTGATATACACCCATGTGTCATTCACAGACGCAGGCCAGCATCACCCAGGGAACCTATAGAAGTGTTAGATGTGATGTATCTCAGGTTCCACTCCCAAGCTACTTCTCTAGGGCCATTTTTCTTCTAAGGATGCATTGAATTAGTCTGTAATAATCATGGACATGGTGGGGCGCTGGGGTGACTCAGTCAGTTAAGCATCCAACTTTGGCTCAGGGTGTGGTCTCGAGGTCAGTGAGTTCGAGCCCCGCATCAGGCTCTGTGCTGTCAGCTCGGAGCCTGGAGCCTGGTTCTGATTCTGTGTCTCCCTCTTCCGCCCCTCCCCTGCTCGTGCTCTGTCTCTCAAAAATGAATAAACGTTAAAAAATTTTTTAAAATAATCGGCGACATTATGTTTTCTTTCTCATCCCCTCATGCAATTCCAACATGCAGCCAGGTTGGAGATGCATTGAGTGTGAAGTTTTCCACAGACCCTCCAGACCACCTGTCTTTGGTCCCATTCTGTCTCAAACACTCTCTCGTCTGGAAGGGGGTCTTGGAGACAGATTCTGGTAACAGCAACTGTCTGTACGTAAGTTGGTAAAAATCAATCCCTGACTTTAATTCTATAATCACCTATAATCTAGTCATTCTATAGGCATAATCAGCCCTGACCTTGACCTCAGACCTGGTTGGGGATGTCCACTGGGATTAGGGGGCTTCTCTTTCATCAGTGGAGAGGTTCTGTGTTGAACACAGTAATCGTAAATAAGAGGCTATTACTTTAAAGATTAAAAAATTTTAATGTTTGTTTATTTTTGAGAGAGAGTGAGCAACCAGGGGAGGGGCAGACAGAAAGGGAGACACAGAGTCTGAAGCAGGCTCCGGGCTCTGAGCTGTCAGCACAGAGCCCACTGAGGGGCTCAAACTCAAGGACCGCGAGATCATGACTTGAGCTGAAGTGGGATGGTCAAGGGACCAAGCCCCCCCAGGCACCCCGAGGCTGTTACTTTTAAAAAATTGTTGACTTCAATATTAGCAGACAGTAATGAGACCGTAATATCTGCTACTCACCATCTGTGGTCATGTGAGAAAACGTCTTTGTGTAAATCACTTGTCATTTCTTTAAATATTCTATATAAGTAGCATTTAAAGCATCACGTGCCTGAAATATTTTTGCAAATAGTGTATGTCTGTTGTGTGTTCTCTAGCATCAGAATCTGAGTAAGGACTCTTATGTACTGGTATGTGGAACAGGTGTCTTCAGGGAGAAGCCGTAAAAGACCAAGGGATGCACATTACGACAGGAGGGGGGACCCGGGCATCCTTTCCTGTTGGATGCCAGGGGAGCTGTGGAGTTCACGTTACCACACAGGCTATTTGTCACCCTGAGGACATGGAAATGAGCCGGTGCACCCCAACGTCAGTTAGGCAGTGCCTGACAGTTGTCCCGGGTGTATGTGGGATGTCACCTCCCAGGCATCTCCAGGTGAGGAGGAAACAAAGGGTCACTCTGTGCAAAGGAGGACATGTAGGAGCCACAGCAGCCAGCCCCACAGCATGCCCTGTCAACTCTATGTGTGTGCAGAATGATGGCATCTCTCAGCATGAAAACCTTCTGGAAGATTTCCACCTATGCACGCTCCCTTGACTCCTTCTGTACTAAAATGCCCTTACTTCCTGCCACTGCTTCCCTTCCTTCGGGCCCCTGCTCTGTCTTCCGACCACACGTTGGCTTGTGGCTTGGAGTTTGTCACAAGCAATTCATTTCTGTCTCTGAAAGTAGCCCTGTTGAATTCACCAAGGAGCCGTGGCTTTCCACGGCACCGTAGTCCCACGGTTAATGCCCGGCTTCTTGATGGGTTTACAAGAAGCTTCCCCTCAAGAAGGAACAGCATTATGGGATGTCCCCACAGCCAGTCACGATATCGACCAAAGGGACGTCATCACAGCAACAGAAAGCATTGCATGTTCTTTCATTTGAAATGAGATGCATATCCCACATCTAAGATCTCTCATTTCCACTTGGACCTCAGGTCCTTTGCTCAATAAAACAAGATAGATGGTGAAAGAAGAAACTGGACAATTGGTAGCATCTTGATTTCAGGATTTATTTTCATGTACTCATGATCACTTCTGGGGGATTGCTACGCTTGTGTAATGGGTCCTCGTTCTCTCTATAAAGTCTGGAAACCCTGCAGTGACAGGGTTGTCTTGTCCGTATGTATATTTTCTCCATATCGTTAATTTACTCAAATTACAATTGTGTGTATTTCAATTGCACATTCCTACGAGACCCGATCAGTGGTTCTCAGACCTTGCGGTATGCAAAGATTGACTGGGTGAAGACTTTACCGTGCACATTTTGCAGCCCCATGTGTAGACTGGGTTTCTCTATGGTTTGTCTACATCCCAGGGTTCTGCGTGTTCAACAGAGGGCCAGGTAATTGTGAAGCAGGCAGTGGGCCCGTGGGCCCGAGTCTGAGCATTGCTAAAGGTGACCGATTCCAGAGAGGCTATTTTGTTTTGGGCTTTTTTTTTTTTTTTTTGGTTTGCATTTCCTCATGACCCTTAGCCAATATTTTGCATCCAGTCGGTGCTCAGAAATATTCTTAAGTGTAGACAGCTTAGACTCCTAGTGTGTGTATAGTTATGCATTCAACAACATTATGGCGATTACTGATATCCACAATTTTCACATTTCACTCTCAGTTTTGTCTAACTGATTGTCAGCCCACAGAGAATTTGTTTATAAAGCCTGGAGAATACATCTATGCTCGTCCATGTCGCTTGGCAAACTCGTGTTCATCCATCAAAACCCTAGGTGTCGCCATCTTGGGAAGGTTTTTCTTCTCTCTTATATCATCAATTCCTGTGAAATCTTCCTTGCCTCTGTACCGCCTGTGTACGTGACTTGGATGAACGCACACACCACATTCTCATTCTCATTGTAGACACACATCATCATCTCCCTGTTAGACTGTGAGATGTGTTGCAGGTACAGATTCTTTGTGCCTTTGCTTGTTTATCCATTCATTTATTTACTCCCCTTACTTTTAGTGCGTAGCATATGTGAACCCTGGTAGGAAAAAAGGTCTAGTTGAATTTATCTAAATTACATTGCCGTAGTTCAACACCTGGCGGTGGTTTTGTCCCTTAGGGAACATTTAGCCACGTCTGGGAAGAGTTTTGATCATCACAACTGGGAGGGTGGGTGCTACTGGCCTGTAGAAGGCACACGTCTGGGGTGCTGCTACATATGCTACAGTGCACGGGACAGCCCACAGCAAAGGATCACATGGACCAAAATACCCCTGGCGCCAAGGCTGAGAAACCCTAATTATTTTCTATGCTCTCTGATGGCCAGTTTTGTCCCATAATTTGATAATTCCTCAATGTGCCCAACAAATCACACACGCAGAGTAGTTACCAGATAGTAGGGCAAAGTCAATCTTATTATTTAATCTTATTAAAGGAGCTGGTACCTGTGGATTGATTAGCTAATTGCTTAATTAGAGTTTTAACCTTTTCCATTTTATGGGGACTTTTTAAAGACGAACACGGGCTACGGGCCACAAAAGATCTTTCCTACTGCTCTCATCTTTCAGAATAAAATCAGGTGAGTGAAATCTGCCTGATCTGGTTCGTCATGCCTTGGGTACTCAGACTTTGTCAAATTAGAAATGAATCCTAGGATATTTCCTCCCTATACCGGACTCTTACTCACTGCAAAATGTCAGTGAGAAGCTTAGTACAGAAAGTTGTAACTCTCTCTCTTTATTTCGTGTACCTTTGTGGATTCTGGATCCTTCTAGTGACAGCCAAACATAGCACAAGAGGAACAACACAGCAATTATTTCAGGTGACAGCATCTCAGAGCCATTTAAAATGGGACAATTTGGGGCGCCTGGGTGGCTCCCTCGGTTGAGTGTCCGACTTCGGCTCAGGTCACGATCTCACGGTCCGTGAGTTCGAGCCCCGCGTCGGGCTCTGGGCTGACGGCTCAGAGCCTGGAACCTGCTTCAGATTCTGTGTCTCCCTCTCTCTCTGCTCCTCCCCGGCTGATGCTCTGTCTCTCTCTCCTTCAAAAATAAATAAAAACATTTAAAAAAAAAAGAAAAAAAGAAAATGGGACAATTTGCCATTGATGGCGACATCGTTCTGTACCCCCCTGCTTGGCAGTATGGGTAGAAGTAATTTTGCTTTATTTATCCTGCCACTATTCGGAAGGCTTGAGACCCAGGGGGCTTTATGTGCCTCCGTCCCGTCTCTTCTGAACTTTGCATCGTGACTGTTGCATCACGGAAATGGGGCGTTAGTGCAGCGGTGTGTGTAGCGAAAGGGATGGTGGGAGATGCACGAGGTCGAGAGGTATCTATCAGGTGGCATTGACAGGACCTGCCAGCCCATAGGGTGTCCATGGGGGAGGAGAGATGATTCCTAGTGTCCATGGGGGAGGAGAGAAGATTCAGGGATGATTCCTAGATACTCCTGGCTTGGACAGTTGGTGGTGGTGACCTATATTGAGGCCATGGACACCAAGAGAGCAACCGTCACCAGTGGGGTACGTGACGCATTTCGGGATTTCCAGATTAGGATGCCCTCTAGGTGGTAGAATGTGACGGTGAGCTGAGAAACTACAGCTTGGGGTCTGCGAAGGCTTGTCTGTGTCAGTAAATTGACCTTAACTGTTCAACAATTAATTGTGCATTCTGCTTGGCCGCTCTTGCTTGGAATGTATGTTCTCAGTACGATATACAAATAACCTCCCCAAACAAGTTTTGGTTTCTTGAGACAAGGGTGTTACGTTCTATTTCAGCAGGCCAATTTTCCAAGAAAAGTGGGCACTGTATGCATTTTGACTGCAAATTATCATCATCATCATCGTCATCATCATTAGTTTCTGGAAGAGTGTTTCAAGTGCTTTGGGAGGGAAATGCACAAAATCATAGTGACGTCCTGCTGGGTTAGTCTGAGCACCCAAAATGGACCAAAAGGGGTTTGGAGTTTGCATGGCTCGTTTCTAACTCTCATATCTAACTGAGAATACAGGAGATCAGGCTCTTGCAGTGTGGGCGCTCCTCCTGACGGCTTGGGACTGGATCGTTCTCTACAGTGGGAGAGCTGCCCTGTGCATTGTGGGATTTTTAATAGCTTCCTATTCGATGCCAGAAGCACCTGACACCCTCAGTGTTGACAACACGAAACATCTCCAGACACTGCTAAGTGTCCTGGTGGAGATACCATTGCCAGGCTTAGCAGATAAAAATATAGGACACCCAGCGAGATTTGAATTTTAGATAAAGAAGGAATCATTATTTAGCATAAGTATGTCCCTCGCAACGTTTTCTCTGGTGACCCTACCCAGGGGACAAAAATTGCCCCCGTTTGAGGACACTGCTTGCTCTCCTCACCTAATTCCTCACGAACTTACAAATGTCTCCATTGGGATCTTTGGTCTAGGGAGTGACGTGGCGTTCTGCACTATAAGAGTATTCAGTATGGTTTTACCTGTGTATCTTTAGGGAAAACCGCAAGACCCAGAACAATCCACTCGAGACGCCCACATTGTCCCCATTTATTGTTAATTACATGCTTTCCACTTCATTTCATCTACAAAAGGGAGACAGTGCTAAGTACCGACATTTTCTAAACGAATCTCTTACTTGGAAAGAATGTTCTACCTGGAGTTCTCAGTGCCCCTTAAGAATCCCCCTTGTGGGAAATGGACTGAATGATCTAATTACGCTTCACAGATGCGATGAATCTCTTATCTGTAGCAGTTTCTCCCACCTGCCCCCCCCCCCCAGGTTATTTCTCCTGGAGAATCTTCGGTTGATAAAAATAAAGTGTGCTCTTCTGCCCCGGGAATCTGGTGGCCTTCACCTTCCAGCCTGTGGGTCTTAATCTAACTACCCAGGGTCAAGAGTCATTTGTTGGCAATGAGTTCAGCCTATGCTGCCACTGCTTAGTTCCTCCCCATGCACCAGTCCAGCAGACCTACAGAAGGAAAGGGCAACATTTCACAGATGATTTCTTGGAAGTTTTAGAGCAGAGGAAAAGCTCAAGTATTCTTTACAAAGAGAATAATGCATAAAACATACACATAAACATGTGCAATGGATGTATAAGCTTCCAAAGACAAGGATCTTTGTCTTATTTATTTATTTATTCATTCATTCATTTATATTTATATTTTTTTATTTTTATTTTTTAATGTTTATTTATTTTTGAGACAGAGAGACAGAGCACCAACGGGGGAGGGTCAGAGAGAGAGGGAGACACAGAATCCGAAGCAGGCTCCAGGCTCTGAGCTGTCAGCACAGAGCCCGACGCGGGGCTCGAACTCACGGACCGTGAGATCATGACCTGAGCCGAAGTCGGATGCCCAACCGACCGAGCCACCCAGGCGCCCCTATTTATATTTATTTTTAGATGAACCTCATTCCACTGGACTTTGCACATGGAAGCTACTCAATAATTCTCATTGCTAAAGAGGAAGTTAAAATAGAACACTTGAATAGAACCTCGCTCCTTCCTACCTCCTGAATCATTTTGCCCTTATCTCAGGTATACACTCTTTCCTGTTTCTTTCCACAAAACAGATCACTCTCCTCTGTGATGGTGGTGGTGACAACGGTGGTGATGAAGATGGGGATGATGGTGATGATAACGAAGGTGATGATGGTGGTGATGTGAATGATAATGGTCGTGATGATGATAACGATCATGATTACGACAAGGATGATGGTGACGGTGGTGGAGGTGATGATGGTGGAGGTGACGATGGTGATGGGGATGATGTTGATGATGCTGATGCTGATGGTGATGATGATGGTGATGAGGGTCATGATGTTGATGATGGTGATGATGATGCTGATGATGGTTTCATCTCCGTTGCCACTTATTTATTCAAAAATTTAAGAAGCTTTTCATCAGTATTCTGCGGTAAAATTGTGAGTGACCTAAGGCTTCCCCATACATAAATCTAAAATCTCCTTAAGGGGATAAGACATTACACAAAAAGATAAGCAATACTCTGAATAGAAATTATTATAAACATCCATCATAATACCTATCTCTATATAATATACAATAATAATTCATAATAATACATTATGTTATGAATATAAATTATGCCAAATATAAATGATCGAGAATCAGTCTTGCGGCCACGAAAGTCAAAGCCAGGTAACTTTCTGTAGCCTGGCTCTATGATAGGAACCTGTATTCACCACATTACCTTCTGTCCCTGGCATTATTCTTCCCATGGAGTGCTTTCTTTCGTGTGGCCCGTCCCTTGATTGGAAACCACTCTCCTCTCTGTACCTGTAATGACTTTGCCCCTTCCTCACCCTGATTTAAATCTGTCCGTCTTTCAAAACACCCCCTCAACCTCTGCCTCCTGTGATTTCTGCAGCCCACATGGATCTCCCTTCCCTACGATACTCTGTAGTTGGGGTCTAGTGTGTGATGGGGTCACTAACTCGCATGGCTTCCCAGTGCTTCTGTGGGCATACACATTATTCTGTCTGATGGAACTCTCACAAATGGGTAGCCGTAAAATCAGAAAAAGGAAAGAGCTGTGCATTTGTATTTGTAACTTTTAATCAATGGACCTAAACAAATTTCTAAAAATTAGCCTTAGAAAGAAATATGTTGTATAACACAGTGGAAATGAATGAAAAGCAGTAATAGAAGAAATACCCCTGAAAAATATACTGAATAATGACTTATCCGTTCATTTCAATAATTTGTTTGAGTAACTTATAAGATCAAATTTGACCTTCTTAGTTTTTCTTTTCTTTTATTATATTGAAAATAGTAGATACTTTCGAGTTGTTTTTTTTTTTTTAACTAATTTCGCTTCAAAGTTCTAACAACACTTCTAGGAGTCACGCATTGATATTTTAAAATTTGAAATTATGGTTCTAAATAACTAATGTGAAAAAAAGAGAAGGAAAATAAGGAACAGGGGCAGCTAACGGCACCAAGACATCAAAACTTTACCTCTGCGGGTCTAGACATGTTTAAGATGTAGTTAGCGTTAAGGGTGTCCTGCCCTCACGCTGGGCCCACACCTACTGCCCACAGCTCACCAGTAAGAAATACACTCATGAAATCTTTGGTGGGCGTTGCGTGTTGGTTTTTTTGAGACGCTGGTGAACAGGTTGTCAAGCAGAGTTGAGTCCAGTGGTCTGATCCCACACCACCTTCCCGAGAAGGCAGGACGGATGAGCAGAAGAAGCCGTGTTGGGAGACGTTCCTGATGACGTCTGCATCCCCAGTGGTTTCCAATGGTCTACGCTCCTGTTCCGCAGGCTGAAACATCTACGTTTTCTGACATGGCTACTTTCTTTTGGAATTGTGTCATCTTTCAGCCAAGCAATACTTCAATGATGTAGTGATGGAAAAGGGAATACATTTATGTAGTAGGATCTGGTGGAGGGGGGATTAAAACAATTTAATGAACGAAATAAAAGCGATGGGATTTTAGAAACGAGAACATTTGTGTTGTATGGAGTTTCTTTTTTTTTTAATTTTTTTTTAACGTTTATTCATTTTTTGAGACAGAGAGAGACAGAGCATGAACGGGGGAGGGTCAGAGAGAGGGAGACACAGAATCTGAAACAGGCTCCAGGCTCTTAACTGTCAGCACGGAGCCCGACGCGGGGCTCGAACTCACGGACCGCGAGATCATGACCTGAGCCGAAGTCGGACGCTTAACCGACTGAGCCACCCAGGCGCCCCATGTGTTGTATGGAGTTTCAAAACAAGGCAGGGGACGTTCTTGCTGGGACGGAAACCATGGGGCAAAATATGAAAATGTGCCAAAAACAAAATGCTACAGGATACAAATAACACTGACCACTGAGTTTTCTTCTCTGAAATCTGAAAAGAGGTATTTTTTGTACTATGAATGCATCCGTCAGAACTATCTAGTTCAAGTAGTTTTAGCCATGCTGTGGTTTTTGTAAAGTAGGAGAGAATAGAGTTTTACATTTATTATCAGGGAAGTTCCCAAGATGCTCCATTAATGTTTATAAGCTGCAAAGTAAAATATGAACTTTTACCCTATATTGGTTCAAATTATGATGCAAGCCAAGAAATAAGCCTTATTTCTAAAGATCTTTCCCTAGGTAATTTTCATTCTAAATTAAAATATGTTCTAATAAGTATGTAAAGATGAATATTTTAAAATTAGTCTTGAATATAAATTCTGTGAACATATATTCATAGAGAAACATCTTGCTCCTAAAGTTGGTGTGTGTATATTTTTCATACTGGCAATGCATAGTTTAATGTAGTAGACCGAGTAATTAGATTTGCTTTTCTTTATAAATTATCTGACAGATGTATTGGACAGTGATTACCTAACCTATTTTCCTAATCTAAACGGGGGCTGTATTGTAAAAATAGATCACACTTGGTAACTGTCATATGATACAAAACTCTGTGTCTGAGACCATACTGTGACTACATCATAAGCATTTTTGGTTCATGTTGAAGAGAAGGGTACATGAAGAATTCTACCTACAGGCATCTCAGTTTGCTTTTTAACCTGATTCAATGTGTAATATTTCAAAACTGTCATTTTGGCTTCGGGTTAAGTCCATGGATATGGGACACCCTGACCCAATAGGAAGACAAATCAAAGTCCATCTGGGCAGCAAACATAGCTGCCTTAGTTGATACTTCTGAGTGGGAACCACTTCCAGAATTTGTCCAATTCTTCTAACAGATACATGGCAACTTCATGAAGCCTAGTGCAGTGAATGGAATCACTAAGGTATTCTTCCTAAAATGAAAGTAAGTTATGGGCTCATAAGTTGTCAAAGCCAAGTCACAGGTAAGAAGATGCATTCTGAGGACCTTATCTTAATACTTAGAGGGAAAACAAAATTGCAAGAGCAAGAAAGCAAGATGCCCGGTTCCATGGGAATTTCAGAGAAGGTGTTCCCAGAGGACCCCACTGCCAGCTCAACTCATCTGGGACCTTGACTGCAGGTACAGTTCCGCCATATTTATTCCATGCGTGATTCCAACTGGGCTCCAGAAGCAACCAAATCCACTCAGTGGTCAGACATACGGCCATGCAGGATGCTTGCTCCAAAATTCCCTCGGGGGAGGAGAATGAGTAAATCTGGACCATGGGCTTTCAACCACGCCTGTATCTCTGTATTACCAGTCCACCCAATGAGCTTCCGGAAGTCATGGAGCATGGCTGGCCAAACTGGATACTTGGAAGTGTGTGGAAAACATGCCAGGATCTGTGTTATTTTAGCATCTGTGACTGTATCACACGGTAGGAGGTCATTCCTCATCCAAGACAGCACAACAAATTCATAGATATTCATAGGCAGATGCAGAGAACACAAAAGCAGAAATGGCAATAGAAAATGTAATGCTACATTCACTGTAATATCAGGAAGGAGTAAAAGCGAAGGAACCAGGCAAGGTTCAGAGGAAGCATTCAATGGCTTCATAGACCCATGATACTTGGGGGAAGGGACCACAAGAATCAGATTATTAGTTCCTTGGAAGACAAGAACACACACACACACACACACACACTGCACACCAGGATTTTTGGGGTGGTTATGTTCATCCCAAAGGAGGCCAAACGTAGATCAAAAGTAGAGGCTCGTGATTCAATGGGAAGCAAATGTATTCTTTGATGACACTCTAACGGGCACGAGAGAAAACCAGCTTATTTCAATGTAAAAAACAAAACAAAACAAAACACAAGTTGGCTTGCAGATGTTAGTGGCTATTCTTCATGCACATAACTGCTGCCCATAACCAATTTTGGGTCCTAGTAAGTATTTCTGATCAGTTACCTAAAGCTGTTGCGTTTCTATTATTTTCACTTTGCTGGCTTTTTCTCCCCCTGGGCGAAAAGAAAGTGGTGTCTTAGGTGCCGTGGGGATAAATTTGTCCCTGGTCACACCTTATCTGTGGGTGAAAAAGCAAAAATTTGAAGTAGCTCTAATTGCAGTATTCAAATAGCTTTATGCTGGAGGGATGCCTGCGTCCAAGCTGATTTGAGAAACAGCGAGCCTTTCAAACACCACCTTTGAAGAATTTAGTGCCCTGCTAAAATACTGACATGTACTCTTAAATCAAGATACACTATGGATTCCTATTCCCCCAGTAAAAAATGCAACTTTGAAGGAAATCTGGTGTGTATTTATTGTCCCTTAACAGTTGTGATATCCCTTCAAATTATACTGGGAGTAATGTGACAGTGCTCTCCTGAGGTCTCCCGCAGGGCAGGGTCTGTAAATTCCCCCTCTGGTTACATTCAGCAGAGAGTCTGGTATAATCAGAGAGCACAGTTTATGGATCATTTCCTCATGTTGAAATCGCATTTTCCACCATGACATGGTATGAAAAATAAAGCTATTTTGTGATTATAATGCCGAGACGACTGGTTGTAAACTGGGGACTGTTTTGGCCCACCAGAGGACGCTGGACCATATCTGGGGACCTTTTTGGTATTGCATTGGTAAGGGGGTGCTCCTGGCAATTACTGGGTGGGGACCAGGGATGATGCTGAACTTCCTACAGTGCACAGCACAGCCCTCCCACAAAAGAGGAGTCTATGCCCCAAATGTCAATGTGCCGAGCTTGGGAAACCACGTTCTAGAACAATAGTCACGTTGGAATGATGCTGTGGGGGTTTCTGGTCTACCGTTGGGACCAGCTGTGATCAACGACGGATTTCGATACGCTGTAGTTGCGTTATATGCGTAAACACGTGATGCTAAATAACAAAGAAAAAAATAAAGCAAGGCTACAGCCGTTCCTGCGTAGGTCTATGAGTATGGAGGGCAAAGCATTGCCCGGTAGCTGCAGGGGTTCAAAGATGGATACGGTGTGGACCCCACCCTCCATGCACTGACAATATATTGGTGGATGCATCCCTGGGAATGGATTACTTTAATTTGTGGGAGCTTGGTCAGGACAAAATGGAAGTCAGATGGTGTTACTTACGCCTACGGCTTTGTGCGTGGAGGTGAATTATGTTTCGTAAGAATGATCTGACCTCTTAGATATACATATAGATGATTTAGACATAGATGGAAATATAGATGATACATATAGACATACCCATAGATGATTTAAATGCAGGTGTCGATGATGTTGATGTAAATGATAAAGATAGAGATTTAGGTATAGCTGATATAGCTAAAGATATAGGTGTAGATGCTATTGATGTAATTACAGATACAGATGATATAATAGAGAAGTACATGTGTATATACATAGTCATTTAGGAGATTTCCTTAGAAAACCCAAGCAGTTTGTTGGAAAGTTCCAGAATCCTTGCTCTGTCTCCTCTCACAGCCCTGGGTGATACATCCTCGATACAGTTTTTAAGGAAATGGATGTTACTGTAATTAAATGAGCTACGTAAAACGTTGTCTTTTTCAAGTTGGAAGGAACTTATGTGCATTATTGCTCTGGAGAAAGTCAGCAGGTGGACGGAAAAAAAGGCAAAATCACTAATGAGAGACTGTGACTGAGGGAATTAGGAGCCGTAACATAAGCAGGCGTGAAACTGAAAGCAGAGGTGAGGGAGACAAGATTGGGAACGTCGCCTTTCCCTCCGAAATCGCGTTGACAGCTGAAAAGAGAAAACTTGACGGGAAATGAATAGCTTAAGTACCTTCCATAAAAACCCCCAAACGTTAATAAAAATAAATGGAGTAAGGATTCAGCTCAACTTGTTTAAAAGGACGCAACGTATAATTAAAGACACAGAAAGCTAAAAACCTTTTAAATTAATGTACAAATGAATGACCTACTGATCCATCAAAGAGCTGGTGTTTGAGGAAATAAAAACAAAGTTAGGCCAACAGCTAATCCCTTTCTGGGAGAACAGAAACGGGTCAACATAAAAATGCACGAAACGCAAAAAGGGGGCATTACAGAAATAGTTTCATTGATTACAAACCTTAAGGACTAAGGTGGAACAGTTGTTTTTTTTCCTGTGCTGAAAATACCTAAAGTGCATTGCTTGCTTAACTAGTTAATTGGCTAACGTCTCCTGGAGAAGGCTGCCATAGATAGACCTGAGGCTTGGAAAGGCGGTCTCGGGACGAGCTTCTTAAACCTGGATGTGTTGTCAACTGTCCTGGGGGTTCCATGCAGCACAGGGTCTGACTGTGCAGGCCCAGGGCTGGTGCCTTGATTCTGGATTGCTAATGAGCCCCCCAGCTGAGGGGGATGCTCCTGTAGTGGGGACCACACCTAGAGGGCAAACGGGCCAGAGCCTCAGGTAGGAAGCAGGGAGTGACAGGAACCTAGGCCAGCACAGACTTCAAGGGTGTTAATTAGTTTTGATTTCAGCCTCCAGGTGATGGGAAGGTACTGAAGGGTCGAAAGGAGTTAAGTCATCAGGCTCAAATTTGCCGGGGACATAGTTTGGAGTCATCGACCTGTGGGCAGAGACCCCTGCAGATGCGTTTGTAATAGGCTGGTCAAGAGCAGGCAAAGGCTCAGACCAGACAACGCAAAAGTGTGGAGTAGGGACAGGTTTAGGAAACTTTAGAAGTTGCGATCCATAGAGCATGGCGGGGGTGGGGGTAAAGGACGTGAGGGGAGAGCCGTGTGGATGGTGTCGGGGTTTCCAGCTTGGGCGACTGGTTGGTGTGTGCACCGAAGGAGGGAACACAAGGGCAACATCAGTTTAGAGAGAGAAGATACTGAGTTCATTTTAGGTACGTGGACTTGTCCTCGGTGGTCCCGCAGAGGGATATGTGAAGCTTTCCTTGTCATATCTCAGCCTGGGTGACGTCGGATTTTCTTAAGGAGTATCCAGGCACCCTGGCGTGAGTACAGAGACCCCGAATCCAGGACCATGCAGGGCCGGGGCTCTGTACAAGAAGAGACGGGAGAATTTGGTCTATTGGTAAGAGGGTTGCTGCGATGTTCAGCCAAGGGTTTGGAAGAAAACCCTTCAAACGATTTAGGTCTCGGGGACTGTGGAGGTGTTTCTGGGCCATCCCTACAGCCATATAGGCAAAGCTTGAACATTTTGTGGGGTGAGCTCCAGACCACTGTGCTAAAGCGAGACACGGGAGTTGTTTCACCTACAAAAGTCATGTTTTCACTACGCTGAAGTCCGTCAACAGTGCTGTACTACTGTGTCTTACTTTATGTTAGTGCGAAAAAGTGCTCTCATTTGAGGTTTTAGCGGACTCTTTTTGCAAGTGGAGAGTCTTGCCCTGATGTCATGGCTGCTGACTGATCAAGGTGGCGGTGACTGAAGGATGGGGCGGCTGTGGGAGTTTCTTAAAATAACACAAGGAAGTTTGCCGCGTCGACAGACTCATCCATCGTGAGTTATTCTTCCATGGTGGCTGGTGCTTGGAGTGGGATCAAGGTGGCTGTTCAAGGTGCACGGTATTTCTGAGACTGTCAGAAATGAGGTGATAGTTTGAAAGAGAAAGAAAAGCGTAGCCTTCCAAATCGTGAAAACACACAAAACACGTGATAAAAATGATCCGCGTAAGTCAAGGCCATAGGCACATGGAGGTCAGATTCCCTAGGTTCAAATGCTAGGACCGTAAATTATGGAATACGTGTCTCTGAGTGATTTAGTTAAATGCTTCACGTCTGTTTCCCCTTGTGCAGAAGATGGAAATCATGATAATGCTTACTTGTTTTGGTCTTTGGGATTAAGTGTAATATGTTCTTCAAATGATTGCTAAATTTTTGTTAGGGGTTATAATAACGTGTCATAATAGTAATAATAAACTATATAAATGATTATAATAATTAGAACAATAATTATAAAGACTTACCAACTCCCCCAACAGACCTCATGGGGCTGGAATCTTACAGTATAACTGCTTTTAGGGACGAACTAATGTACCAAGCATGATATCTAGGGCATTTTTAATTTTTTTTAACATTTATTTATTTTGAGAGACAGAGCGTGAGGAGGAGAGGGGCAGAGAGAGAGGGAGGCACAGACTCCGAAGCAGGTTCCAGGCTCCGAGCTGTCGGCCCAGAGCCCGACGTGGGGCTCGAACCCACAGACTGTGAGATCATGACCTGAGCCGAAGTCAGACACTTAACCCGCTGAGTCACCCAGGTGCCCCTATGGAGCATTTTTTAAAACAGTTGATTCACACACACTCTCTGTATTATGCACTGAATCCTTATAGTAAAGTAAAATAGTGGAAAAAAAATCATTAAAATAATTAAATCATTAAAATATAAAAATAATTAAAAAAATCATGAAGAAGAGACAATAAGTTTCCAGGACTGTGTTGTACTCATAGAAAAAAAAAACCCATGTATAAGTGGACCTGTGCTGTTTCAACCCACGTTGTTCAAGGGTCAGTGTATTTTGCCAGTGGAAATGCAGTGTTTTAAAGTGCCGGTAGAATTAAATTCAGGGTCAGTGGAAATAATGGAAATAGAGTCTGAGTTCTCATAGCAGGAAAGCACATTTTTGTTTGTTTGTTTGTTTGTTTGGAAACTGCATTTTTTAAAAGCACCAAAAGGAAACGTGTAGTTATCTGTCTTCCTCTGACTTAACAGAGGACCTTGGGGGAAGGGAAGGGGAGAAAAGTAGTTTCAACAGAGAGGGAGGCAAACCATAAGAGAGTCCTCAATGCGGAGAACAAACTGAGGGTGGATGGGGGGGCAGGAGAGAGGGGAAATGGGTGATGGGCATTGAGCAGGGCACTTGTGGGGATGAGCACTGGGTGTTGTGTGTAAGTGATGGGCCTTGGGAATCAAAACCCAAAGCCAAGAGCACACCATATACACTGTATGTTAGCTAACTTGACAATAAATGAAAAATAAATAAATATGGAGGTGTTTACATATTAAATTTGTTAAAAATAAGTAAATAAGTAAATAAGTAATTAAGTACATAAATAAATAAATAAATAAATAAATAAATAAATAAATAAAAGTACCAAAAGGAGAATGCAACGTACATCTGGAAATTTCTCTTGCTCCCAAGCTGTTACCTGTGTGGACCCCATGGCACCTGCTGTCAGGATGGGGTTCTCTGACCTCACGCTGGTCACTTTTTCAAAAAGTTAAATTACCTTTCCTATAAAAGCAAGGCACGTGTATTATGGAAAATTTTTTAAATACAGTAAAGACATAGAAATAATATGGTTTCCATACCACCCAGGGATTACTAGTAACACCTTAATGTGTACCTCTCCAGATATTTTCATTACATACAAGTGTCTTTTTAACAAGAGGGGATGATTCTGCCCATTCTGCTTTATGCTCTCTTCTTTATTCAATAACATCCACCTTTTCCCTTTATGGTAAGCTCTACTCAGTCGTCATATGATTGGGGACATATTCAAATTCCCCCCCAAGTGATCCCCACAATGTTTACAATTGTTTCTCAGAATCCCAGACAGGATCTCAGATGACACGTAATCTTTATGTGCAGAAAATTGTATAGTATGTTACATTCCCCCCCCCCCCCTTTTTTTTGGCCATCATCCCATTAAAACGTTGAGGCAAGTTTTTCTACAGAACATCCCAGATATATCTGCCAAGTTCTTTGTGCTGCTGTCTGGTTTGGCCGTTTCCTTTTAAATTTCTGTTCCCTCCTTTAGAAATGGCAACCGTTAAATGTCTAAAGGGTTTCACTCCAAAGAGAACACACATTTGTGCTTTCTTCTGCATAACATGTGAGGATGTGAGGCAGGGAAGACACTCGCCTTTTGAAAACCCACCCAAAGATTTTCCTTAGTGTACCATCGGACTATTCAAGGTGTCTATATTGCCCTCTGATTATGGCGAGATTTATTGGCTACCAGTGTAATGAAGACCAATGCGTCCTGTCTATTGACCTTTTAACATCTCCTTTTATTTAATTACTGAAATTTATTTATCAATCAATTTGCCTTTTATTGGCTTCTGTAATTATAAGGAGAATTGAACGGCAAATGGGGTGGTGTCCAAATCACATTAGCCGTCCAGTACGGGACACCCAGAGACAAAGTTTTCTTCACAATCCGTATCGGTTTGATTCATTAGTCATTCACTTCAGCCTTATCCACCACAGAGGTCTGTGCAAGGCAGAACAAGGAGGGGAAAAAAACCTGATTTGCAATATTGGAGATTTTGTTTCATTCAGATTTGGAAAAAGCATGTGTAGTTTCACCTTATTTCATTAGGAAATTAATGAAGTATATGTTAGTTACCATATTTGCAGCCATTGTAAACACACCTCATCTTTTTTTTTCCTCAAAGAATGCCCTGCCTCATAATGTACTTTAAAAACAATTTTATTGAGTTGCAATTGACGTATCATGAAACACGTTTACAATTCATGCACCATGAAGCGTGTACTTTTAAGCCGTGTGTTTTGATGGCTTTTGGTACATCCATTGGTATGTATCTACCAACACGGTCAAGTTCAGAGTGTTTTGATCACTCAGAGTATTTGTAGAAATTTCAGAATATTTTTATCATCCCTCAAAGAAACCCTATGCCCATTGGTAACCACTCCCATAATATTTTTGTTTGTGTGTTTGTGTTTGTTTGTTTGCTTTTTGTGGCTAGATACTCTTTATTGTTTTGTTTTCTTCTTTCTTTTCAAATTGTTATTTAAAATCTAGTTAGTCAACATGTAGTGTAATATTGGTTTCAGGAGTAGAATGTAGTGATTCGTCACTGACCCATAACACCCAGTGCTCAACACAACAAGTGCCCTCATTTCCCATAATGTTTTCGTCGTTAAGCCATAGTGTAGCGTGTAAATAGCACATTCTTCATGCATATAGTTGAATAATATTCCATTGTAGACCTTTCATTTTTCCATTCATCCGTTGATGAGCATTTGAGTGATTTCTATCTCCCCCAATGAGTAATACTGGAATACATGTACGTCCATGTGCAAGTTTTTGTGTGGATCTTCAGTTTTTGTTGGGGATTGACCTAGGAGTAAAGTTGGCAGGCCACGTGGTGACTACGGTTGAGAAACACCCACGCTGTCCTCCAAAGTGGCTGCCTCATTGGACATTCCACCAGCAACGTCGGAGCCTTCTGATTCTTCCACATCCTCCACCATGGTTGTTATCGGCTGGGTGTTTTGTTCTTTAGATATTTGCTGCCTAACACTAATTTAGCCTTTGAAAGTTCAGATTTTAACAACTGACTTGGAGACTTGACTCCCCACCGCATAAAATTGGTTTGATTGACAGGACACCCAAAGATTTTCATCAAATCTGTTTCTTTCCCTACATTTAAAAAGACTACTTTAGGAGTGCCTGGGTGTCTCAGTGGGTTAAGCATCTGACTAGCTCAAGTCATGATCTCTCGGTATGGGTTCAAGACCTACCTCGGGCTCTGTGGTGACAGCTCAGAGCCTGGAGCCTGCTTCAAATTCTGTGTCTCCCTCTCTCTGCCCCTCCCCTGCTCATTCTCTCTCTCTCTCTCTCTCTCTCTCTCTCTCAAAAATAAATTTAAAAAATTAAAAAAATAGAAAAATAAAATTAAAAAGCTACTTTATACACATACACATATGAGTATATCTGAAAAATGACCACTTTAGGTTTTTTGTTTTGTTTTTTAAAATTTTTTAATGTTTATTTACTTTTGAGAGAAAGAGAGAGACATAGTGTGAGCAGGAGAGGGGTAGAGAGAGAGGGAGAGACAGAATCCGAAGCAGGCTCCAGGCTCTGAGCTGTCAGCACAGAGCCCGACGTGGGACTCAACTCACAAACCGTGAGATCATGACCTGAGCTGAAGTCGGATGCTTAACTGACTGAGCCACTCAGGCACCTCGACCAGTTTAGGTTTTACACTAGCCTTATAACTTGTCATACTTTGGGTATACTAATGCACAGTGATGAAGTCCATCTTAGCAATAATTGTCCTTTTGGAGCTGAGAGCCTCCATCCAGCTGGATGTCAGTGTCCCCATACTTGAGAGCCCCTCCCAGTCGGAAGATGCTCAGAGGGAGTTCCATAATGCCCCCAACACTTGCTAGAGTTCCCCCACTGTGACAGCCAGCCCCGCACTGTGCCCATTGACATGATTGGGTGTGATCACCGCATCTTCCATCAGGAAGGTGACCCCACCCCAATGACCAGGAAAACCTCCTTTGTGCATCTCTTTCTGCTGTTTTGTTACCCATATCTTTTCAGATGTGGGACATATATGTTTTCCTTCCCAATTGGTCTTGCTACCATTTTGAAATACTACTAAGGAAATCTTCTTCTTTTTCTTCTTCTTCTCCTCCTCCTCCTCCTCCTCCTCCTCCTCCTCCTTCTTTGTCTTCGTCTTCTGCTTCTGCTCCTTCTTCTTCTTCTTCTTCTCCTCCTTCTCCTTCTCCTTCCCCTTCCCCTTCCCCCTTTCCTCTTTCTTCTTCTTCTTCTTCCTCTTCCTCTTCCTCTTCCTCTTCCTCTTCCTCTTCCTTCTCCTCCTCCTCCTCCTCTTTCTTCTTCTTCTATTCAGAAACATGGAACAAATGAGCTTTGGGTTACATCAAAGGAGACCTGAATTTAACACTCAGAAGACAGAGTGGAGGCCAGTCATTCATACAAGTGGTGCATACAATGGAAGCCTTTACACCTCTGGTGTCTAATAACTGTAGACCTCTGGGTATATGAGAGGACAAGAGCCTTCTTCATGGGAGCTAACAGCCATGCCTCCACTTTGTGCAGGAATTCTCTGGGTCCAGCATCATTACACAGACTGTTATCTGGAGCCTGCTCTGGGTCCAGGATCCAATGGCACAATGGGGAATGTGTAAGAATAAAACCACCTCTGTGCTCAAACTGCTGTGGTCTGTGGAGAAGCAGACCCATGATTTGACCGTTTCACTGAAGGTGAGATGCACCGTGATATTTTTCAAACAGTAGACCATCCTGCAATCCAATGAGCTCAGACCAGAGAGAAATTCCAGACCCAGAGGGAAGCCAGGGGCTCCTTCTGGAAGACATATTGGGTGGGAGCACTGTTCGTTCTAGAAGGAGTCAAATGGGAGAGGAATATCATAGGAGGAGAAGGGTGTGAGTGGGAAGGACTAAGCCTGGGGGCAGGAAGTGGTCACCAGGTGACAGCTTACTGAGTTGGTTTGAGCCCAATGGGCACCCAACCTTTATACCTGCATGCTCTTCTCTGCTGGAAGTCCTTTCAGCACGTTAGGTCCATTCAGCACCTTAAGACCAATGAATAGCCAGTTTCGGATCCTTTGGGTTTATCTCTGTCATGGGGTTGTTCTTTCTTCCATAAGTTGAGGACCAGGCTGCAGACAGGTACCTCTTGCCTCCCTGCAAGTGACTCTCCTGGACACTCGAAGTATCAATATATATCTTGTTAATGACTTATTGGGAAGGGAGTTTCCCCTTCCTCATGAGCCTGTAGGGCCAAATATGGCTGACAAGTTCCCTTGGTGAGGCATCATCTCAGTTCAGACTACATTCTGGGGTTGACGTTCTCAGCGTCCACATCTCCTTCAGCCTCACCTCATCAGTGTGGCCCCAAAAGTGGTCCTTCTCCTATTACAAAGACAGGAGTGGAAAGCTTGTTCTAGACAACATGGGAAATGGTATGTGTCCAAGTCGTCTTCTTTCCCCTGCATTTATGGAGTTCTGTCAGTAGGGCTGTCCTCTGATGGACAGCCTGGGAGAATCAGAACTATGTTCCTGTCCTGGGGCACAGTCAATCATTCCCGACCAAAGATCCCCAGGTCCTGATGCTGTGTCAGTCAACCTTTGCAAACCATCATTACAAACAAAAAAAGCCACTGCTCTCACTCTGATGTAGAAGGACAAATGGAAAGGGATTATAGGCTCTTTAGAAATTTAATTTTATTAGGTGTACCGTCCACCATTATACACAGCTAGTGGCTGGAACAGACAAGTGAAGGAGTGCTGGAAATGGCCTCCAGAAAGACTCTTGGCAGTCAAAGGACTGCCTCATCCATATGGATGATTTCCTCATCCATAAAATGGGGGTTAGATGAGATTGTGTAGATAAAACAGATCTTTGTGATTTGAAAGTGACATGAAATTTTAATGGGCACTGACCACCCTGCCTAGTTGTCACCCTGTCCACCGTCTAGTGGACTAGAACAAACATGTTGTGGCTGCAAAATGCAAACTTGTGTGCTGAGGAATGTGCCATAAGGAGAGATAGATGAGAGATAGATGAATAAATATGATGGGTGGATGGATAGATAGCTGACGGATGAATAGATAGATGGATAGATAATAGATGATAGATATAATGGATGGTGCATTGATAGATTGATACAAATGGATGGATGGATAGATAGATGATAGATAGATATGATGGATGGATAGATAGATATGATGGGTGGAAGGATGGATGGATGGATAAATAGACAATATACAGTAGATATGATGGATGATGGATGGATGGATAAATATATAATAGATGGATAGATGATAGATAGATTGATAGATATGAAGATGGATAGATAGATATGATGGATGGATAGGTAGATATGATGGATGGATGGATGAATGGACAGATGGATGGATGGATGGATAGATAGATAGATAGATAAAAGGAGAGAGTTACTTTTGTTTCTCTACTACTAAACTCTCCAAAATGTTAAGAACCTGGATCAGGGTATAGCATAAAAAATTATGTGAAATTAAGTAAAACATGCCCCAAAATTCAATATGGGGACAAATGCAACTGACAGAGCCCTACCTGGGATATTATGGGAGATTAATAGACAAACTACCTTAATTTCCTTTCAACCGATACCAAAATTAGGAGGACTTAATAAATTTCAGTGACGTTTAAAGTTTTATAAGCATTGTGCATAATTCAACACACAGCTGTTATAAAAAACAAGACGCATAAGATTTTATTTCTTTCAGACTCACAGAGTTTATCCCT
The DNA here is from genome assembly GCF_046562875.1 of Panthera onca. Lineage (NCBI taxonomy): Eukaryota > Metazoa > Chordata > Mammalia > Carnivora > Felidae > Panthera > Panthera onca. Next base: position 28,244,515 of record NC_138358.1, on the reverse strand, counting down.
CAGTGAGATTTACAGCACTTGCCTCTGAAATATCGTCTGGCCAATGACAGTTTGGTGACATTTTTCAACACGTATATATAGATTTGTTCTATTAAGGAGTATATTCTGATTCTTAGAAACAGACCCAAGACTTGGCAGCTCCAAATTTCTGTTTGGCTTTCCTTTTTAGGGGAAGATTTAATGTCAAAATAAAGATCTTTGGAGAATTTCCCAGGCTCCTACCAAATGTGATTATCCTAATAGATAACTCCCCAAAAAAACTTCCTTTGATCTTAGCATTTTTTTAAAGGAGAGAATGCTCACCAATCACATTTACATTTTAAAAATGTAAGAATCTGGTCCTCTAGAATTTAAATAAATCATTGTCAGCTTCATGGAGTTTAGCAATTTAATGGGTTGGATATAATAAATTTAAATGTTTAAAGTTTAGAGTGGTTTTTTTCTAAGTGTAATTCACATACCCTGAACTTCCTCCTTTTAAAGTATGTCATACCGTGGCTTTTCGTGTCCTCAGGGAGCTGTGTGAGCATCATCGTTGTCTCATTTTGGGATATTTTCATCAACCCCAAAGAAACCCTGAATGCACTCAGTGGCACTCCCCATTCTTTCTGCTAATCTGCTTCCCATGCCCACGTCTCTGAGCTACAGTCATGTGCCACAACCGATCATAACAGTTGAGTTCAAAGAAGACACAAAGATGATTGGTTTGCTCAGTGTAGTGTCTCGGATGATTTGAAGATATTCTTGCTACAAGCAGGTCCCCAGGATCACCAACTTCTGACCCCCTTCTCCCAAGGTTCATCCAACTCAAGAGTGTTCTCTGATCCTAATGAGGGCTTACAAGCAGTTAGACCAGTTTGTCCAAAGACATTCTCTCTCTTCTCTTTGTATAAACTCAGGAGTTGCAGAGTCTTGACTGGGGACAGCTGTCAGCTGTGTGGGGGCTGGAGAGCTTTACTCACTACCCCCCAAATCCTAGCTATCCACCCCATGGAAAGTCTCCTTCCTCTCTTTCTCCTTCTCCTTCTCCTTCTCCTTCTTTCTCCTTCTCCTTCTCCTTCTTTCTCCTTCTCCTTCTCCTTCTTTCTCCTTCTCCTTCTCCTTCTCCTTCTCCTTCTCCTTCTCCTTCTCCTTCTCCTTCTCCTTCTCCCTCTCCTTCTCCCTCTCCTTCTTCTTCTATCCAGAAACCTGGAGCAAATGAGCTTTGGGTTACATCAAAGGAGACCTGAGTTGTAACACTCAGAAGACAAGAGTAGAAGCCAGTCATTCATACAAGTGGTGCATACAACGGAAGCCTTTAAACCTTTGCTGTCTAATAACTGTAGACCTCTGTGTATATGAGAGGACAAGAGCTTCCCTGGCATCCTGATCCAGTGTGGGATGAGGGGGTGTGAATGCCACCCTGGGGGTAGAAATATAATGTGAGTACTTAAAAGACCAGGTACCAATACGGATGTGAAATTGTCCAATGACACTAAGTTAACTTGCTCAAAATACATTATTTTGTCAAAACCACCCACTACCTGCATTCCCCAGTGGTGTGAATCCGTGTGACATGTCAGACGACAGGGTGATGACATTGTTTTACAGATCAAGACCTCTGGGGATCCGGTAACCATGGAAGGCTTGGGATGCAGATACCTTTCTGGAAATAGGACAGGAGGCTCCAAAGACCAGGTACTAATATAGCTATAAAATTGTCCAATTGCCCTGTTTTAGTCTGGTTGGGCTGCTGTGACAGAATACCATAAACTTATACGGGATGGGGCTTATAAATGGCAGACATTTACTTTTCACATTTTTGGAGGCTGGACATCCAAGATCAAGGCACTGAATGCACTCGTCCCGTTCATGAGGCTCCACCCTTAGGACCCGATCTTCTCCCAGAGCCCCAGCCCCTAATATCATCTCCTTGGGGGCCAGGATGTCAACATATGAAATTTGGAGAGTTTAGCCCATGGCACGCCCTAAGTTACTTGCTCAGAATTACTATTTATTTTAAATTCCTTGGGGTTTTTATTACCCTACTGGGTGAAGTCATGAGATGTCAATCATGGTGGTGTCATTCTTTTTAAATTTTTTTTCAATGTTTATTTTTATTTTTGAGAGACAGAGAGAGACAGAGTGTGAGTAGGGAAGGGGCAGGGAGAGAGGGAGACACAGAATCCAAAGCAGGCTCCAGGCTCTGAGCTGTCAGCGCACAGCCCGACGCGGGGCTCGAACCCACGAACTGTGGGATCATGACCTGGGCTGAAGTCGGCCGCCCAACTGACTGAGCCACCCAGGCGCCCCACGGTGCTGTCATTCTATACTTAAGCCCTCAAGCGCATGTTTGCGTGTTTAAGAAGTGCGGTCACAACATGAACCCCTTATTTGTCTTGTGAGGAAACCACCCTGAAAATGGTGGACTGCAGACTCTGATTTGAATCCTAATAAATGCTTCTAATAATGGTCCACACTGATGTTTCAAAGACACTCAGTAACATTGTGGGGAAAAAAATAGAAACCTAATAGACTATTATTACCATATATTAATGAAAATAAAAAAGGCTCTTTTCAACAACAAAAAACCAAGTGGCTGATTGAAGAGCACTCCCGTAAAGAGAATTCTATCAGCGTTTTCTGTTCATTTTATCAAGTGCAGCCAGGCCCTGGTGTGGCTCTTGGGAAGCCATAGGTTAAAAAACAAAAAGCAAAATAAACAAACAAATAAGAACACCCTAAGTATTAATAATAATAAATTATTAATAACAATTAAGGAATAAATCTTATTTGCATTCACGATAAATTTATTATAAGTAGAAATAATAACCTTATTATTTATTAATTAAATTAATAAAATATTAACCCATTGGACATTTAGTATTAATAATTTAAATACATTGTTATTTATGATTAATAAAATATTAAGAATCTGATCACTTAGCATTACTAATCCAGGTTCTAAGCCAACCGGAAAAAAATGCACGTGGAATTCTGTGATATGTTCATTCACCTTAATAGAACAAAAGCATCCCCACGATTTACACCAACGTGCCTCTGTGCTCACAAAATATCTCCTCTTCTCACTTGTCCGATACCATCCAAAATCACGAAGATGCTTGTCTTATGACCAAAAGAGTTCATTGAGCCACCTGGCAATTTTTCCCCCTTAGGTGTTAAATTATCATTATTATTATTTTTTAATTTTTTTTTTTTTTACCAAATCGTGAAACACAGTGCCTGAGTTCTGAAGCAAAGTGTTTTATTTTCCTTCCTAAATAGCTTGTTTTGGGGTAAGTCAATAGGAACATGTAGGGTAGTACAAACATTGCCAAGCAGGCTTCTGGAACAAATCAGACCCGAAAAGCATCACCTCACCCCTGCATAAAGAGGGATTCTAACAAACCCTCATCAGGTGTGATGCGTTAAAAAAAAGCAGTTTATATTTTAGTTACATGACGTTGTTTTGGACTCAGCATCCGTCCTTGGAATCAGAATGGTGCATCCGTAAAGAAAATGTATGCAAATCTTTCAAGAGTGTTAGTTCACGGTGACAGGTGCTCTCCATCCTTGGATTCTTTTTTTCAAATTTCATTTTAATTCCAGTACAGTTAAGTCACAGTGTTGGGTTAATTTCAGGTGTACGATCTAGTGATTCATCACTTGCATACAACACCCTGTGCTCATCACGACAAGTGCCCTCCGTAATCCCCATCACCTGTTTCCGCCATCCCCCCCCGTCCCCACCCCCCACCCCCCACCCTTCACCCGCGGGGTGACCATCAGTATGTTCTCTGTAGTTGAGAGTCTGTTTCTCGCTTTGTCTATTTTTTTTCTTTGTTCATTTGTTTTGTTTCTTAAGAAACGTCCATGGGTTCTTTTGATGACAGTTGCAGGAAAGCTTTCAAGTACTATACGGAAACAGCGTTGCAAACCCATTAATGGCCTGTTCTGCACCCCAGAGATCTCCAGCGAATTTGTGCGAGTGCTGTAGAAATGGACAGTTAAGGATATTATTTGCATATAATAGCTTGTTCTTTATAACAGTTTAGCCTCCCGTTTTTATGTCCCAATAACGCACCATTTCAGATGCTTTCCAGACATCAGCTTGCAAATGTAAGAGGAAAATAACGGTAAACGTGAAATATCGTGTTGCTGGCATCCCTCTAGTATCCGAGTGAGATTAAGTAACAAAAAAAGAAAAGAAATCATACTCTTCCATCTAAACGTTCTTTTAAATTCCTGAATCACGTCAACCCAAACCTAATTCGGAAAACAAGTTGTTAATAGATAATGCGCTATGTAGCCTTTCAAGAAGACTGAAAAACACACAGAAAACAGAAGGAAGAAACTCTCTCGTGGAAATCACTCAACCATATCATCTGTGATCGCGTAACTTCCATTTGTGAAAACACCGATTATAACGCTTGTTGCAACTAAACTGAATGAGATCATCTGAGAATAATTTCCCAGCCATTTTAATAGGAAGAATAGAGTACGCAGAGAATAAATGCCCCTCTGTTGTCAGCCGTGTTTCTTCACAATACGAAATTTTACTATTTTCCACACAGTGAGCCGGCTTGAGTTAAGCCAAGCCAGGAAGGAGCATGATTAAGTGTTGATAAACGTATGCTCGTGATTATGCAAATCCTGCATGGGTTCTCGCCCGCTCCTTCTCATGTTTTTTGTACTTCTCTTCACGGCAGGACTAATATCTCTGAAGTTGGTTAAAAGGGAACTAAAAATGAATACAACCTAATTCAAAGTCACAAGTGAATAAACACGGTCGTTAAAAAGGACAATACTCAGATTAAAAATAGAAGGAAATCCCCATAATTCAATTCACTCAAGAGAGAAAATATTTTGAGACTTTAAGCACGGTTGATAATACATGTTTTTCTGGGCCAATTTTTTTTTGCCTTTTTCTTTTCTGTTTTGTCTTCCCTCATCCTCATGTTTGCTGGTGATCCTTGGCATTCCTGAGCTGCCTCCTGAATGTGTCAAATCCCACTGTCCATTGTGACATAGTTTTCTCTGCTGTCTGTTTGTGTTTCAATGTCCCCTCTCTTATAAGGACAACTGTGACTGCATTTCAGGACAACCCGAATCCAGGGTGACCTCATTTTTGCTTCATGACATCTGAGAAGACCCTTCTTCACAAATGAAGTCACGTCTACAAGTGCCTGGGGTTAGGACACAGTTGAATCCCCAACATGTCTCTGATGAGACCCCACAACTCAGACCATAGATGAATGAAAAGGAACTCAGAGCCATGTCAGAGATTAGCTCTTCCTTGCTCTTGAAGATGTGTGCTGTGGGCCTCCAGGAAGGGTCGCAGGCACAGGAAATGTTAAAAGAGATTATTCTGTCATGCCCATTTGAGCAAAGCCCCTGCCCAGAACTGTCCTGTGACCCTTTATAAATTGGACCATCATTGGGATAACCCTTGTGGGTCACAGATCCACCCACTGGTGAAAAGAGACTTTGAGTCTAAGCGCACATTTCAAGGGGTTCTTGTAACTATCAAATGGGTCCATGTGAGATGTAGTAGTTGCAAACCCTTACTCAACGTTTCACATAAGGACCCCTCATAATCAGCATGGGGTCAATGCTTATGGCTCACTAGCTCATGATGTGAACTTGGCTTTCTCAAGGGTCTACATTGGTGACGATATTTCTAGAGTCACCAGATGGAAGACTTGCCCAGTTTTAGCTCTGGAAGTCTTACTTTGGGGGAACTGCCTCGGTCCCAGGTGACAGTTGGTCTCCATAAAGTAAGACGTAGTCTATCCGTCATCAGAAAGCTCAACCCACGGTGGGTGGTGCCAGAATGCTGTCCATTGCGTTGGGTAGGAGAAGAGAGCTGTGACTGAAATCTTATGACTGGCCTCCATCTGTTGTATAGCCTTCCTCAGGAAGGCACTCACCTCTTGTCACGTTGTACGTTAGGTAATCGCGTAGTCCTCACCTACCTCTCTACTTATCTACCTACCCATCTATCTACCACCGACGTACTTATCTATCTATCTATCTATAATCTATCTTTCTACCTACTTACCTTTCATTCTATTATCTATCTACCATCCATCCATCATCCATCCATTGTATATCTATCTATCTATCTATCTATCATCCTTCCATCCATCCATCCACCCACCCATGATACCATGATATCTATCTATCTATCTATAATCCATCCATCATATATCTATATCTACCTATCAGCTATCTATCTTCTATCAATGTATCCATCCACCCATCCATCCATATCTATCTATCCATCCATCTTTCCATCCATCCATCCATCCATCCATCCACCCATCCATCGTATCTATCTATCTATCTATCTATCATCTTTCCATCCATCCATCCACCCACCCATGATCCCATGATATCTATCTATCTATCTATCTATCTATCTATCTATCTATAATCTATCTTTCTACCTACTTACCTTTCATTCTATTATCTATATACCATCCATCCCTCATCCATCCATTGTATATCTATCTATCTGTCTATCTATCTATCTATCTATCTATCTATCTATCTATCTATCCACCCATCCATTCACCCATGCATTATATCTATCTATCTATCTATCTATCTATCCATCCATCCATGGGTGAATCCATCCATTCACCCATCCATTCTATCTATCTATCTATCTATCTATCTATCTATCTATCTATCCATCCATCAATTCACCCATCCATTATATCTATCTATCTATCTATCTATCTATCTATCTATCCATTCACCCATCCATTATATCTATCTATCTATCTATCTGTCTATCTTCTATCTATCTATCATCTATCCATCCATCCATCCACCCACCCATGATCCCATGATATCTATCTATCTATCTATCTATCTACCATCCATCCACCCATCATCCATCCATCCATCTATCCATGTATCACCTACTAATCATCTGTTTATATCTATCTTCTAACTAGTTACCTATCTTGCCATTATCCATCCATCCATCTATTCATCGATCACCCATCAATCGCCTCTTTATGTCAATCTATCTTACTACCTGTTATCTCTCCGTGTATATCATCTACCTATCTACTTACCTACCTATTCATAGGAAATCTGAATCTTAGAAGAGAGACAGTTTTAGAAGCAAGGTCCCAGTCCCTGCTGTTATTTGGCTCAGGATCATCCCTGGTTAACTCTGTGTTTCTCCTTGCTGGCCCTCTGGCAACATGACGTTCTCTCACCCATATTTCCAGTAGAGGACATGCCTGGCAATGGCCGCAGGGAACCCTGGCCCCCCTCTGTGGCCTGAACCCCCACTGCTCACCTCCCTGAGTCTTCAGGTCTGCTCACCGGTACCTACCATTTGGACTCAGCAGTGACTGCCCCCATCTGTATTATTCCAAGGCTCAGATAATTTCCGAGATACTTTTTCCAAAACCCATTGTCTGTTACACAGGTTTTGATACTTTGATTTCCCTTTAACAATTCAGTACATGATTTAAGTATGCCACCAATTTAGTACACGAGGTAGCACAAAGCACTGAACTGTTTAATCCGACCCTGTTGAATCAGAGACGTTCCCTGGCACTGAGGTTTACCACAAACACTGTAGATGTGACGAACGGAGCAGCACAGGTGGAGAAGGATGAGGTCCAGGACCTCCGACGTGACTCCCCAGGTGATGGCTCCTCGTGGCACCCAGTTCTGCCCCAGGTGGTGGGTGAGGTTTCTAACTAAGATGCAAAAGACTCCAACTTCACAGAAGGAACATCTGAAGTCATGAACCGTCTCCTTCTTATACTCAAGTGCATAGCTAAGGTGACATTTTCTGGGGTGCTATGTCACAGACATCCACAGATGTTGGGTTCCCTTATGGTAAAGCAATCATAGCAACTAGCAAAGCAACTAACTAAACCATCCCATCAGAAGGACTCTCTTGCTGGGAGGTGGTTTGCCTGCCAAGGTCTGCTGGTAGGATGACTAAATACGGTGAGATCGCATCTCCGGCCTTCTTTCTCTCCCTAAAGATGTCCCACCTCCTCACATGTGGAGGCAATGGGTGGGACACCTCCTGGTTTAGCCAGAATTTTCTCTGGGGCACCTGGGGGGCGGGACTTCGAGTTCTTTTCAAGACTTCACCTGCTCAGGCGAGGCCCACCCGCCTTGTGGAGAGCTGCGTGTTTGACACAAAGTTCAGTGACTTAAATGCTAATCATCCCACTCTGCTTCCTTGCATTTTCTTTCTTTTTAATGTATTTAATGTTTGTTTTTGAGAGAGAGAGAGAGAGAGAGAGAGAACGTGGGAAGGGGCAGACAGAAGGAGACACAGAATGGGAAGCAGGCCCCAGGCTCTGAGCTGTCGGCAAAGAACCTGATTCGGCGCTCAGACTCACCGGTGGTGAGATCATGACCTGAGCTGAAGTCAGAAGCTTAACCGACTGAGCCACCCAGGCGCCCCTGTATTATTGTCTCAACGAACATTTATTTTTCCTCAGTTATTGTGAAGGGAGGCTGGGGGCGAGGCAATGGCCAGTAGCCTGTTCTTGACCAGTATAAACAGACACAGAGAAACCAGCTTAGGCAAAAGTGGCCTTTCTGGTTCCAGAGCCCACACTGCGGAGATTGTGTGGCATCTTGTAAGCCACAGACGAGCTGAGAAAACAAGAAAATTTCTAATTTGCTTTGTGCAAATTAGAAAACCCACCTCTGCGTTCTCTGCTTTATTTGGTTAATTAATCACACCATGGCAGAGTGGTTTGACTCTCATGTGGGTTTACACACAGACACGCACGCGAGAGGCCTTATAAAGCTTTTCTCTGATGCCGTTACTGACGTCACCCTCTCCCAGGCTTTACGGAGATGTGTTCAGTGTTGATGGGCACAGTTTGCTCGGCAAACTCAGCAACACGGTAAATGACACGATGCCAACGTGTAGATGCCAAGGAGTCGTCCTTACAGCAGAGGAGGAAGCCACGCCCGACGGGATGCGGCATCTGGACAGCAGGTGTGATGTCCTCTCTCCGCGCCTTCCTTCCTCATCGGCACGGCCACCGTCACGGCCTCCAGAAACTGCCACCTTTAAGGTCCCCACGTCTCCTGCTCACATCCCACCCTGACCAGACTCACATACTTGTGTTGTCTTCCTGGCCCCAAAAGACAGCAGAGTGTTGGACTTTGACCCATCACCTCCATGAAACATCATCACCTAAAGATGTAACAAGAACCCAACAGGGGTCCACGTGGGTGGCATATGACCTCAATATGCAAGCTGGGCCACAGACATGCAAACGATGAACTGTAATTAACATCTTGCTAGCCAGAAGGAGGGGGGAACGAGGCAGTAAAAACTGATGACTGATTTTGTTTCCTAAGACCTTAACCCCGGAAATATGAGCCCAGCCAGGGTACGCAAGCCTTGAATAAATCTGGGGAAAGATTTTTCATTTCGATGACCAGGGTTCTCCTTGCTTGGCCTCCTGATCTTAGTCAACTGCTACTATTCTCTCCAATAAATAATGTTCTGGGATTATGAGTGTTTTATTTTGATGATCTCTTCCCCTTGGAGGGACAGGGTGGATGCCAGGGAGCATCTATTTAATTCTGGAGCCCTCTATGTCTGGATTTAGCTTCCAGCTTTTGACGGATTTTGGTTTTAATTGTGTCAAGCGTTTAATGGCAAGAAACAAAGCCCGGCGATAATAAAATTCATCTACCATTGCATTTGAGAGCCGAGGAGCTCCGAAAATCAATTTCGGTCTGCTAAAACATCATCAGTTGCATTAAATAGATCACTAACTATAGATTAAATTCTCCTCCTTACGGTCTTGTCCCAGGACATTGTTTGCAGATGCAAATGTAGACCTTTAAGACCGTGCCGTGGGACTCTTAGTAACCCTGGATAGAATGAGTGTTGCAAACCTGAGGTCCTAATATTTAAAATACTGTGCTTCAAAAAACATCGCCAAATTGGGGTGCAAGGGGTGGTGACGCCTGTTGACTAGGAAACTGTAAGGCGTGTCAAACTTCCCTCCCCAATATTGGGCAAATGGTTGTAAAATTTTTCCTTCCCACTTTTCCTCCAGAATAAAGAGTTCCGTACCTTGGCCAATGGGTGCAATCCTTAAGTGTACAATCCTTGGCCAATCCTTAACTGTTGGGTGCAGTGATGGGAAGTATTAACCTCTATGCCTTGCTTCCTTTATCTGTAAATACATCAGGCATGAGCCTAAAATTAGGTGGTGTGGGCACAAAGTGTGGCAGTTCCTGGGACAGAGAAATCCCTCAAAAACATTGGCCACCAGGAAAATTTCTCCTGTCTGCTGCACTGTTGTGAGCAGAGATGGGAATGACATCAGAGCTCCTGGCCTCCAAATAATCTGATGTTGCACTGTCCATCAAGCTGTTTCAAAAGGGTAGAAACAAAAGTCTATCTCCGAAGTTTAGGAAATGTGATGAAAAGACAAGACAGCGTTTCATGTGCTGAGGGATGGATGGCCTAGAAGGACAACATAGATGGTTAAGAGCATGGGGTTAAGGCAACTGTCAGGTGGGACCCACCATCCATTAAGCACAGGTAAAACGTAAGCACCGTGATGGATGTTGGGTCCTCAGTGGAAACTGTAAATAGGACGGACGTGACTCACGTTCCCTGGCTCTCAAGACTTTTAAGTTATGCCAATGGGGCGTCCATTTCCATTGCAAATGAACGTTTGCTGACCTCTTTCTTCATTCCCCAGTCGGAAAGTAAGGATTGAATGGAAGAGGGCCATGTTGTAATTAGGAAGGCTGCATTCCAATCTCTAGCTCCTACCCTGCTTGTCTCCCTGGGATACGACAAAGATCTCCAAGGTTCGCCATCCAAAGAGCGAGGATCCAATACCCATGCCTCATTGGGTTATCGTGACTATACCGTGGCTGATTGCTTGTTGGATGCTTGTATAAATTGCAAAGTTACACGAGGATGGAACCTGCATTTACAACTTAGCCTTTTCCTCTTTCTAGTCAAATCTGCAGCATAGGTGAGGTCCACACACTCGGTCAATGGTATTGGTTTCTTTTTTTTTTTAATATGTCTGAAAACAGAAGCATATCGGGGCACCCGAGTGGCTTAGTAGGTTAAGCGTCTGACTTCAGCTTGGGTCATGAGCTCCCGGTTCATGAGTTCAAGCCCTACATCAGGCTCTTGGGCTCAGCTCATGATCCCAGGGTCGTGCTTACCTCTCACTGTGCTTACCTGTTGTCATTTTTCTGCCCTCAGCATGCTTGGCTTGTGAGATCGGTTGAAAGTGGGTGACCACCTTCCTGACTTGGCCCGCAGCTCGCTGCTATTATCTGGACCTTCTCAGAGCTCGTTTGATGGTCCTTAAGCACGGTTCTTGATGAGCCAAGTCTTAAAATATTGCTCTTTTTATCCATTCATTCCATATTTAATCTCCTTCTGTTCTACAGGCTTGCTTAAATATCTTTTATTTCCTGACTCCCAAATTCACAGACACTTTTGTCTTTGCTTATCTCAGAACCGTAGACAAGTCTAAAGTTATATATCCTACAGCCAACCCGCCCCCGTGGACACATCGCAGACGTCCCCGGCTTCGTGTGCTAAAAAATAAGCTGTTGAGTGCCTCCTCCGTGCCCAAACCTGGTCCACCCCATTGTTTTTCTCAGGTACACAAAACATTATACCAGCGGCCAAACAGGTGCACCGATTAAAATCCTTCCTCGCCTTTGATGTATAAGTCACAGCCCGTCGATGGGGGTATTCTGTTTTTCCAGACACATCAGACGTCTAAACATTTCCCATGACTCTGCATCTATCATCTATCTCCTGCACGAATTTCTTCCCCCTCGGACCTCCTTCTTTCCCATGCCTCTCCAGCAAGCCCACTGGTGATGGCCCAGCTGACCGTTGTCTACATCTCTGGGGATCCTCGAACTTCACCACCCAGGTAGAACCTTGGGGATCTTGCCCTTGCATTGCTGTTCCTTTGGCATTCCCTGCTGTTCCCCATGCTACCTGACTTCTTTGAAGATGTACTATTTCCAAAGGAGCCTCTTGAACTGCTCTGTACAAAAGATCTCTCTCTTTCCACTCCTCAACTCCCAGGACAGAACAGTGTCCTTTCTGGCTATTACCACGCCCTGACATATTGCATATTAATTTTTCATTATGTTTCTTTTCCTCTTTTAGGATGGGATTCACATAAAAGATGAGCTCCTCTCCCTCCCTCTCTCTCTCTGCCTTTTTTATTCTGCAGTGCTGTCTCTGAAATGCTCCCAAGAGCACACAGAATAGGGTTGGTACTCAATAAATATCTCCAAATGCGATTCACCAGGATTTTGAATTTGCTAATGCTTAAATCCGCACGGGAATGAAAAATACAGGTCTTAAAGTTAGGATGCTGGGTTTTATTTCGGGCTAAGGTTATCGCGGCATTTGGAGCCAGCTGGACATTCTCACGCTAGGTGACAAACCAAAGCAAGAATAAAACTAAAATCTTTTCCCTGTGTGACCCACTTTCTAATTGCAGTGTCTCTCCAATGCGGTAATCAGAGACTTGGGTAGCAGAAGCATCATGGATTCATTGTAGGATCGTTTTGGGGGATGGTTTCCTTTTATCTCCAAGTATTTAAAATGCGGTAGTCTCCCGAGAGGGGCTGTGCAGAATACCGTGTTGTGAGAAACATTGCTGTTGACAATTTATTTGGAGGGACATTATGTTTGACTCTCAGCATATCCAGATTGGAATTTTTTTTCTTAGCCACAGTAACCCGGTTCAAAATAACTTAAGAAGTGTAATTTATAGGCTGTCGTAATGCAAAAGCCCACAAGGACGGTTTCAGGCATAGCGGGATCCAGGACCTAACACCCTGCCGCTTTTCTTTCCTTCGTTATCGTTTTCATGGAATGCCTCTTCATGTGACTCCAAGATATCACCCTCAGCTTAGCAAGCTGACGAGAAAGACTCTTTTTTTTTTTTATCATGAAGAATTCCAGAGAGAAATAGAACATGCTGTATATTTTATTCGGTAGTTATAATAAAAAATTTATTCAGGTATGACATATTATTTTCATTATGAGCCCTTCTCCCTTTTCATACAATCTGAATATTTTTAGGGCTAATAAAATGACCACAAGTTTTGCAATTTCTATCATGGTTTATTTAATATTGCGCACCGGTTGGGAAAATAAAATGCAATTTTCAAAGTGTTCTGTATTTTGGTGCACTTGGGAGATTTAAGTCCAGCACATCTTAGTATGTGTTTTTATGTGACTTTTATACAGCTAATACCTGAAGTCACTATCCTTTTTAGAAAGCATCCCCGTAATTCTAGCAGATAGTCTTTCTTTCTGGGTCATCTACGGTTTTGAATGGAAGGCTAGCGTTTAACATTAAAATTTAAGCATAACGTATGAGCTGACTGAGTTGGAAAACCAACTAAGTACCTGAGTCTTAGAGGAATTGAAAAAATGCTAATAATACAGAAGCCTAAACCCCAGCACATCATAAAGGAAAGTCTTAAAAGCCTAAGTGTTAGCATTTATAGCATATTCAAAATGTACTCTCCCAATGCAAAATGATAATTTGTCCTCTCTCACCGTGGAAACCCTTTTCCTGTTTATTATTTGCTCCTTGAGATGCCAGACCTTGTGCAAAACCCCCACACTGAAATAAACATCTTCAAAACTCAAAGTTTTGCCTATGGATTTTTTTAAGTAAAGATTTTGTGGTATTGTAATATGTCTTGGAGATAAAAATCGCTGAGCTTGAATTAATGTTATTTTTGTCTCTCTATGGCTGAAGATATTACTTCTTTTCAGCTTCTCATCGCTGGCCTTTGGTTTATTATGTTGATGGGGGAAAACATTTCCCCTAAGTTTATTGTGTTGGAAGAAAAAAATCCCCAGCATCGAATCTAATGTAAATTCTTAATATTCCTATGGTTATAATTGTTAAGGTGTTTCTGTATGAAGCTTTCTGGAAAGCTGAATGGCCTCTTGCTTGGGCGATGGGTGGGTGGATTTGCCGTGTGAAAAGTCCAAAGAGTAAAGCACCGAGATTAGGAAAAAGCCAAGCTGACATAAATTGGAATATACAGCTGGACACAAGCGGAGATAAACAGAACATCAGGTGCAAATCGGAAACGAATGAAAAAAATGCAATTATGACTTCATATACGCCGTGAGGAAAGCACATCACAAAGGTGAGCTTGCGAAAAAGCAGAGGAGGGACTGTGGATGTGAAGGCAAAGGATGTGGAAGGAAAGGGAGCAGTGACCAGAGGAGGGAGAGATTCCGAGCCACGCGGGATGCCAACGTCTGTTTCCAGGAAACACATGCTTGACTTGATTGAATAGAGAAGTTGAGTGACTGTCTGAGAGTTACACAGCTTACACGCGGTAGTGCACGGGTTTGACCTGAGGATGATCCTGACCTCAGGGTCCGTGGCTTAAATCACAACACGGCGACATTTTGAGCAACATCCACAATCTGTTTGGCACCAACGATTAATGGGGTCCCACTCACCCTGACATTTGCCACAGATGGATCCACTTATCATTGGTATTTTCTATTGTATACAATGACTTCAAAGCATATTTGAAATTCAGCCCAGTCCACTGGCTATCCACTGTAATATTTTCTTTAAAAATATATGTATATGTGACATAAAAAGATAAAAAGATTACATGTCCCTTAGAATATGGCAAAAATAAAATTTGTTACATTCTAAGAATGGATATTATCACCTCCTACACACCCAGAAAAAAAATTTTACAGTGAAACTAGTTGACTTAGAACTACAGACTCACTTTAAATTCCTGTTGCATGTAGATAATTATAGTGTTATCCAATATTTTACCCAATTATCCAAGAATTTGTCCAATTATTTGTATCTGATATTTCATGCAATATATTATACAATATATATTAAACAATCATATCCTGCCTCCCAATGGAGAAATAAACTAGAAATAATAACATTTTGCTCCCCATGGATTTGACCTTGTTTTGATTCCTGAAATGATTCTGCTTGAATAACTCTACTTCTCTGACTAAATATGAGCTTTCCGAAGTGAGACACTGAGTGTGGGGAAAGTTCCTCGTTAATCTGGAAAGTGCAAAATAAAGTCAGTTTTTATTATAAAAGCTGGAAGCTTTCTTTATTATAAAAGGAAGGAGAGCAGGGATTAGATGTCCACCATGTTGGAAATTCATTTCAGATGTTCCACATTGGGAACCAGACTCCTTGCTGGGGTCAGGCGGCCAGGCTCCGAGGGGCTTGGGAGATATTCCCAAGAGGAGGGTCCTGTCTGTGGCTCAAACTCTAGGTAGCAGTGGGGACCGTGTTGATCATCTGACCATTGGGAATAAACCATTGATGTTGTAGTCGGGACAAGATTTCTGGGAATGTCCCCATCAAATGGAAATGCACATGGCACCCAACCTCTTAAAGTAAAGATTTAAAAGTCCACCAATTTCCAACTCTACCATGTCTGCTCTCCATCGTACCCTAAGCCTGTTGAGAAAAAAGCATTGTGCTGGCCCTTGGTCGTGTCAAGAGAGAGATCCTTGTGGGTGAGGATAAATTCCCATGAGTCAGACCAGTGTCCACTAGGCCACCTCCATGCCACCGTCTTGTTCTTTGCAATCTCTATCCTTTCTACCTTCTACTCTGTCCATCGGAGGGTCCGTTTCTTGCGTGTATTCTCACCGCCAAGATCGCACGGCGTCATTTTCCCAATTACTGTGTCGAAAGCAATTTTCACAGTCTACATAGATTTTTGAAATGATCACAGTGACTGAATTGATTGGTTGAGCCATAAAACTGATTTAGTTGCTGACATATTAATATTGTAAAATTCGTTTCGTACATGGCCCCGGAAAGCTTTATTCATGAAGGACCCCGATTACATACGGCAGGATGTTGGTGGGGGTGAGCACGGAAAGTTGTTTCCCCTTAAAACAAAACAAAACAAAACAAAAACCTTTTTATTCACATACAAATTGGGTGATCAAGCCTGGCACTATCTGCAATACAAACCATCGCCTTCTTCCTTCCTTTGGATAATAGATGCTTGTAGTGTATTAACCCATTTTCCTTTTACTTTATGAATGTGAAGACAATAGGGGCACCTGGGTGGCTCAGTCGGTATAGCGACCAACTCTTGGTTTCAGCTCAGGATGTGATCTCAAGGTTTGTGAGTTCTAGCCCTGCGCTGACCGCTTGGAGCCTGCTTGGGATT
Source organism: Panthera onca (assembly GCF_046562875.1). Taxonomy (NCBI): domain Eukaryota; kingdom Metazoa; phylum Chordata; class Mammalia; order Carnivora; family Felidae; genus Panthera; species Panthera onca. The sequence goes on along the minus strand of NC_138358.1, from coordinate 28,228,300 downwards.
CTCTCTGTCCCTCTCTCTCTCTGCCTCTCCCCTGCTTGTGCTCCTTCTTTCTCTCTCTCTCAAAATAAATAAATGAACTTAAAGAAAAAATTTTTAAAAAGAATGTGAAGACAATACAAATAAATGAAAATAACTTGAATCGTGTCATTATACCCAAAGACAAACGAGCAGACTATATGTAGAAAGTTGTAAAATGCTCAATGCCTACAATCATTTTCAAAGGCCAATATCTGTGATATTCTTATAGTTTGCACACATATGACTGGGCTGCATTTGTCTAGACCCATCTAGATGATTTCATGGAAAGTTCTTGTATAGCGGTGTTGGGGAAACTGGGCGAGGTGGTATCCCAGAATGGAAACCGTTCATCTTAGTGAACGTGAAGGCTGCTAGTTTTGAACCAGGTTCTGAGAAACAGATATTGGAATGAATTTCACATATAAGCAGCGAGAATTCACAAGAAGGTGACAAGGGCTGTCCAAAGAGCCACCCAGAAGTTCATTTTGGGCGCAAAGCCAACGCCGACTTCCTTAAAGGACTTCCCCATTTCCGAAGGCAGAAGAATTGACTTTGACACCAGCCAATTTTGCAAATCCTGCTTTGACGTAGCTGTCTTAATTCTCATTCCTGCATATTCAGTAGATTTGGGTGGTGAGTACCCTAAAGATACCACCGAGTCGTAGGAAATGATCGGCACGTTCACGATCTCTATCGAATTCCTATTTGCATTGACTTAGTCTTGCTTTGGCAAGTTTTTGTGAGTGCTTGTTTGTAGAAGGTGGGGGAAATATCATGGCATTTCTGTCTTTGTAGTTAGCAAGCCAATTCCCCATTTGCCTCGCAGGAGAAGCCTGAAAATATGGTATTCTTCATCGTAGATCGTCTTCTGAAGACAGTCGAGGATGCCCTAAGAAGGAATGGTTTCCCTAACAGCTACAAGTTAGAGGGAGGGTGCGATATTTGAAGACAGCCAGAGCCACAAGCAAAGGAGATATTTCATACGGATTTTGCACGTTTAAAAAAGGAAAGAAATAGTCAACAGCCTTGGGGCATGTCACAATTTCCATGGCTTACTGTGATCTGACACCTCTCAGCTTGCTCGCCTTGTCGTACCTGGGACAGCACTCACGTCAAATTTGAGAGACGGGCTCTTGTCTCGCTTCCCCCAAATGTCAGGCTGAAGACATCTGAGATTTCCTTATGACATCGTTTACCCCTTCTGTCTCAATCGGGAGAGTTTTGCCTCTTGGCACACCATTGAGCTGTGCGTGTTCTGTTCTGTAGACAGATTCAGTGTCCTAACGGTACCCTGGCCATGGTGACGTTCAGCCAGCAGACACCTTCTGTAGAAACCAGAGTCTTGCCTCTGGCCAGGCCCGAGGCACAAACACTGCAATGAGCAGGAAACCCTCCACAGAGAAGTCACCCTTTGACGTGACGAAACATGACATGTCTATAACTCGGTAAATGCCTTTTTGTACAAGGACGGCCTATCATTTTTAGAACGCTTTGCAACATTTCTCTTTTCCATCCGCCTGCTTTCAGACTTTAAATCGGGGGCTGGGAGCAATCATCCGAATGCCGGAGGTTAAAAAGAGACAGAATTTAATCATTTGGAAAGACATCCCATTGACCCATCCATGGGGCTATCCTGATAACGTCATGGGTCAGTCCCCAGTCATCCTGGATGGGACTCTTGAGCTCACACTTGGATTCCTGTAGCCACCTGTGAGCCCTACCTCACCTGGGACCGGAATGACCCTCTGGAGTGCACACAGCAATCTGTCCGAACCTACCGCGTGCCCAGGCCAGGCCAACACCAGCCATCCGCGGGGCGCTGGGCCACGGTGCAATTCTTTGTATCTGACTTTTCTCATCCGCAGTGGGATCAGGATATCCATTTACGCAGGAGATGAAGATTCGGTGGAATAATATTTGAAAATTGCTCAGAACATGGAATCCCATGGATGTTGTACGACACAGGCTCTGAGTAAAACACCAGTTATCGAGGGATGCAGTGAAAATGTAGGCTTGTTCACAGCTGGAACAAGTAAATGACAAACGCTTAGAAATTGTCATTTGGTTGGATAGGGCCATTATACAGTAATAGATTTTAATAAATTTTTGTTAATGTTTATTTATTTTTGAGAGACAGAGATGTACCATGAGTGGGGGAGGGGCAGAGAGAGAGAATCGTAAGCAGGCTTCAGGCTCTGAGCTGTCAGCACAGAGCCCAACACAGGGCTCGAACTCACGAACCACGAGATCATGACCTGAGCCAAAGTCTGACACTTAACCGACTGAGCCACCCAGGTGCCCCACACAGTAATGGATTTTTGACTCATTGCTGAAGCTACCAGAGTTGTTTTTTTTTAATTTAAGATGATTTTTTCCAGTTTTATTGAGATATAACTGGCATAGAATGTATTAGTTTAAGGGAGACCACATTATAATCGGATGGGTAGAGCTGAATCACAATATGTTAACATCCCAGAATTTCAAAATAAGGTCAAATTATGACATTTTAGTACATTACAATAAATCATTGTTATTTACCATGTATTATGATTAAGCCTTGAACAACACTGGTGTGAAGTTTTTCAACAAATGTAGAACGGTCATATAAATGTATTTTCTCTTCCTTATGATCTGTTTGATTGCATTTTCTTTTCTGTAGCTTACTTTTTTTGGTAAGGACTCAGTATATAATGTGTATCATGTACAAAATATGTGTTCATTGACTATGTTATTGGTGAGTCTTCTGGTTAATGGTAGACTATTAAGTTTTGGGGACTCAAAAGTGATACACAGATTTTTAAAAAATATTTATGCATTTATTTTGAGAAAGAGAGAGAGAGTGCATGTGAACAAGGAAAAGGCAGAGAGAGAGGGACAGAGAGAATCTCAAGTAGGATCCACTCTATGAGCACAGAGACTGATGTGGGGCTTGATCTCAGGACCCTCAGATCACGACTTCATGCAAAATCAAGAGTCGAACACTTAACCAACTGAGCCACTCAGGTGTCCCTCCATTGATTTTTAAATCCACATTGCTCTCGGGGCAATAAATCACACTATAATTTCTATAATTATATTTTTATATATAGTATTACATTATAAATACCACGTATATTTTCTATACATTGCGTTATGTACATAATATAATGGAATTTTTTACGTGTATTTATTTATTTTGAGAGAGAGAGGCAGAGAGCATGCACGGAGGAGGAGCAGAGGAGAGAAAGAGACAGAACACCAAGCAGGCTCCACCCTGTCAGCACAGAGCCCAACGCAGGGCTTGAACTCACAAACCGCAACCTGATCTGAAGTCAAGAGTCGATCACTCAACTGACTGAGCTGCCCAGGCACCCGTATTGGAATTTTAAATATATTTCTATGTATAATATTATAAATTATAATAAAGTGATGTGCCTGATTTCTGAGAGTGGGTAAGAATTCAATAAATAATGGTAAACCCATTTCTTGACTGGTGCTGTTGGGATCATCTATTTCTTTTTTCTTTTTTTTAATGTTTATTTATTTCTGAGACAGAGAGATACAGAGCATGAGTGGGGGAGGGGCAGAGCGAGAGGGAGACACAGAATCCGAAGCAGGCTCCGGGCTCTGAGCTGTCAGCACAGAGCCCAACATGGGGCTCGAACCCACAAACCATGAGCTCATGACCTGAGCCAAGGGACAAGCTTCTGAGAAATCTTGTTATTGCCTGTAAGCTTTAATGATTGATGCATCTTGTTAAATAAGGCTTCTTTAAGGGTATGACGCAAAAGACGTGACTCTCTGATCAAATGGTGGAAATCGGGACATTTGCTTGGACTGAACGTGCCCTGGTAGGTGTTGCCGGGAGTCACAGACAATGAACAATGTGTGATGATGACAATTACGGATGTGTGCACCGAGCCTATGCTAAATGCTACAGAGGATCCCAAGCCTGAGGTTCTCAGTGCTCTGAGAATACAAAAAAATGGACCAGAACTCTGCCGTTATAGGCATTTATCAACTCACTTTGCTCCCGAGAGTGAGTCACCATCACAAAGAATGTAGGTATACAGTAAAAAAAAAAAAAAAAAAAAAAATCCTGAATACAGAAATATGGCAAAAGGACGTTTGCTTGCATATCTTTTTGTGATATGCTGGGAAGTCAATCTAACAGTCCCACCAAAGTTTTCTTTTTTTTAATGTTTATTTAATTTTGAGAGATAGAGAGGCAGAACGTAAGCAGGGGAGGGACAGAGAGAGACAGAGACACAGAATCTGAAACCGGCTCCAGGCTCCGAGCTGTCAGCACAGAGCCCGTCGCGGGGCTCGCACTCTTGAACTGAGAGATCATGACTTGAGCTGAAGTCAGTTGCTTAACCCACTGAGCCACCCAGGCGCCCCCCATGTACAAAAACATGCTATTAAAAGAGAGTGCTTTTCTTTGACTTGCAGACAGGAATTCAGGTCACCCGTTCATGTGCAGAAGTGTGGTAAGTAGCAAATGATATTGGACGGATAGAAAAATGGAACCCTGCAGGTTACAGATCTGTCGCCTGGGACTGGCTTGGATCTAATCTACGCAAATCATTTCAGCATGTTTCCCCTGAATTTACAGAAAATGTGCGTCACCTCAAAGGTTCCTTTGAAACAACACGATAATTCTGGTGCTTGCCTTGTTAGTGAGTTCAGGGTCTCGCCACCGGAGCTGGTCTGTGACACGACTTCGCGATCTCCACTCACCTCTATCAACACCTGCAACCTGGGATATCACTGCCGGAGAGCCCTCTTGGTTACGCCCAAATGTGAAAGTTGATTTCCTCCTGGATGTTGGTGTTAATAGTTCGTGAAGAAAGAGACAACAGGTTGCTGGTTGCCATCTCTCCCTCTCTCTTTCTCTCTCTCTCTACATATATATACATTTACATTTATATATTTTATATATATTATAATAAATATATAATATATATGTATATATTATAATAAATATATTATATATATTTATATATATTATAATAAATATTACATAATATATAAATATATATTATATTTATATAATTGTATAATTATATAAAATATATATTATTAGGTAATATTTATAAATACATTTATAAATAAATATATATTTATAATAAATATATAATATATATGTATATATTATAACAAATATATAATATATATTTATATATATTATAACAAATATATAATATATATTTATATATATTATAATAAATATATAATATATTTATATATATTATAACAAATATATAATATATATAAATATATTCTATATAATATATATTATAAAATATATAATATGTAATAATATATAAATATTATATATTTATTTATATATATTGATAAATATTACATAGTATATAAAAATGTATATTCTATTTATATAATTATATAAAATATATATTATTAGGTAATATTTATAAATACATTTATAAATGAATATATAATATTTATTTAAATATGTATATATTAATTTAATATGTTATTAAATATAAATATATTTATATATATTATAAAACCTTTACATCATGTCCTTTATCAGTTATAGGATAAAGGAGTAAATAAATCCTGCGCTGTCATGTGCAACATGGTGACTATAGTTAGCAATACTGTGTTGTGTATTTGAAACTTGCCAAGAGACTACGTCTTAAAAGTTCTCCCGGCCAGAAAAAAGTTGTTAACTATAGCAGGTGATGGGTGTTCATACACAATCGTTGAATGTAGAAAGAGACACTGAAGGGTCTATAAATCATCTGGAAAATTCTGTGCCATAGAAACTTTTTAACGCCTGTATAGTATTCCACTCTGTTGGGTTTAAGTTAGCCAATATCTAAATGTTCTAGATTTGAGGAGCGTGTGGGTGGCTCACTCAGTTAAACGTCCGACTTCGGCTCAGGTCATGATCTCGGGGTTTGTGAGTTCAAGCCCCGCGTCAGACTCTGCTGATGGCTCAGAGCCTGGAGCCTTCTTCACATTCTGTGTCGCCCTCTCTCTCTGCCCCTCCCCTGCTCACACTCTCTCTGTGTGTCTCTCAAAAATAAATAAATATTAAAAAAATAAGTAAAAACTGGTCTAGTCAAGAGCTCCACGAATAAGACTTAACAGACCCAAGCGCTGGGATTTCTTTACAGGCTGGAAAAGGGAGGGACGCTAACAGGTGGTTTGTTTTCTGCAAAATTTAAAAAAAAATTAAATATTATAGGTTTAAGACATTTTTTAACTGAAAAAATGCAATCAACCTTTTGAATATTTGGTTGAAAATTTAAAAAAAACCTTCCAGTGGTTTATATAAGACACCTTCTGGGCAGTTAAATATTTCAGTTAAAGACGAAAGGTATAGCTATCTATAAAGGCTTCAGATGCCTATGTGTGAATTTCCATCCAGAAAAGGAGCATCCGCTTATAATTCTTGTTTTTTTTAAGTTTATTTATTTATTTGCAGGGAGGGAAGGGGCAGAGAGAGAGGGAGAGAGAGAATCCCAAGCAGGTCCCACATTATCAGCGTTTTAAAAAGCACAGTTTTGCTTCTGTGTAAGTTCTTCTCCATAGTGTTTACTAACTTTCAGTGTTCTTTTGTTTTCAACAATGTCTCTGCTTTCGCTTTTCTGTGGTCTCTACAACTTTCTGGTGTTGGAAGTCCGTCCTTCGAAATATTTGCTAAATATTTATTCCGGTTTCCTGTGCATTTATAGTTGCTTTCGTGCGTCGATTTATAATGATGCCTATTTATACACCCCTGTGCTACATAATAAACACCTAAATCCAATTTTCTTCCAAATAGCTCACCAAAGGCACTAGTGGAATTTAATCAACGATTCTTGAAGGGAGGGTTTGTCTCCAAGGGTATTTCTGTGGAAGGAAGAAAAACAGGGCTTAAATCAGTTGGGCACCCGGGAAATAATGCAAGGGGACCCTTCCCCGGTGCCTGAGTCATGACTTAATACAAAAGCTGCCTTGTCTCCACCTCCCACACTTGCTTTAATAAAAGCAGAGAGCCTGGACGGCGTTAGCCCGTGTTCTTATTTCCACCCTGGTCCTTGTGGTCTCCTTGCAAAGTTCCCTTCCCAGTTTGAGGGCTGGCGCACTGCGACGTCTCCCTGAATTACCTGTTCTCTCCTCTCTCCTTCTGTATAATTGGCAGACAGACGTCCTTCCCCACGGATGCTGTTGCCCACGTCCCGGGGTCCGGCGAGGGGGGAGCCCCAGAGGAGAAACCGTCCTGGTAGAAAGAGGCACAGACAGGCAGGTTTCTCAAAGCTTGAAGTCAGCGGGGGATGCTTCAGTGAGCGAGAAATGGGACGCGCATCGGTGAGACGTCTCTGCCCCTAGGGGTGGGGTATTGGGGAGATAAAAGCAATCCCTCTACAAAGAATTGTTTAAAAAAATAATAGATATTTTCAGACTCTGTGATGTTAAGAGATGGTCACCACTTCACCTTTGCAAACGTACCAAGATGGCCATTGGGAACATGAAGTTTCTGGATCCACAATATTGGGCGGCGAAGTATCTGTCATTGGAAGCAGTGACACCCCACAGTGATTTAGGAAATAAACGCAGGGCACGTGGGAGCAATGGAAGAACCGTGGGAAGCCGAGGGATCAAGGAAGAGTTGCACACATCTGCAAAATGCATACAGCAGGTGGCTTCGTATTTACTACAGCTTTTCATAAACATATTTCTGGCCAGAAAAATAAAGTTCTGTGTGCTTTTCTTGTTTCGTGTCTTACTCCTCTCTTTCCCCACCGTCTACGAGGCTAGGTACTTCTCCCTTTTTGGTTGAACATGGTTATTTCTGGTTAAAGCTTCATTGAGCATCATTTGCTCAGATTAACGAGAGAACCGTACACAGGTGTGTAGGAATACATACATATTATATTCAAACGTGCATGCAGGTATTGATATACTCACATCCACAATAGACCGAGCGATGGAAAACTGGATCTTTATGCCCACGTAAATCAAAATGTTGTTTATACTATTTACGATACGACAAAGCCAAGCTTTGCATTTTTAAAAATAATTTTGTCTCTGCTTTCCTCATTTTCATTCTTATGAATGTTGTTGAATTCGGTAAATGCTTACCCAAGGGTGGGAATGTTGTACAAAAAACACAAAAACAAACAAGATAAAGCCCTACCTTCCATAGACAAACATTCCACTGCCTGAGATTTTTTTAAATGCTTGTTCTTCAGCTACATTATGCATTAATAGTTGTCTTTAAAGGTATAAAGAGGGCAAAACTGGTTTTGAAAGATGAATTAAATATGCGTTTTGTGGTTTATTCTTAGGAGACAAAGAACATGAATTTCCTTGATGTGCTTTTTTCCTAAAAAGGACAAAATGAAGCTTGTCCTGTATTTTAAGAGGGACATCCCTGGGGCCCCTGGGTGGCGCAGTCGGTTAAGCGTCCGACTTCAGCCAGGTCACGATCTCGTGGTCCGTGAGTTCGAGCCCCGCGTCGGGCCCTGGGCTGATGGCTCGGAGCCTGGAGCCTGTTTCCGATTCTGTGTCTCCCTCTCTCTCTGCCCCTCCCCCGTTCATGCTCTGTCTCTCTCTGTCCCAAAAAGAAATAAAAAACGTTGAAAAAAAAAATTTAAGAGGGACGTCCCTTTTAGAGATGCATTGCCAAATAATATTTCCCATAAATTAAGGAAAATGGCAGAACCTTTGGTGTCTTTCATTTTTCTCTGACACATACTGTAAGCTGTTTATCTTCTAAAATCGTCTGCTTGGTAAAAAGTCAAATGTAAATGGTTTTGCCAGTTTTGAAAGCTAGCATTCAACACTGTGGGATGAACTTACCATCCCACAGTTGGGTGCTTCTAGAGAAGGATTCTAACTAGAGAGAGTTCATCGGGCGCCTACATCATGCCTGTTGCTCTGAATTTGTGTTTAAGTCCCAAGTTTGCTTATCAAATCAGGGAATACATCCAAGAAGACCAGAATGAAGAATGAGTTACGGAGGTGCCCTGGTGACACATCAACATATTTTTAATTCTGGTCTATAAACTTGGGGATGAAAACAAGGACTTCGGCCTAGGTCACGATTTCACAGTTTGTGGGTTCGAGCCCTGTGTCAGGCTCTGTGCTGATGGCTCGGAGCCTGGAGCCTGTTTCGGATTCTGTGTCTCCCTCTCTCTCTGCCCCTCCCCTGCTCATGCTCTGTCTCTCTCTGTCCTCAAAAGTAAATAAATATTTTTTTTTTTTAAAGAATGAGTTAGGGAGGCAGGGTCTCTGTGATGAACCTCACTCCTGAGTCTCTCTGGTCGGCTTTTGGTTTCTGCCGGTGGCCAGCTGATGCTTACAGATGTGGTGAAAAGATTGTCTTCCACTCCTCCGCTGGCTAGCGACCTCATGGTTCATTGGTTCCATGATAATCTGTTTCTGTCCTGAGGCTCCATCGCTTGGGATGGAGCATTTGCCCTTCACAGACCCAGGATGAATTCGCAAGCCCTTCGTTACCAAATTCAGTGCCTCTTGCAATTTTCTGTATTCTAGGCGGTAACGGGCTTCCTAAGCTGATTTCGGGATGCCTAAATGGGAATAGTCCTCTAACTGCTCGCACACGAATGCTGTGAAGAGAAAAGAAAAGACTGAGAGCACGCCCTTAGCACACTACATCTCTTCAAGGTCACTCAGCTTGGCCAAGGTCGAGTTACAAATCCAGACCTGTGCCTCAAGTCCCTGCATCTGGGGACAAGAGAAGGGAGACCCGGTTTCTAGGTCAATCGTCCGGGGGATGATGAATGTGAATAAAATTCACCTTTTTTTTCTTTTCACAAAGCCAACTATAAATCATACTTCAAAAAGGATGGAGTCTTTATTTGGCATTTTGCCCATTTCCTGACACGTGCAAATGTGTCTGGATAATGTCTTAATGTTTTTCCAGAGGTTGGGTGTGGAGGTGGGGTCCGAGCAGGTGCAAATCAGGTTCCATGGCTTCTGGGCACAAGGTACTTTTAGGAAGCCACGGTGTTTTGCGGCTTCCAAGCTGCTGTTAATCTAATGCAGAGGTCAGCGAGTTGTTTTCCTGTAAAGCAGCAAATAATAAAGATTTCAGGTTCTGATGGCCACAGAGCCTCTGTCACAACTATCCAAGTCTGCTGTTGTGTGAAGACAGCCACGGACGGTATGTCAACGAACAAGCATGGGCATGTTCCAATAAAACTTTATTTATAAAAAGCGGCGGTGGTGGCCCCGATGTCAGCCACAGGCTGTGCTTTGCCAAACCGCGGTCTAATAAGGGCAGGCGTGTCACATGGGTATGAATAGAGACAAATGCACGTGTGAGTGTGCACTATGGAAGGAAGAGAATGATCATCTTTGACTCCGGGGCTCAGTTGGTTGAGCGTCCGACTTCGGCTCAGGTCATGATCTCGCATTTCGTGGGTTCGAGCCCCGCGTCGGGCTCTGTGCTGACAGCTCGGAGCCTGGAACCTGCTTGGGATCCTGTGTCTCCCTCTCTGCCTTCCCCTCCTTGGCTCGCACTCTGTGTCTCTCTCAAAAATAAATAAACATTAAAAAAAAAGATGTTAGTCGTGCCAGCCATTTGGAAAATTGTTTAAACATTTCTTAACTTTCCCATGAAGTTCCTGTTTAAAGAGCAGAGGAATTCTTTGTTTCATTATTTTCTGTAAAAATGAAGATTTTTTTTCTGTGTGTGTGTCTGTATATATGGGTATGTGTGTGTATTTGTGCCATTTTACACTGTGCTGATAGCATATTAACTTTATGTGTCGATGAGACCATCTTAAACCGATATAAATTAAATACACATTTTCTTTGGATGTTGCCTATGGGCTCACATGTTCTGAGTTTCCTAGGATTTCTCTTCTTCCCTTGTGTCAGGGCAATTGAGACGAATCACCAGGATCCTGAACAGTCCTTTTACAGAACATTCATAAGGCTGGATGGGAAAGTGCTCTAGTCCCAGTGTGGGTCTCTCTAGAAACCCACTATAAATCTCCTTCTATTCATGAGACCAACAATTTATCACAATAAATAAGTAAGTAAGTAATCCTCTTAAGGTGTGTGCGTGTGTGTGCTTGCGTGTAATGCAATGGGAACTCCAATTTCTGCCTTCCTGTACATACTATGCTCCTTTTTTCATTTTTCTCCTTTTTATATATCATCCCAAGGGGGTCTGTCCCTACACCATTTTAGTAGGAAAGATTTTTTTCATAGTTAAACTAATTTAAACCATTCAGACATGTTATCAGAATAAGTGGAACTATGAAAAAATCTTTCTTACCAAAATGGTGCCATTTTGTTTCAATTGGATAGTTAGTGGTATCGATGTTTATGGTGTTGGTTTTAAAGACAAGTCTGCAATCACCTTGAAATTCAACATTCGACCCCAAAGGTCTTCTTCGATGAAGATTTATTATTAGATACACAATGGCTGCACTGTTAAAATTCCTTATTTATGCCGTAGGATCGTCTGTTTTCCGATGCTAATTTTAAAGGCCCTTTATGAATTGCTTCCAGAATCGATGCACTGAAATAATTCGAAAGTGGCGAGCTAATTCACTCTCGGTGTTTTTTGTTTGTTTGTTTTAGGGGAAGTTCTAGAAGGAAGAAATGGAACCGTGAGGCGTCTAGAGTGGTATTCCAGAGAAGGACACACCCAGGGTCATATAGATGAGAATTGTCAGCATGTGCTACATCAGAGGACCGGGAGTTGGTGTTTGTTGTTCACGTGTAGGAACAGTGAAGGTTGACGGAAATATTGGAATTGGTGTATCTGGAGAGCACATTTTTATAACTTTTTACCTTCAATACATTTCACTATGTAATCATTACATTCAATCTCCAGAAAATGATCCCAAAACTTTCTCCTTAGACCATTTCATCGTTTTACACACACACACACACACACACACACACACACACACACACACCTTTTTTTCTGTGAACAATGAATTTAAAGCAGGAATATTTTATTTTCGACCACACAAAACTACTTTGTTAAAAGTTTGTCTATAATGTTTTTGTAGAATATATCCCTGCCCAATGTGGATAGTGGGTCAAGACTGTGCTGTCCAGTATGGTACCCAATAGTCACGTGTGACCACACTCTAGTTACAATGAAATACAATCGAAAGACATTTATTCCAATGAAGTAAAAATACATGAAATGAAAATAAATGAAATAAAATGAATTCAAATGTAAAACCCCATCCCTTGGCCATGCTAGCCACATTTCAAGTGTTTAATGGCCACTTGTGGCCAAACGCTGGCATTCTGGAAAGCTGGGGTAACATGATATTTTTATTATTGCAGAAAGTTCTGGGCAACGGTGATGATTAAGAAAATGGAACGTTTTGTGAGGAATTCACTAGCCAAACAGCTTTCAAGATGTTTTTAAAAAATCCCTACTGGGTGTCCAGTATTCTGCAAAACAGAGTATCACGTGATGTGGGACCTTGCACTAACTTTCTGAAAGTGCAATGTGGATGAGCGCTTTTCCCTATGGAACAGAGATGGCAGAAATCAAAGCACGAAACCAGGGGAGATATCGACTTCCTGTAAAGACAGCAGGTGGATGGCATGAATCTTTGAACACTATGAAGTCTTTTTAAATGAAGTTGTTTTCCAATTTACTGAATCTGTTAGTCAGTTGCATTAGCTTCCCGAGCCTTCTGGAACAAGTGACCACAACCTGGCTGTCTTAAAGAAACCCCAGAATTTATTGCCCATTGGTTCTGGAGGCCAGAAGTCTGAGATCAAGGTGTGGGCGGGGTTGGTTTGTTCTGGAGGTTCCTAGGGAGAATCTGTTCCTGGGCTCTCCCCAGTCCTTGGGGAGAATGTGAAATCCTTGCCATCCCTGTAGCTCCATTTCATGTGTTTCCATTCTCCCCTGGCCTTTCCCTCATATCTCTTTGCATCCTAACCTCCCTGCCCTTCCAAGGACACCAGTCACCCAATGAGGATCCTAGCTAACCCACGATGGCCTCACATTAACCTGATTTCATCTGCAAAGACCCTATTTCCAAACTGGGTCACCTTCTGAGATACTGGGGGGTCTGGGACTTCAAGGTTTCTTTTTCAGGGTGACCCAATTCAAGCCATAACTATTCATCAGCTTTCCAGTTGGAGAGTGAGCATAAGTTCATAATGACTGTGGATTATAAGGAACAAGAACCGTTCAAAACCAATGGAAGAGGAGAAAATCTCAACACCGGCACTCGTATCCTGAAGAAATACCTGGCTGGGCCCTCTGGGAAATGAAAGTGTTATGGGCCACCTCGTTCTGAAAGGCGGTCATGGGCATTAAATGTGTGTGTGTGTGTGTGTGTGTGTGTGTGCGCGCGTGCGTGTGTGTATTTACTTCCCCAGGCTAAGCCCGATTGCAATTTGAGCCGGGATGGGCTGAGTCCACACAGTCGTAAAAATTGAGGGAACTGCTCTGAAGGGCCATTTGATGGCGCTCGATGGCTAACGGATGCTTTAGCCAAGGACATCACGGTGAATTTGCAAGGTGGGGAAGACACAGACAGTAATTTTTATAGCTCTCTCCGTGGGCTCAGGGGTCTGATGGAGATGCCAATGACAAAAGCCATTGAGAGCTGGCGTTTTTATCGACATTAACCAAATGCGATAGAATGTAGGGATGTTGCTCAGAACCCCTGGTTTCTTTGGGCAGAGGGGGTGTCTAAGGGCTCACGGGACATGGGAGTTTGGTCCAGGGAAGCCAATCCAGGCTCCCTTGAGAGCAAAAGGGAGATCTCTGAAGGCAGGATTCAGGAAGTCGGAACCTGGGGCTTCTGAAGTTCAAATTCACACTTGGCTGGGTCTGTTGACTTAATTGCTGTTTTTATGGGCACCTTCTGTTGTAGTTTGCTGGGGCAGCCATAACAGAGCACTGAAAACTGGGTGCCTGACAACAGTATAAATTTATTATGTCCCTGGTCCAGAGGTGGGAGGTCTGATATCCAGGTGTCAGCAGAGCCCCACTCCCTCCAAAACTCAGGGAACAATCTTTCCTTGACTCTTTGGGGTTTTGTCGATGTCTATGAGTCCTTGGCGTCTGTTGGCTTTTAGAGACATCACTGCCGTCTCTGCCCTCATTTTGCAAAGGCTTCCTATGCATCTGTCTCCACATCTCCCTTTTCTTATAAGCCCAGCAGTCACCTTGGAGTAAGGAGCCATTGTACCCCAGGATGGCCTCATCCTTAACTAATCACACCTGCAAAGATCCTATTTCCAAATAAGGTCATGTTCTGAGATACTGAGGGTTAGGCCTTGGAAGTATCATTTGGGGCCGGGAAGACACAGTTCAACTGGTAAGACCCTCCATATAAAATAATCTGATAAAATTTGATCAATTTTCAAAGCTTGAATTTCGCTATCTATATACTGTCTTCCTTAAACACCCCAGGCCGTAGTCACCACTCTGTTTTTCAGAAATACCCGTCCAGTTTAATGACCAGTCTTATCATTTCCTACTTGTTTTTTTTTTATTCTTTGATATAGAATGCAAATCTTTTTTCTAAAATAGTATATTTTTTGACCTTTATTTATTTTGAGAGAGAGAGAGAGAGAAAGAGAGGGGAGGGGCAGAGAGAGAGCAAGAGAGAATCCCAAGTAGGCTCCTTGCTGTCAGTGCACAGCCCAACATGGGGCTCAAACTCACAAACCGAGAGATCATGACTTGAGCCAAGATCAAGAGTTGGATGCTCAACCGACCGAGCCACCCAGGCACCCCTAGAATGCAAACTTTCTAAAAAGGAAAAGATGGGGCACCTGGGTGGTTCAGTCAGATGAGCATCTGACTCTTGATTTCGGCTCAAGTCTTGATCTCACGGTTCATGGGATCGAGTCCCTCATCAGGCTCTGTGCTGACAGTGAGGAGATTGCTTGGGATTCTCTCTCTCTCTCTTTCTCTCAAAATAAATAAATATTTTTTTAAAAAAAGAAAAAAAGAAAAAGGAAAAGATATTCTTATAGCTGTTTTATACTCCCCTAAACCCTCAAAGTCCTTAGTTTTGGAAGAAAGGTGGATTGAACAAGCACGGGTCTAAACAGTCTGCTGCAGAAAAGACAATGCAGTATCCTTGTATTTGTCCATCCATTGCCCCCTAATGAGACCGGATGGTAGCTTGTCTTGTATTTCACACGTCGTTTTATTCCTTAAATGACAAGCTGTTTTTATCCTTGCAGAGCAAACACTCCACAGGCCCATTCTCTGACAGGGGCGATCTATTTCTTCTTCCTGCTGTTGTGCTATTCGATGTCTCACCCGCACAAACTGGGTTCTTCAGAATAGTATTGCCTGGACACCTGCTTGCCTCATCGTTTCCCAGAAGGCAAGAATTTTTGTCTTGATCGGCCCATCCAGAGGGAAAGCAGATACTTTGCTTGTCTGCTGAGTTTCCAAAGTGAATGGTTTTTCCTTATTTCTGTTTGACAAGTACTTTTGCTGTGCAGCTGACAAATATCTACCGTGGGCGAAAGCACCGTGAAGGACACCTACATTCCCACTCTGGTCTGTGTTACCAAGGAGCTGACCCCTTGGGAAGATAGGCACATGCAGCATTCTGTGATGGGAGAAGCCAGAAGGAAGACTGAGTTGTGATCCCGATGGTGGTATTCACTGAGGGAGGGATCATGCGTGGGCAGATCCTGTAAGCATGTGGATCGTAGTTCTGAGTGCCTTGCCCAGTGAAACATTTACGAATTGATGATGGAACCCATGAGTGGTGAGACCAGGAAGCATCCGTGGGTCTCCTAACGAGTACAGGCAGGTGGACACACACCTGTCCAAATCCCACCTGCTGATTGCAGGGTGGCCACAAAAGCTGCATTTTCACAGATGGGTATCTGCTTGCCTATGATGCATTGGTAACACGGTGGGTCAACCACAAATCAAGACATCGCTACTCACCTGCCCATGGCTTTGTATGCCATTTTGGAATCTCCAGGCCAGTTTCCAGAGGGAGTTTGCCACTTATATGGTCTGAGCTGGGGGGGAGAATGGATTTGCCATTCCTTCTAGTATTTCCAGGTGTTTTCTAGTCTGTGTCAACAACAGAAGGACTTTCTTCCAAAGCAGCCGTTGATCACGGTTGAAATTCTGCTGCTGGCATGTGAGTTTATTATTTAGCTAGTTTTTTTTTTAATTTAATCTAGATTTTTTAAAAAAATTTAATGTTTATTTTTAAGACAGAGAGAGAGAGAGAGAGTACGAGCAGGGCAGGGGCAGAGAGAGAGTGAGACACAGAATCGGAAGCAGGCTCCAGCTCTGAGCTGTCAGCGCAGAGCCTGATGCAGGAGTTGAACTCATGAACTGTGAGATCATGACCTGAGCAGAAGAAGTCGGATGCTTGACCGACTGAGCCCCCCAGGTGCCCCCAGGAACAAGCTTCTGACTAGACACCACTGTATGTAACAAAGGAAGGGGAGTTTCGGTGAGTTAGTAAGAAGAGAAACAGAATTATATTGGAAACTAAAGGCAGGAATTTTTTTTTAAATTTTTTTTGTAACTGATGTATGAAAAGCACGAGTCTTTTGGCCACAGAGAGAATGAGAATGGCCAGGAGTGATACGGGCAATAGGCAATGATTCATGTGCCCACGTATTGGTCCTTACTCTTCTTCTGTAGACACGCGTCTGTGGACTGTTTATCAGGATGTGATTAGAAGAATGAGTCGCCATAATCAAATCCAAATAGCCAAGAGCCCACAGTCCGGTATGGGAGGAGTGGCCCCGAGCCTAAATGTCCCAAACACAAACTCCACGTCCATCATTGCCACAGCCTTTGGCAACTCAGTCCTCTGTGCTTTTGCTCACGGCGGGGAAGCATCCTTATGACTCAACAGTCTGAGAATCCTTATCCCTCACCACTCCTGCCACTGACTGAGCAAGATTGCGAAGCTGAAGAAGATGAACTGGAATGAAGACGCCCCACGAGGCGTGACACGTGCACTGAGGCCACAGACGTTTCAGTACGAGTGGAGGATGAGGTCATTATATTCCATTTACGGCACTTTGCAGCCTTCCCTGAGCTCATGGAAGTGTCCCCATGGAAGCAGAGCGGTGATTCCAAAGATGGAAGGGGAGCATTTTATGGGGAGTAGTTACAACTTCTGAAATCTGAACCCACTGACCCACTCACCCCACAACCTGGAGAAGCGTCAGGCACGGTTGTCCTTGGGTCTCATTCCTCTTGGTAGCCAGGCTGATGGCTCTGCTGTGAACTTCGGATCTTACCTGGGTGTTCTTTTTGGGCGCACAGCAGAGAACTCAATCTCTAAACTGAACGCATCTTAATACCATAAAGCAATGAAGGTGCTGTAAAGGGCTTTGTGAGTTATAAACCAAGAGATTCTAGAGACCTTAATGGGCAAGAGAGTGGACGGACATGTGAAATGGTACAAGAACGTGTAGCTATAGTCTTCGATGCAGACGATAACAGTGATATCAACTAGAACGTTGAATAAAATATAACGTGGGACAGGGGCACCTGGGTGGCTCACTTGGTCAAGCATCTGGCTCTTGATTTCTGCTCAGGTCATGATTCCAAGGTCACAGGATCGAGTCCTGCGTCGGGATCTGCATATTATAATGTAGGGCAATACAATGGAGTATAGTGAAATATATAATTTAACATAATAACATAGCATAGAACATACAGTACAGTATGATATGATATGATATGATATGATATGATATGATATATTCCATTGTGTTGTTAGATGCCTACTTTTTACTAGGCAATTATCAAGGTAGTGGCAATGAAAGAATAAAATAGACAGGGGCACCTGGGTGACCCAGTTGGTTAAGTATTTGACTCTTAATTTCTGCTCAGATCATGATCTCACAGTTTGTGTGTTTGAGCCCTGCATCAGGCTCTGTGCTGACAGTGTGGAACCTGCCTGGGATTCTCTCTCCCTCTCTCTCTCTGGTCCTCCCCAGCTTGTTTTCTGTCTTTCCCTTCCATCTGTCCTTCCTTCCCTCCTCTCTTCCTCACTCTCTCTCTTCCTTCCTTCCTTCCTTCCTTCCTTCCTTCCTTCCTTCCTTTTCCATTCTTTCATTCATTCCATTCTCCTCTGCTTCCTTTCAATTTTTTTTTGGCAGGGTATGGGGGGCAGAAGATAAGAGTAAAGGGAATGGAAATAAATCCCCAAAGTGCACAGTGAAGAAGTTGAAAGGTGGCAAGCCCCTCGATGCAAAATTCCCATGACAGACACAGACCCTTCAAAGCAAAAGAAAGGAAACCAGACTGGATGCCTCCCAGGAGACTCAACTTAGATGCGTTAATATTTCAAGGTTTGTCTTCAGGGGAGTGGCATGTGACCATCAGCACACGCATCACCCGCTGTTCATTAATATGTGACAGATTGCTTATCTTGTGCCTTTGAAAAATGCAGCACCAAATATTTTTTTTCATTTTTGCCCCTGCATGGAATGGTAAAATGTCACCGTGGAACAGAAGGTATTGATGAAGTCACTTCTCTTAAGAAGTAATAACTTGCACATATAAGTACTGTACAAAGTATCTTTGTCTATTGTATTTTTTTATCATAATTGTCTGGTGCATTAAGTTAGCGGGAACATTGACTTTTAGATTGGAAACCCGAGGGATTTTAAATTGACTTGACCCACCTAAATTTTACAGGATATTGAATGGCAATGCAAAGATCGATCACCAGGGTTATTTTCATTGTACCTCAGAGGTGTTATGAACTCATTTGGGCCAAGGGATTCCTTATGATTTTGTTGTTGTTTTCCTTTTATTTTGGATTATATGTGGTTTGTCTTCTCAGGCTCAAGGATTCTCATTGGAATAGTTGTTGGTTCTGTTTCCCTCCTCTATCTGTAAAGCTCTAATTAAAAAGAGCTTAGTTAATCAAAGACTTTCTTTCTGCTATTGTGTACAAATTGCAAATTAATTAGGCACAAGGAGATTTCTAATATAAAGTGGGATCAAAATACAATAGTTGTCATTAGTTGGGATGGTACTTAGAGGGGCTGATAGCTCGCCACAGCGGTTGGGACCGCCATCCCCAGGGCATCCTTGACTTATCACCGAGTGCCAACGCACAGCCGATATTGTGTACCCATCATCACCACTGTGTCGCGAGACTCAATTTCATTTTTTTAGAGTCAAGGGAGAACCATACGAGTTTACAGTCCAGGAAAATTAGGCTTTACCCATTGCAGAGTCTTAAACTGTAATGTGCATGAAAGTCACATGGTAGTTTTTTTCACATGTAGATTCCAAGTCAGCAAAAGTAGTGAGTGGCTGGAGGTTGTGTGTTTTTCCTCAAGCTCTTAGGGATTCTGATGCTGCCTTCCTAGGGCCACATGTGGAAGAGAAAAATTCTTCGCTAAATGCCCCTCATTCAACACTGGAGGATTCTCATCACCAGACCAGATGGTCCACGGACAGCCGCTTTCCATCTTTGCTTGACTGTAGAGCACCTCTGATAACTCTGTGTCCCTTCTTAATTGGTTAATTAATTAATTAATATATTATATCAATATATAATATATTATCAACACATACATATATACATATATGTGTGTATATATCACAACATATGAGAAATGGATGTATATCTATTACATGCATTATATATACTATTGGTCTACTTATCTATTATCTATCATCTACCTATTATCTATTTCTCTATCTTTCATCCCTATATCTGCCTATCTATCTATCTATCTACCTTCTATCTGTCCATCCATCCATTATATCTATCTATCTATCTATCTATCTATCTATCTATCTATCTATCTCTCTACCTATTCACATCCATCCATTATCCATCTATCATCTATGTATCTGCCTATGTATCTATCCATCCATCATATCTATCTATCTATCTAGTCACATCGATCCATTATCTATCATCTATCTGCCTACATATCTATCCATCCATCATATCTATCTATCTATCTATCCATCATTTATCTAGTATCTATCTGTCCATCTACCTGTTATCTAGCTAGCTAGATATCTATCCACAATCTATCTATTCATCCATTATCTATCTATCTATCATCATCATCATCATCATCATCATCATGATCTGTGTATCTCATCTATTCAACAGGGAATAGGTTCTAGCTGCAATCTGATTTATTTTTAACTACTACACCGTCCCTCCTTTCTTTTCTGCTTGATCAGAGGCTCTTCCCTGTAAACTATTTGTCATTCCTAAATTCCATCTATTCCCTTTATGTACAAAAAAGAAAGCCACTGGGTTTTTGTTTTGTTTTACACCTCTTGCCTCTTTTTCTCACATATATCTCTACGTCATATCTCTCTCGTGATATTCTGGGCCGTGTTTTTTTCTATTAACTTCCACATAATCTAGGCAAAAGAGATTAGCGGTTTTCAACCATTTTGTTTTTCTGGTACTAATATGGAACAATGATATGGATATTTGAGATCTTTTTGGAGGAAAGTGTTTTTCTGTTAAGACCTGCCTCTAACATGCATCTCTAGCTTCTTGGCTGAAATGAGAATCGTAACCTTTTTTAGGTGTCTCGAAACACACTTGGAATACAGATGTGGATGTAACGACCTTGAGTCAAGAAAACACAGTTTACCCTCCTTTGCACTGGAAATTGGGCCGTTCCTGTTAATATCTCTGCTCTTCTCATATCCCACCTTCCTGTTTGGAGAAGTCCCAAGGGTCTTTATTTCTAAGCACTAAATGCTAGAAACCTAGAAACCATTTGTTTTATGATGAAACTTACTCTAGAGACGATAATTTTCTCCCCACATTATGTTTGACCTTCCAATATATCTTCACATTACTCATAACTTTATTTTTTTAATTTTTAATGTTTATTTATTTCTGAGACAGAGAGAGACAGAGCATGAACGAGGGAGGGTCAGAGAGGGAGACACAGAATCTGAAGCAGGTTCCAGGCTCCGATCTGTCAGCACAGAGCCCGACATGGGGCTCGAACTCACAGACCGTGAGATCACGACCTGAGCTGAAGTCGGTCGCTCAGCTGACTGAGCCACCCAGGCGCCCCAACATGACTCATAATTTTAAAGTGCGCTTTTTCCACTCACACTTGCTTTGAGCCCTACTGCACAGCTATCCTCCCGGAAGGAAGGCTGCGATTGCAATTATGAGGACGTAGCCTTACAAATGGCGATGACCCAAAGGTGGACACCAAGCTGATCATGTTCTGCCCAAGTTCATCTAGCTCATAAACTTGTCCTCAATAATCTAACTTGTTTCCTGTTTTTTATCTATGACTGTGTACAGCAACAAGGAGAGTTCCGACTTTCCATGATGGTGGGAGCGGTTCACATCCGGGCTGTCCGATATGGTGCTGCTACCTGTGACCATTCAACCCTTAACGTGTGGCTGGAGCAACACCAGGAGATAATTTAAAAATGTTTTATTAGGACAAAAGAGACATACATAAAATTTACCATCTTCACCATCTGTAAGAGCTCGGTTCAATAACATTAAGTATATTCTCTTTGTTGTGCAGCAGATCTCGAAAATGTTTTCATCTTGCAAAACTGAAACTCTATACCCATTAAACAAGTCTCGTTTTCCTCCCCTGGCCCCCAGCGTCTGCCATCTACTCTCTGTCTTCGTGGATTTGACTCCTCTGGGAACCTCACATAAGTGGATTCATATAGTATTTGTCTTTTTGTGTCTGGCTTCTGTCACTCAACACCGTGTCCTCAAGGTTCATTCCCGTGGTGGCAGGTCCCGTCAGAACGTCCTTCCTTTTCAAGGCTGAGTCATATTCCATTGTGCAGATGGACTACATTTTGTTCACCCATGATGGTTGCTCGTGTGTTTGACTATAGTGAATAATGCTGCTGTAAGTATGGGTGAACACCGTATTAGGTTACTACAGCTGCTGTGACAAATTACCACACACCTGTGGGCACTGACAATGGGAATTCATGTTCCCCCAGCTCTGCAGACCGGAGTCAGATCCAGGTGGGGCATGGCTGCTGAGATCCAGGTGGAGCAGGGCCACACTCCCGCTCCCTCCAGAGGATCCGGGGGAGGGTCCTTCCTGCCTTTTTCAGCTTCCTGGGATCCAGGTGTCCCTGGGCTGGCCGTGTCCTTCCCATCTATGCTTCTGTCTTCATGTGGCTTCTCTGTGTCTGTGTCTCCTTTTCTATCTTTTCTAAGGACACGTGTCACTGGATTGAGGGCCACCCTGATCCAGGCTGAACTCATCCTGAGATCCTTATATTAATTACATCTGTAAAGAACCTTTTTCCAAATAGGATCACATTCACAGGTTCTGAGGGATAAGATATGGACATTCTTTTGAGAGACATAATTCTGCATTGAACTTACTTCTGCGACCTTCTGTTGATGGAAGCCACAACACATCTGTCTGGACTCCAGAGAAGGGGAATAGAACTCCATATTGTGACGGAGTATTTTAAAGTCACATTGTAGGGGATCATTTAATTCAGGAGACAATGATATAGACTGTTGTGAAAATACAGCCTGTCACACCTGTGAGCACCTCAATATTTGAACTCCATCCAAGGCGGGTCCGCTTGCCTGACCTGCTAACAGGTGGCATGGCAGTGACTCTGCTTTTCATTAAGGTTGACATTTCCAAATACATTCAAAGTGGGCAGAAATGACTATGACTTGCTTTCTTTTGGGAGCTCTCGTCCTTGGAGGTAAAAAATAGGCTATTAGTATTTAACAGGCTGTGTTCTCTAATTGAAGTGAACCGAACAGTTCATAGCTGTTGAGGGATGCTTAGTGAGATGCTGATTCTTAGTGAGAGATCTAGCATCTTGAGAGGTAAAATATAAGCACATACACACAGTTATCCTTCCATCCATCCATCCGTCTGTCCGCCCATCCATCCATGCAGCCATTCATCTGTCCATCCATCTGTCTGTCCATCTGTCCATCCATACATCCACCCACCCACCCATGCATACATCCATCCATCTATCCATCATTTATCTGCCCATTCATCCATCCATCCATCCATCCATCCATTTATGCATTCCAATATGTTTACACACACACACACACACACACACACACACACACACACACAGGGAGAGAGATTGATTGACAGTGCTTCCCACTCTGATAAATTTGTTTCAAGAGGCTTCTTCCTGCATTTTTAAAGTGCTTGTTTCAGTGCTGATATGGAGAATTCGACATAGCATAATTGACTTGAAGGTCATTGCCACATTTTAATAATATGTTGAAGAGAAGTCATCCAGCTGATCAAACAGCAGTAACACCCATTTAAGAGGGAAAATAATCCCCTGTGAAAACAAACCCGTTCTGAGAGCTCTCTTTTGTGAGTCTTCTGCATTCAAATTGGTTTTGTGTGAGCAAAGATAAACATGGCTGGCCTTTCACTAACACAGAGACGCTCCTGAAATCATGACCCTTGTCTTAAATGGCCTAACAAATATTAACGGAAACGAGATGATCCTCGATCAGAATGCAAATTTCTCCAGAGGGTGCTGCCTTCAAGAGCCCTTATTTTCGTATTTGCTTCTGTTTTGTTATAGCATGTGCATCGAGGAATTTTCTTGACAATATTACCCGACTCAAGTTAAGCAGTTGCCTTTTTGTTCTTACGGTTGTCCCTTTCGGGACAAAGAGAAAATTAAATGTATGGTGGGCACAGGTGTGTAGGGGGGGGGTCCCATGAAGTCTCCTCAGGTGTATGCAGATGAAGGGAAACACAAGGACTTCAGGTGAAGCTGTTCAGATTAATTCCTGATGTACGCATAGCTGTGTTAGTTTGGTAGGGCTCCGTAACAAAGTACCCCCAACTGGGTGCCGTAAGAACGAGAGGTTTATTCTCTCCTGGTTTTGGAGGCTGGAGTGTGAGATTCAGATGTCGGCAGGGATGATTCCTCCTGGAGGCTCTGAGGAGGCATCCATTCTCTCTCGCAGCTTCTGGTGGTTTGGTGGCAGTTTGGTGGTTTGGTGTTGCTTGGCTTATAGAAGCATGCCCCCATCTCTGACTTCGTCTCCACATGGTATACTCCCCACGTACCTGCCCTGTGTCCACAGTTCCTGTCTTATAAGGACACCAGCCATATTCAAATAGGAGCTTCCCTTATTCCAGGATGACTTTATCTTAACCTAACCAATCCCACCGAGAGCCAAGACTCTATTTCCAAGTAAGGTCACATGCACAGGTGTTGTGGGTCAGGATTTGGACCTGTTTTTTTGCAGATAGCAGGTTTCTCGTAATCTGTTCGATCAATGCCAATCAATGGTGCTCTTGTGTTGATCCTTCTATGAGTCGGTGGTTGTTCTTTCCTTATCCTTTGGAGCAAGGACGCTCCGGACTGATGGGCTGTTGGACCCGGAAGCATCCTCCCAAATCTCCTCACCCTGCCAGCAACTGAGAACCAACTGGTCCTTCCTTTCTGGGGCCAGGGTGGCAGAGTGGATACAGAAAGAGTAAGATGAAGCTTTTCTCCTCATTCTTTTCTCAAAAACACACCTAATCTACCCAGGCTCTAAAATATCCATGCAGAAAAGAGACCTCATTACTCACAGATACAACACTAAAAGCAGCTCACTTAGTAAGGTCAACAGCTCAATGTGACACAGAAGCACAACCAGGATCCTTAGGAAAGAAGAAAGTCCTATCTATCTATATCATCTATCTATCATCTATCTATCTATCTGTCATCATCATCTGTATCTATCTACCTGTCTATCTACCTACCTACCATATCTCTCTCTATCATATCTATCTATCCATCTATCTATCATCTATCATCTATCGTCTCTATCATCTACCTATCTATTATCTATCTATCCATCTATCATCTCTCTCTCTCTCTCTATCATATCTATGTATCTATCATCTTTCATCTCTCATCTCTATCTATCTATGTATCTATCTCATCTACTTTTTCCATTACGGGGAAACAAAGATGTTTGATGTCTGTGCTTCTGACTTATGTGTATTCGCTCATGTAAATAACAGAGGAGTTGTGATGATTTTAGTCATTTTAGTGCATAGGCTGCCTTCATTTTCTATAGGTGCTCAGCACAACACTGAACCCCACTGGTGTGGTTCGCCCCCTGGCAACGTTAGTCATCCCCGAGAGGCAGTCTGCTCCGTTTTTCCTATTAACAGTGCACACCCTTGAGTTTGACACCCACCCTCTTTTTCATATTTTGTACCTTTTTCAAATTGTGCATTTTCACGCAGTGCATCTTCACACGGAAACATTTTGAACGTAATCAGCAACACTGTCATCGTGATAAAACCGTTCTTTGTAAAGTATAGGGTGTTTCAAACCTATCCGACTGTGTGCGCTTTTCATTGACGGGTCTGTTTAGTCGACGCTACTCTCAGTGAACTCGGAGGACAGAACAGAGAACGTATTGCCTTGAAAGTTGAGTAGCTTCCTCTGTGAAGAGCTTTCTAGCAGATGCTCAGAGAGGACTTTTAACTGCAGAACAAAGGACGAGGCCAAGGTGTCAAATTTAAATAAATCACACAACTGCTCCACAAAGCTCTGGGCAGGCACGTGTCCCCTTAGCCGCTCTACATCTCTGAACGTCACCGTGTCCCTTTCCCAGAACCCTGCGTTCCTACACGTGTGTGTGTGTGTGTGTGTGTGTGTGTGTGTGTGTGTGGTGTGGGTTCAGTTGTGTCCCCCACAGGATAAAGCCTTAACTCCTGGTACCTGGAAATGTGAATTTATTTTGGAAATAGAATCTTGGGAGATATAATCAAGGTAAGATGAGCTCATCCTGGATCTGGGTATCCTTAAATCCAGTGACAAGTGTCCTTAGAAGAGACAGAAGAGGAGAGACACAGACACAGCAGAGAAGCCCCATGGAGACGGCAGAGACGGGAGGGACGTGGCCACACGCCCAGGGACCCCTACAACCCCAGAAGCTGGAAGAAGCAGGAAGGACCATCCCCTGGAGCCTCTGGAGGGAGCACAGCCCTGCCTGGCCGGGGCCTCAGTGGTCCTGCCCCACTTGGGTAACAGTTCTGCCCTGCCTGGATCTCACACTCTGGTCTCTAGAGCTGGGAGAAGATGAATTCTCATTGTTTTAAAAGCCATGATGTGTGTGTGTGTGTGGGGGGGGGGTTATGGCTGCTCTAGGAAACCCATACAGAGTGTGTGTGTGTGTGTGTGTGTGTGTGTGTGTGTGTGTGTCAGTGTGTGTCTGTGTGTGTTTGAAACATTTTGTGTTCATCATAGAACTTGACTGCTACCTCCAAAATTGTAACTTTTCTTATTTCTTTTACATTAGATTTTGGATATGTTTGGTTTCTGTTTTACAGAATCCCCTGGAGTGTAAGCCTAAAGTGTGTTTTAATCACTTTTCTGTGCTTTTTGAGTGTTTGATATAGTTCTTTGCACATGATATTGTAGGAAACCGGGTAACACTTGTCAAAGAATTTTTTTTCCTAATTTTGATTGTAACTTGGTTAACAGTTCTTATTTCTAGAAGTCCCTATTTCTACAATGGGTGCAGTCAAGTAACTAAAATGGAAAATAGAAAAGGAAGAGAAGCCAGAGGTTTAATAATCGAAGTCTATGTCAGAATGATAATTAGACACAGACCCACGTTTGCATCTGTGAACACAAGTAATTTCAGAATTTTAATCTGACATTTCTGGAAAGTTAATTTTGAATTCTATGTCAGATTACATTTTAGCATGTGTGAATACAAGCATGAGAATTATTTGTATACTTAATACACAATACGTAATTAGAGCTGAGAAATATGTTTCCTATGGCATGTTGATATTACAACTTAAGTCTCTAGAATGATAATAGAGTTAATTCTTTTTTGAGACAGAGAGACAGAACACAGGTGTGTGTGCACAAGCTGTGGGAGGGGCGGAGGGAGATGCAGGGCTCGATCCCATGACTGCGGTTTCATGATGTGAGGCACAATCGAGAGTTGGGTGCCTAACCAACTAAACCAGCCAGGTGCCCCAATATAGTTAATTCTTTATCACCTACATCCGTGGAAGTACAAGTTATGCAGGTAGAATCTTAGGTGAGTAATAGGAAAGATTTTGTCAGTGGCATAGATGCATATGTACATTTATATATCACACGGCATATATTAATATAAAGATCACTGCACACACATACATTTTATAAAAATGTATACAATATACGTAGTGTACCACAGATATATATGTGTGTATTTATAACATAGCATGCACAGAAATATAGGTAATATGTAATATATAATATATATTATTTGTGTCAGCCCATGATAATACATGGACTTATATTTTTAATATATTATCATATATTATATATATTGTACAGTATACACTGATCATTGTATATTACCATATATTATATAATGTATATTATCATGGGCTGAGACAAATACTTTTCTTTCCTAAAACAATATCTTACAATTTAAAATGAACAGTGTCTTGGGGCACCTGGGTGGCTAAGTCGACTAAGCGTCTGACTCTTGACCTCAGCTCAGGTGTTGATCTTGGGGTTGTGAGTTCAAGCCCCGCATGGGTCTCCAAAATGGGCGTGAAGCCGACTTAGTAAAAAAGTAACAATATCTCATTTCAGTTATATTTACAGCATATCTTTAATTAGTCTTTGTATTTTGAGATAATGTCAGGATCATGCGCAAGTCTAAGAAGGAATACTGAGAGAATACCGTGTCCCAGTGTCTAAATCTCTGGCATCTTGTTGCTGACATCTATTGATCGCCTCTTCTCCTTCAGCTTGCCTCCTCGTGGTTCTTGGTGTGAAGAAGAATTTGGGTTTCAAGCTGGGCATTGTAGACATCATGATGATGAGACTCTGGGTCTTTGTTAACCCGTCTATCTCAGCAGCATCATGACTTGGGGGTGGGGACACTGTCTGCTTCCTGCCAGCTGGGTATACAAGTCACATTCCATGCTCAGCCCCCACTGACACATGAGGGAGAGGGGCCACCTGTCACTGGTGCTCGGACATGGAGGCACCCCCCTGCCATTAGCGTCCCCTGATGTGGCCTTGGGTGGGACGGTCGGGAACGCCTCCTTGCTGCTTCCCAAATGACCTCTGCTCACATGAGGGTTGGGGAGGGTCCTCATTAATTCTGGCTGCTGGTGAAATTCTTGACTCTCCAGTGAACTTTTTAACTCAGAAATGGATTCAAGGTTACTTGTATTTTCAGAAGTTCTCTGCCAAATTCCTTAGGGGATGTCTCACACCTCTTGGATGGACCCAGAGTGTCAACGACCTTCTTTGGAAAACAAGATTTTCTGTGGCAATGGAGTGGCACCCCTGGGTCTTCCTATGCATCCCCGTTGTCTTATGAGGTGAAGCCGAGTAAAAAAGCCCCCTCCAGGAGCTCTGACAACATTTGGGCAATCCACATGCGGCAGGCCCTAGTAGCGAGCATTTCCTTCTGAGATGTTTCTTATTCTTGAGTCCCACATTATATTGATTTATAAAGACTCTCAACTTCTAATAGTCTATCCTCCAACTTGTAAAGAGTCTGTGCGAGGGCCAATGTTTCCTGTTAAGACTGCTGTAGAGACAAATATATCATTTCAGCTGGTGCACTTCATCCCACTGGCTTTAAGAAAATATAACTTCTCCTTTACCTCCTTAGTGGGAAGAAAAGAAAACGAACCGAGCTCATTCATCGGCAAGAGGTTTTGGACACAAAATGAGGACTAGAGCAAGATTTAGTGAGCAATGCAGCCTTCTTTTTCATCTATAATATTCACGTTTATGTGCTTGTCATTGTTTAATGGCAACCTTACATATTTCGAAATAAATCAACTTTCTTGAGGAAACATTTGTGAAGAAAATCAGGATGTTATAAAAAAACATAAATCCCTTATGAGCACACCAATGTACAATGACCATTGTGAACCCTGTGGGTAAGAGCATTTCCACTTTCTATGTCATTCAGCCTCTCCCTCGGTCCATTTTCATGCAGCACACAGAAGGCCATCTTGGGAAAGGTTAACGTTTACTTGAACTGATGAAACATAACAACTAATCTGTCGTGATAGAATTCTTGGTCACTTAAAAAATATACATCTACAGGGGAGCCTGGGTGGCTTAGTTGGTTAGGCAACTGACTTGATTTGGGCCCAGGCCATGATCTCCTAACAGTTGTGGGATTGAACCCCACATCAGGATTCGTGCTGAGCATGGAGGCTGCTTGGGATTCTCTCTCTCTCTGTCTGTCTCTCTCTCTCTCTCTGCCCCTCCTCTGCTGATGCTCTCTCTCTCAAAATAAATAAATAAACTTAAAAACTATATAGATATTTACACATATAAAGATATATGTATAAATTTATATAGACATATGTGTATGTAGATACGTTATAATGTATTTAATACAGACTATATTAAGTATATAAATATATTCAAAATAATAAATAAAAAGTAAATACATTAAATATAAATATATATAATATTTGTATATTCCCGGAAACAATATTTATTCTTTAAACAGAGTGGGGATGGTGGTATAATAGTATAATTTAGAGTCTGTCCACTGGCTTGGGAAGGGAATTTTTAGTTTTGGATACGACACCCATGTAGCTTTCCCTAAGGTAGAACAAATATTATTCATAAAATAATACATATATGCAAAGCACCAGGAGTACCTAGTAGGTCCATCCTGAATCTAATTCGATTATCAGCTATGCGCATTTATGCATGTGTTCAAACTAACAACTTAGCATGTGCACACACGCTCTAGATTTCCTCTCGTGCTATCTCCATGTGGCAGAGTCTGACATTATCATACTCTTTCATAACAAGAACATGTTCTCTTCTTTTTTAAATTTTTTTTATTATTAAAAAAATTTTTTTAATGTTTATTTTTGAGAGAGAGAGAGACAGAGTGTGAGTCGGGGAGGGGGAGAGAGAAAGGGAGACACAGAATCCGAAACAGGCTCCAGGCTCTGAGCTGTAGGCACAGAGCCCGACGTGGGGCTCAAACTCATGAAACGTGAGATCATGACCTGAGCCGAAGTTGGACACTCAACTGAATGAGCCACCCAGGTCCCCATTTTTAAAAATTTTTTATTTAATGCTTATTTAATTTTGAAAGAGAGAGAGAGAGAGAGAGAGAGAGAGAGCAGGGGAGGGGCAGAAAGAGAGGGAGACACAGAATGCAAAGCAGGCTCCAGGCACTGAGCTGTCAGTTGACAGCCTGATACGGGGCTCGAACCCAGAGACCGCGAGATCATGACCTGAGCCGAAGTCTGACACTTAAGCGACTGAGCCACCCAGGTGCCCTGAAAATGTTCTCTTCTTAAAGAGCACATTTTGAAAAATGGATGCACAGACTAGGGTCCAGTTTCCAGTATCTGTTGAAGCCAGGTGTGATCCTGAGACTAAGTTCCAGCCTGTAGGATGTGGAAGGAAGTAAGACACACGTTCCTATGTTTCGTGCCCTGAGAGAAAACTCTCGTCTTCCTGGCTGGACGGTGGCCAGCATGGTAAGCTTCCTTGGGCCTGCAGACAAAACCAATGTCAAAGAATAGAAACATAAGGTGAAAGTCTCCCAAGTCCTTCACACCCTGGAGCCATCACCGGCCCTGCCTGCCCAAGATGGCATTTCTCAGTGGGGTGACATTTTCACAGACGTTATTTTGAATCAGTGCCTGGAGGCAGACTTGGATCCTAACTAACTCACTCAACACCTACTTTCTAATAAGTGGAGTTTATAGTAAAATCATTTCTTGAGTTGTGGGTTCTCCTGAATTCCATTTTCATGACTAATTTCCCCTTAATGAGCTTTGCTTTCCCTGAATCTCCGTCGTGCTGCCTTGTCCTCAAAGCTTATCTTAGACCTGCGTTGATTTACAATGATTTCCTAAATGCTATTTTGTTTCTTGGGGCAAAGAAATTGCCATTTCCTTCCACCCCATTTTATGCCAAGACCGGGATTCTGAAAGTACTCACCGGCACTGCATAGCCCATGTTTTGTAAATACATGTCCTATGTGTGCTCTCCTCCTGGGTCTTCTGGGTGACACCCTCCATTTTCTCGTGTAAGCAAAGAAGTCCTGAAGACCTCAAATGGTCAACCCAAGAAGATGTCATCTGCATTCAGAAATAATCACCCTTTCTTTGGGGTTCCTCTGAAATCTTATCTGTAATTCTAGCGTGGCTTTCATTTCAATTTCTCATAAAACATCGGTGGATGCTCACCTACCTTTCCACGTATCACGTGGTCAGTAAAATATCAGCTGAATGTTAAGTTAATTGAGGAGCACGAAGAAAGGTGTGGTTGTGCATACAGATACTCTTTGGGGGTTCTTCGTGCACCGTTGGCTCCTTCTTACTCTAAAGTCTACCTGTATGATGGGCCATCCTTGAGGGTTTTCACCAGCTCCTTGCAGGTGAATGTCTGCACAGTAGCTGGCCTCGTATTTCTTGCTTCTTTCTGGGGTTTGTCTGTCTAGGGAGAGGGAGCTAGAGGCGTCTCTTGATGAATGAGACAGAAATCAATGGATAAATGGATACATGATTTCCCCATCTGCCATGAAAGTAGACAGTTCTGAAATATATTTCATAAGATCTCTCAAAAGGTCTTGTGGAATGAAATACCAGTTGTTCATTGACTGGAAAACTCCTTGAAGCCTCCTCATTTTTTGCATTAAATTTTTCAAGCTTTATCGAGGCGTAACTGATACACAGAAATTGCACATTATACGATGTACGTATCTTGAGGGGTTTGGGTACGGGGATACTCCCATGATACCATCACCACTGTACCAGCCATCACAATATTAAACATCCCCACCACCTCAAGACATCTCCTTGTTTTCTTTTTTCTGTGTGTGTGGTAAGAACATTTAACATGAGATTTATCTTCTTAACATCTTTTGAAGTGCACAATACCATACTGTTAAATATAGGTGCTGTGTCATACAGGAAATCTCTAGAATGTGTTCATCTCATGTAAAAAAAAAAACAACTTTGTTGGGGCACCTGGGTGGCTCAGTCGGTTAAGCATCCAATTTCAGCTCAGGTCATGATCTCACGGTCTGGGAGTTCGAGCCCCGCGTCAGGCTCTGGGCTGACAGCTGGGAGCCTGGAGCCTGCTTCAGATTCTGTGTCTCCCCCTCTCTCCTCCCCTCCCATGCTCATGCTCTGTCTCTCTCTGGCTCTCAGTAATAAATAAACATTAAAAGCAAAATTAAAAAAAAAAGCTTTGTCTATCAGAGGGATTAATATCCAAAAAATATAAGGAGTGGGGCACCTGGGTGGCTCAGTTGGTTAAGTGTCTGACTTCGGCTCAGGTCATGATCTCACGGTCCGTGAGTTCGAGCCCCGCGTCGGGCTCTGGGCTGACAGCTCAGAGCCTGGAGCCTGTTTCAGATTCTGTGTCTCCCTCTCTCTCTGCCCCTCCCCTGCTCATGTTCTGTCTCTCTCTCTGTCTCAGAAATAAATAAACGTTAAAAAAAATTAAAAAAAAACATATAAGGAGTGTATACAACTCAACAGCAAAAGAATAACCTGATTTTAAAAATGGGCAAAAAACTTGAGTAGACATTTCTCCAAAAGCATACGCATGGCCAGCGGGTACACAAAGAGAGGCTCGACATCACGATCATCATGGAAATGCAAATCAAAACCCCAGTGAGGGGTTAACTCACACCTGTTACAATAGGCATTATTTTTTAAAGAAGGTAACAATTGCTGTCGAGGGAACACAGGAAATGGAAGCTGTATACATTATTGATGGCAATGTAAATGGTGCAGCCACTATGGAAACAATATGGAGGTTCTCCAAAAAACTAAAAGTCGATCAAGCACGTGATCCAGCAAACCCACTTCTGGGCAAATGCTTTCCCAAATTGAAATCAGGATGTTGGAGAGATATTCATGGCGGTATTATTAGTATTCACAGTGGGGAAGCATGGAAACAACCCAAGTGTCCATCAATGGATGGGTGGATAAAGCCAATGGAGTGTACACATACACGTAGCCTTCAGAAAAAAGAAAATCCATAAGGCATCTGTGAGTCAACCTTCCCTCTTCCATTCGCTAATCTTTCGTTGTTCCCTGGAATCACATTGCTGAACAAAGTATGTGCAGGAATGCAGAATCCCTGAGATGCACAGTTGTAGAAATTCTTCCTGATGTCTATGCAGCCCCTGTGCTATGCGTCATATGTGAATGTGGTCCGTCCCTCAGGATATACCGGAGCAAGTCACATGGAGGTTGTGCATGGACGGGTACATTTCTCTGTACAACACCCTGTCTGGGTATGGACTTGTGTATCATGAAAAGTCAGTAAATGTGAGTGTAAATGAACAACAAAAATTCAACAGGGTTGTTTAAACAGCCTCCGGGACCTGAAAATCTATTTCTCAGGAGCAATTACCCCAACCTGCCATCTACCAAACCAATTAACTTGCTTCTGTAGTCTCAAAAGAAAAAAGAAAAGGATAGTATTGTATTTGTGCATCATTAAACAATATTTTCTGCCTCCCTCCCATTTTTCCCCCCCAAAATATCTGAGGAAAGATTTCCACTTTAAATGCAATACGTTATATGATCCAATAAAGACATTCTCCACAAAAAATACTTGAAGGTGAGCCTCCACGTTCAAAATGATGCAGAAAAGAGATCTCTAAGAAAACCACGTGGCCCTAGAGGGGCGGCAATTTGAACCCAGACTGAATCTGTCTTCACAAAGGTGTTCAGCGTTTGGATAAGTCGTGAATGTCTTATACTCTCACTTCCTGGTGAACAAAGGTTTTATCCTTTGATATTTGGTGACCTAAGAAACTAAATACATTGTGATTTACAGAACAAGGTTTACCTGTGTAAATCATAAGTGCTTGTTTTGGGGGGAAGAAAAGGGAAAAATGGGAAACACAGCTTTCCCGACTGCACGTTTGCGTGGAGAAAATGACCACACTTTACTATAAACTGAAGAGTGAATACAGCCATGTTCCCAGAAATGCAATGGAAAAGAGATTTCTATTGACATCATTATTTTAAAAATATCGCCTGCTTTTACAGGTCTAAGCCAAAGCATGTAGCTGTGTCACCCTCCTTCCAGATGGACGGTCACCGACCGTCTCTGAAATGAGACAGAGAAAGAGAAATGTGAGGGACGCATGATGCAAATGAGGGTATGTGACTTTGGGCAACGCGTCCTCATTGACCTTGACCTTCCCCGCCACCATATTTGTCATCCCTGGGGAAACCAGTGGACGAGTCTGAGAGCTTGAGCGGAGAATGCGGAAGCTTCTTCCGGTGTGCAAAAACTTAGTTAAATGACGCCGTGTAACGCCACACCGGAGCAAGGGCTTTAAATTAACTGTTAGCGCATTAGATTTACCTGCAAAAGATACTCAACTCCCAGAAACCACCCATTTACGGAAACCCGTGAATACTCCTCGCAAAAAGTAGCATCGTGTGAAGGGTCTCCATAGGTAGAACGCGGTAGGTCCTTTGAGGGCTTCCCATGTTGCTAGAAATGTCAGTCATGTTGACGGTGTCTACAAAACATATGCTTTTTATGCATGTAAAATGTCGTCTGTATAAAACGCTAGAAACATGAATAATGTGGGTGTGTCAAATGTACTCAAGTAGTTTAGTACATGAAGAGAAGAGACCCGAAATTTGCCTTTCGCTTATTTTCACACCACGTGGTGTCCTGATGCGGCCATGAACGTCGGATCCCACGTATTACCTTCTGTAGGGAATTTCGGCCTCCCCACTAGCACAGCAATCCTTTCTTTTGGGGTCTTCGTCTTGAAATAAAGCATAATGATGCGGCTCCGGCACAGCAGAGTGGCCTTGTTTTAAATTTAGATTCCATGACGAAGGAAATAGGCAGAGGAACATGTGGAGGGTGATTTTTATTAATTGGGTAATTTCTAATTACTTCTTTCAGCCATGTGTTCAACTCGAACAAAGATCGGGCAACTCATCGTTACATAGTTTCCAGATCAGAGACCGATGACGCGGAGGTCACTCTGAGGATCCGTTCTGGAGGGGACAGCTGCCCGCTGTGTGACTTACTCCAGACTCCTGGCTGCCGCTGCCCCATTTCCCTCAGTGTTAGCTGCTTGGAAGCTATCCAACGTACCCTCTATTTTCAAATGACGATTTTCAGTGTTTTTTCAATGTGGAATTCTATATTCCTTCCTTCCTTCCTTCCTTCCTTCCTTCCTTCCTTCCTTCCTCCTTTCCTTCCTTCTTTCCTTCCTTCCTTTCTCCATCATTTCCTTCCCTCCTTCCTTCCTTGATTCCTTCCTTGCTTCCTTCCTCCCTCCCTCTTTCCTTTCCTTTCCTTCCTCCCTCCTTTCCTTTCCTTCCTTCCTTCCCTCCTCCCTCCCTCCTTTCCTTCCTTTCTTCTTTCCTTCCTTCCTCCTTTTCTTCCTTACTTCTTTCCTTCCTTCCTTTCTCCATCATTTCCTTCTTCTTTCTTTCCTTCCTTCTTTCCTTCTTTCCTTCTTTCCTTCCTCCCTCCCTCCTTTCCTTTCCTTTCTTTCCTCCCTCCCTCTCTCCTTTCCTTTCCTTTCTTCCTTCCCTCCTCCCTCCCTCCCTCCTTTCCTTCTTTCCTTCCTTCCTCCCTCCTTTTCTTTCCTTTCCTTTCCTCCCTCCCTCCCTCCTTTCCTTTCCTTCTTTCCTTCCCTCCTCCCTCCTTTCCTTCCTTCCTTCTTTCCTTTCCTTCCTTCCTTCCTTCCTTCTTTCCTTCCTTCCTTCTTTCCTTTCCTTCCTTCTTTCCTTCCTCCCTCCCTCCCTCCTTTCCTTTCCTTTCCTTTCCTTTCTTTTCCTTTCCTTTCTTTCCTCCCTCCCTCCCTCCTTTCCTTTCCTTTCTTCCTTCCCTCCTCCCTCCCTCCTTTCCTTCTTTCCTTCCTTCCTCCCTCCTTTTCTTTCCTTTCCTTTCCTTTCCTCCCTCCATTCCTTTCCTTCCTTCCTTCCCTCCTCCCTCCCTCCCTCCTTTCCTTCCTTCCTTCCTTCCTCCCTCCCTCTTTTTCTTTCCTTTCCTTTCCTTTCCTTTCCTTTCCTTTCCTCCCTCCTTTCCTTTCCTTCCTTCCTTCTTTCTTTCCTTCCTTCTTCCCTCCTTTCCTTCCCTCCTTCCTTCTTTTCTTCTCTCTCCTGGTAGCTCTTGCAGCTCGTGACTCAACTGCCATGGACTCCTCTCTGTACCTCAGTTTACAAAGACATCATCATGCCCATTCCCCTCCACAGCCCCTGAAGTATGCATGAATCTCGCATCATCTCAGCTTCTTCACGTTACCATGGGAGTGAATTTCCTTGTTTCTTCTCACCCCCCGAAAAAGAAGTGGGAATATAGGGTTCGTGCTTCCTGAGTGCATCTCGTCTCCACAGGCACCGTGGTTCTGGGGTTCTGCAGCTGGCAAGGGGGTCGTCCCACTGGTCCGAGCAGAGGGTAAGTCTTTGAACTATAGCAAAGGTGGGCTGCACTGGGAGATGAGCATCCATTTGTCACTTCAAACTGGGGACGCTGTGTGATCCTTGCTCTCAGTCCTGAAGCCTCGCTGCTACTGATGAACCCGAACACATTACCTACACTCAGGACATGGTTTTCCACTCTAAAATGGAGTTGGTATCACCACCAAGCTACCTCTCACCGTGCATATCAACACCAGCTAGTGTGTAAATTAGGAAGTTCTAGGAGCTCCTGGGGGGCTCAGTTGGTCGAGCATTAAGCTCTTGGTTTTGGCTCAGGTCACCATCCCATGGTTCATGAGTTTGAGCCCCGGGTCGGGCTCTGTGCTGATGGGGTGCAGAGCCTGGTTGGTTTGGTATTCTCTCTCTCTCTCTCTCTCTCTCTCTCTCTCTCTCTCTCTGTCTCTCTCTCTCCCTGTCTCTCTCTCTCCCTCTCCTCCTGCCCCTCCCTCCCTCCCATTCTCTCTCTCAAAAAATAAATAAACACTTTGAAAAAAAGAGAAAGTCCTTGGATAATTATAACGGGGGGTATCTGTGCCGTCTATTGTCATTATCACAGTAGGGACATCCAGATAAACTTTCCCCATCTCCGTCATTTGCAGACGTCACAAAACGGACGGCCGTGCGATGGAATTCAGACGACTGACACAGTGCTAGTTAGAGAAACCTCCTTGGTTTTACTAAGCACAGCACCTTTGTCCTGTGATGTGACTCAGACCAGGAGGCCACCTGACACTGAATTCTCTGTCCTGCCAGTTCCCTGCCCTGGAGCTTCCCACACGCCCTGCTTTACATCTTGCCGGCGGAGATGTGCCCTTGATGTGTGCAATGTTTCACCCCTGCCCCTGCCCGGGCCAGCCCAGCACGCCCTCTGAGCGCTGCAGGGGGCCTTGGTGGAGGTGACAACGGGGCCTGGCAGCGGCCCCGTGCACGGGTGGACCTTTCCCGAAACTGCCCCCGAGCGGGCTCCTTAGCGGGGCTCTGGCCGCGACTTCAGCGACGCTGGGTCTGTGCCTCCCACTTAGCAGCTGCTCCCCGAGGCCCTGTGGATACAACACCAAGCACCTGTTCCACTGGAGGCATCGCACCAACTGCCCCGGGGAGGCGGGCAGCGCACAGGGGCACCTCCCCAAGTGAGCTGACTCTCTGATCACGCCAAGGCTCTCAGAAGAGAAACTGAGGCACCCAAGTGCGGGCAAGGGGGGAACGTGGGGACGGGCATCCAAGGAGGTGGGAATTTCTAAAGAGCCACACTTGTGGGAAAGCCAGCGTGTTTCTGATTTTCGTGGGTAGGAAAACCCGAAAGTTAGATGTTCATTGATATTTCCAGAGCTATGGTTCCTTAAAAATTCTTATTCTGTCTGACTCCGTAGTTCTGCCTTTGATACATTTTCTATCAGTCTGCATCAGCATTGCAGGCTAATCATTGACGGCATATCTGTATCTCTCTCCACCTGTATTTACATCTATATTTATCTATATTTATCTATACCTACATCTACATCAACACCTATAGCTCTATCTACGTCTATATATCCATGTCATCTATCTGTTTGGTCTTTACATCATATTAGTTAAATCAACTCAGAAACAGCACTGCGGACCTGTAGAAGGTCACAGTCAAGAGGCACAGAGTATGTTTATGCGATTAAACAGAATCCAGAGGAGAAATTAACTTCTGACGGGCAGACAGAGGACCCAGGAAGTTTGCAGGTCCTAGGGAGGGAGCTTCCCGTGTCTTCCTGAGGGGATGTGAGCAGGGAAGTCTGATGTTCACTTCTGGAGGCTGGTAACGGACCATGTGGGAGTCTGGCAGGCAAGGAGGTTCAGGTGATGTATCGAAAACAGTACGCGTCCCGTTAGAAAGAGGATCGTTATACACTTTTACGAACTCGGGCTTTGGGAGCGCAGAGTTAGCAGAAAATTGGGAATCAAGATTAAATTTGTCACGCTATATTAATTTGGACGACTGCCACGCAGAAACCGGCCAAATAGCAATCGGGTAAAGGTACTTCCAACATTAGTAGTTGTGTGTAAAAGGCCCGTATCACGTGTGCAGGAGCCGCATGCTCAGTTTTAATAATGGGTAACAATTAACTATGGGTGGTGAAAGACGTAGAAAAGCCATGGGTTCTGTAGAGAGCAAAACACCCAACATATCGCAGGGAAATGTCACAGGTCATAGTCACTGTATATCCGTCTGACTGCTAAAAATGCTACTGATGTGTGACTTCCCAAGATCTTTCTCCGTATGGCGATGATGCCTTAAACCTTATACTTTTATTTATTTTTTTTCAATATATGAAATTTATTGTCAAATTGGTTTCCATACGACACCCAGTGCTCATCCCAAAAGGTGCCCTCCTCAATACCCATCACCCACCCTCCCCTCCCTCCCACCCCCCATCAACCCTCACTTTGTTCTCAGTTTTTAAGAGTCTCTTGTGCTTTGGCTCTCTCCCACTCTACTTTTATAGACTTTAAACTCCCTGCACGTTTAACGTATAAAAACGGGATTGGTTTTAACTGAATCACTAAGGCACACACATCTGAGGTATGTTATTAAATCCCCATTCATTATGATCTGTTTATATCCCATTCATGTATTTGCCTTTCCATGACATTAAATATGCCCCATTAGGCAATATGAATCACACTTTAATGGGAGCACGTCAGTTATAGGGGAGATAACAGTTCAAGTTGAGTTTTCTCTAAAATGGACGTGCTTTGGGGCGCCTGGGTGGCTCAGTCGGTTAAGCACCCGACTTTGGCTCAGGTCGCGATCTCACGGTTCGTGGGTTCGAGCCCTGCCTTGGGCTCTATGCTGACAGCTCAGAGCCTGGAGCCTGCTTCGGATTCTGGGTCTTCCTCTTTCTGCCCCACCCCCTGCTCGTGCTCTCTCTGCCTCTGAAAAATAAACATTGAAAACTTTTTTTTCCAAATAAAATGGATGTACTCTGAGAGAATGTTTTCTATATGAGGTCATGGCAGTGAATCTTTGTGTGTTTACCACCAACCCAGTAATGCCACATGATGGCCTATTATCCATTGTAGTTTATGCTGGAACCATGATGGGTGTCGATTTATACAGACTAGGAATTGCGCACTCGTGTGGACTTCTTCATTTACTTGTCTCATTATCCCCACAATATATAAATTAGAAATGACAGGACCGATGAACCGGAAAATCCCCATACAGAATGCAAATTATAGCTAATTGTTCACAGTGCTTTTCCTTTATCTTCAATGGCATGGACTTCTGGGGAATTTTTTTAAATAAATCAAC
This sequence comes from Panthera onca, assembly GCF_046562875.1. Taxonomy (NCBI): domain Eukaryota; kingdom Metazoa; phylum Chordata; class Mammalia; order Carnivora; family Felidae; genus Panthera; species Panthera onca. The sequence continues at coordinate 28,188,636 of NC_138358.1, read as the reverse complement.
ATGTAAGCATTTTATGTTCAAAACATCCTTTCCATGGGGGAAAGATGCATGTGGCCCCGGAAAAGGGGTGAGCGTTATATGGATTACGGTAAAGGGCACGGGGCCCAAGGTCAAGGACGTTCTGTCTCTAAGGTTTTTCTGTGTGCAGTGAGCTGTGCTAAGACACGAGATCGCTATGCCCAAGGCCAGGCCTGTGCTCAGAGATCCCGAAAAGGCCTTTCTCTATCCTTTTGAGCTGCAGGCTTCCAGAAAATGAATGTAGGTAAAACCGAAAGTAGGAATTAAAAAAGATATACCGTTTGTTCTCAGCACATAAGTCTCCCAGATCACTCTCGAGCATTTAAATTGCAAACAGCGTCAACATTCACATTACACACAGTTTCGGTATCCAAATGTGAATCAGTGTGCCTCACTCCTGCATCACTCGGGGAGCTAGGGGTTGGCTCAGCTCATCTGTCCCTTTGTGTCCACACACACAAGCATCTCGGGGCTCCTCCAGGACAGGGGGAGCAGCCTGGCTGGTTCAGTCTCCCCCTCATGGAAATCACTGTGTCCTACTTTGGAAAGCACCTGCTTCCTTTGTTAGACGCTTTATAAAACCGCATTGAAACTCAATAGACATTTGACGTGACAGAGTTTAAGGCGCCTTCCTTTTCTATAGGGCACAGTCATCCCAGAAGGAGGTGACAGAGAGAAAACAATCCTGTCTCTTCCGTATTTGGGATCACCTGCATCTTACAGGACCAGCGCCCTATTCTTTCCATAGGCTCCAAAGTCAGCACTGTGTTTGGGAATTCATGCATTTTTTTCTTAAAGAAAGTCGAAGATGGTAATGAAGGCTGGGCTAATGACCAAGTGTTGTTGGGTATTTTTGAGAGAGAGAGAGAGATAGAGTGTGAGTGGGGCAGGGGCAGAGACAGAGGGAGACACAGAAGGTGAAGCAGGCTCCAGGCTCTGAGCCGTCAGCACAGAGCCTGATGCGGGGCTCGAACTCACAGACCATGAGATCATGACCTGCGCCAAAGTCGAGACGCCTCACCGACTGAGCCACCCAAGTGCCCCGTTGGGTGAGCATTTGAAGAAAAAATCAACACCTGGGTTTTTACGCCCTCACACGACGTATTACGGAAACCTTTCCAAAGTGTGAAATGCTTTCAATTACAAACAGACTCCTGGGCTCTACAAATAGTTCTGTTTTTATTCTACTTTGAATGTAAGTGTGGACGGCCGTGGTGCCTTCCAATGAGAAGGGGTGTGTGGCCTCTGCATAATCCCAAACACGCTTTGACCACGTTTGTGTGTGACGCAGGGGGAGTTAGCGAGGGCAGCTTGGAGCATTCCTTCTTCTGGCTGGTTGCTCATAGACACGTGGTGTAGACGTGAAGTGAAGCCTCCCGTCCTGGCCTTAGATGCTGCTGGAGGCCCGCTGGCCCAGGCCCCCTCTCCCCACACACCCCTTGCTCTGTGGGCCACGCATCTGCTGACTGATGCTGCCCCCATCACATGGAACCTGACTGTCCCCCTGACATCCCAATTTCCCATTCTTTCTGAGCAAATTGGAGAATCCAGGATGGTGTGATTTAGAAGGGCTTGGAAGGCGACTTGTGCAGGAGGCTGTACAAGGTGTCGTCATGCCCTTCGGCAGAGGAGCTGGGGGTGCTGTGGGGCCTCGGTGATGTTGATTTTCTGCATTTGTCACCGGAATGGACTGCAGGCCAGGTGTTCCTTGAAGGCTGTTTTCTCATGAGGCTGACTCTGCCCCCATTCCTCTCACTGCCTAAGAGCATTTGCGCTCTGAGTTCATTGAGGCCCCCAGGCCAGGGCTTTGCAACCCCAGTGGGTCTCCCTATCTCGGAAACTGTGATGGCCCCAGTGCTTGCTGTGTCCAGAGGCATGTTCTGCCATGGGTGCAGCAACTGGGTTCGTTTGTTAACGAACAGGGCTCGTGAATGCCCTGTTTTTGCAAACCCTGAGACCCCTTTAAGTCGAGTGCAAACACAGGGGTGATTTTTAAAGGGATTCTCACCTTCCTGGTCAAGTCACAGGAGCAGGAGCCAGCCGTGCTCTGCTCACTGCCATGTCCTGGCAGCCGTTTAACAGGCATTCACAGGGATCTGGGTCTCCACGCACGCCCACAGGGACGTTTGGATAGAGGATCCGATTTACAAGTGGCTAGGCTCTGAGCAGGAATGTGCAAAGGTCCAGGGGTCAGAGGGAGCGCCCGCAGAGCAGCTCGCTGTTGCAATCCTTGCTTCACGTTGGGCTAGTGAAGGGCAAAGAAAAAAAAAGAATGGAATCTGGAAACAGGTTTTGTGTCGAGCCAACGTGAAGCATTTCTCTGAAAGGGAATGGTAGAAACTGATCACTCAAATGTCACATTTTCATGCGGCTGAGACAGGAAAGGCACTCCAAATACAGTGCAGAATGAAAATAACAAAATGAGCGGTAATCACCTCCCTGGGCTCCCAGCCAACCCTGTACCTCGTCTCCCGAGATTATGCATCTAATTCCCTTCAATTAAATATGACATTTCTTTGGAAGTCTCCAAAGGAGGAAGATTTGGGCAACATAATCTATGCGGTGATTGGGAATCCCCAGGTGATCCGTGAACATGACTTTGAAGGTTACCTGCCACCATGGTTTTTACCTGCAGAAACAATGTGGCTTCGTGTCAGAATGTGACTTTTATCTACGTTTTTAACCAATTTCCTTGTTTCCTTCCAGCAAAAGCAGGATGCAGGGCCTTCCTGCAAGCAGGAGCTAAGTTTGAGGAAAGACATCCTTTCTTATCAGCAGACCCCATTTTCCCCCACCGTCTTGTTACCTGTTGGATAACCCCCAAGACGTGCCTCCAGCACCGAATAAATACCTGATGGATAAATGAGATAGTTTCTCCACGAGATGACACATCCAGAAAATAGAGTATACTCTTCCTGTGTTGGAAAAAATCTTCATTCAATAACCAGCCAATTTTCTCATTTCTTATATTCATTTTTTGCAGGAGGATTTCAAGGCATGTTGATTTCTTTCCCCTAAAATGGCCTTCCTGAAGACCGATGGCTCTCAAAGTATGGCCATGGGGGTCCCCAAGACCCACTCAGGGGGAACATGAGGTCAGGATGATTTTCCTTACAATACTCAGAAGTTATTTACATTTTCATTGGGTTGACATTTACAGAGATGCCATAAAAGATAGTGATTTTGCAAAAATCGAGTTAGTGTCATGGGGTGCGAGGTGATGGGTGTGCTAATTTACTCGATTATGGAAATTATTTCACAATGTGTACAATATATCAAATCATTACATTCTACACATCAAATACATGCAGCGTATTTATTTTTTAACATTTATTCATTTTTGAGAGACAGAGAGAGACAGAGCATGAGCAGGGAAGGGGCAGAGAGAGAGGGGGAGACACAGAATCCAAAGCAGGCTCCAGGCTCTGAGCTGTCAGCTCAGAGCCCGACGCAGGGCTTGAACTCACGAAACATGAGATCATGACCTGAGCCGAAGTCCGGCGCTTAACCGACTGAGCCATCCAGGTGCCCCTAAATACGTTCAATTTTATTTGTCAACTGTATCTCGATAAAGCTGGGGGGAATCACAGCACTAGATGAGAGGGTAGTTTTATTTTTAATATTGTTTTAATTAAAAACAAATTTTAGGAAACTCCATGCTGTTTTCCACAGTGGCAGCACCAGTTTGCTTTCTCACCAATAGTGCGAGAGGGCTCCTTTTTCTCCACATCTTCACCAACGCCTGTTTTGTTGTTTTCTTCCTCGTTTTCTTCCTTCCTTCCTTCCTTCCTTCCTTCAGTAAAATTCATTCTAACAGGTACGAGGTAATATCTTATGCATTTAAAAATTTAGGACGGTGGGTCTTCTATAAAGTGTTCTTACCATAATAAAAAAAAAAAAAGAAAGAGAAAGAGAAAACAGCGAAAAGAAAAAGTGGTATTTAGCTATACAAATCATCATTATTTTTTTTGCTCAACCAATTGAAAAAAAAAAAAAAGAAAGAGAAAGAAAAAAACAGCGAAAAGAAAAAGTGGTATTTAGCCATACAAATCATCATTATTTTTTTTTGCCTACGTGCACCAATAGTTGAGCAAAAGTTCCACCTAAGGACGTCCTTGCGAAACAAAATCATTCACTTGATTACATCTTGACCCTTGCGTTCACATCTTTGTAAGATAGAACGCTGTTTTTTAGTTGAATGAAGGAAAGGAGTGACCAAGTTATAGTTCCTCGGATTTTGGTGTTTGACAGATCTTTTCTTGAAAATGAACGAAAAGGGTCTGTCTCTTCAAGGCAAGCAAGTAACAGTATTTGTCGACAACGATGAGTTTGGATTTGCAAGAGACAGTGGAGTTTTGGAAAATTTGCATGCAGGGTGGTAGACAGCCTTCCCATATTTAACGATTGTTTCTGACCAGATCAGTGGTGGTTATTAACATAGGTGGTTTCTGCTACTGTGTGATAACATTTGTCAAAACCTGCAAGATCCCAGGCGCCTGGGAGACTCAGTTAAGCATCCGTCTTCAGCTCAGGTCATGATCTCGCGGTTCGTGGGTTCGAGCCCCGCGTCAGGCTCTGTGCTGACAGTTCAGAGCCTGGAGCCTGCTTCGGATTCTGAGTCTCCCTCTCTCTCTGCCCCTCCCCCCGCTCACACTCTGTCTCTGTCTCCCTCTCTTTCTCAAAGAAATAAATAAACATTAACAAGCTTTTTAAAATATCAAAGAAATAAATAAGCATTAAAAAATTGGTTTAAAAAAACCTCCAAGAGCCACGAAACACAGGGGACTGATATTTTCCAAATGAACAATGTATGATGTTATTGTGAAATCATGCATGGATAAAAAGGTCCCCCAAAATACAATCTGCATTTGGTGCAGTTGGTTATTGATTGATTGTAATAGAACAGAGGAAGAAGATTTCTCTGATGATCACTTTAGATTCCCGGTGGCCACTAACTTCTAAGTAACTACCGTTTGTTGGATTCTGGTGTAGTTTCAAACCTTCTCTTTCCTAATTACCTACCTTGTGAGCACAGATTTCCTTCACCTGCCAACCACAAGATGTTGCAACAGGCTCGAGGCAGACATTTAGAGCATTGGCAAAAATGTGACAGAACATCATTGCTTCCACTCACTTTTATCGTCTTCGAGAATATAGTTTGCCGTGTTCGTACCTGTTCGCCGTTGCTGTATTCTATGTCCATTGTTGTTATGTTTCAATAAATTAATAAGCACACTTAAAAACCCTCAGCTCGAACTTCTACGACGGCAGGTGAAATCCACGAGAGAAGGTCTTGGTGTGTGTGAAAGGGTTTAGAAGCGTAAAGAGGCACGGCCAAGTTCGGGGGCCACTGAATACCCCTCATCTATTAGAAGGGCTTTTACTGATGCCTCGATATTTTACTGCCTGTGTGAATCTGCTTTGAGTCTTGAGGAAACCCTGGAGAATACCTAATAGAGCGTGATGAGGTTTTGGGCGCTGATGGTGGGGTTCGTGGGGTCCAGAGCTGATCGCCAAGAAAGAATTCTTGAAGACGTCTTTGGTGCAAAAAGGGGTGATTTTATTGAAGCTCGGGGGCAGGCCTTGTGGGCAGGAAGAGCTACCCCAGACCACAGGAGACACTGGTTATATACTACGGGTGGGGGAGGAGGTAAAGTCCAGGGGAAGTTTCCAGTGAGATTTTCTTGTGCCAAAGAAGTCTCCCAGGATACTGGAGGCTTGGCCATTGTCAGGCTAAGGTGGTTTTTCCCTCCAGCAAAGCATTAGCATTAAGACAGTAGGGAGTTTCTGGAGAAACGTTTTACTCTGCCTGCCTCAAGGATTTGCCAAAGGGCTGCAGGTTGGAAGGAAATTGAGCTTTATCTGCCATTTCCTTCGCCTTTGTTTCCCACATCAGACTGCAGTGTAGTCTATGCTAGGTCTAGGTCTCAGCTATGCTAGGTCTCAGCTGATAGGTGCACCGGACTGTTTGAGCCCGGTCAGCTTTGCTGCTGAGGTAAGTGGCATCCGGGTTTTACGGGCCCCAAAGCATGCTCAGCAAGGTGAGTTAACCTGCCCGGTGCCACTGAGTTCAGAACAGCCTTCTGTCAACCCGTCAGCTGCCCTGATGGTGGTGCTAGTAACCCCTTCTCCACAGGAGACTTTCTGCCTTCCAATTAATTACAGGTGCATTTCAGGTTTGACTATTACACATGTAAACACATAATTGATTTATACCCCTTGCTGTTTCAAGTTGGGCACGTGTGTATTATTCAAACATGCATGGAAACTCATTAGAATGCTCTTATTAAAAGGAAATCCAGGGACGCCTGGGTGGCTCAGTCGGTTAAGCGTCCGACTTCAGCTCAGGTCAGGATTTCACGGTCCGTGAGTTCGAGCCCCGCGTCGGGCTCTGGGCTGATGATGGCCCAGAGCCTGGAGCCTGCTTCCGATTCTGTGTCTCCCTCTCTCTCTGACCCTCCCCCGTTCATGCTCTGCCTTTCTCTGTCTCAAAAATAAATAAACGTTAAAAAAATATTAAAAAAAAAAAAAGGAAATCCAAAAAGGATCCCATTCTCCAAGAGGAAACTCAATTAAACATTCTTTATAGTTAGATAGATAGATAGATGATATAGAGATGGATGGATGGGTGGATAGATGATAGATAAATAGATAGATAGATATAGAGATGGATGGATGGATAGATGATAGGTAGATATAGATATGGATATAAATGATATAGATATAGATATTTAGTAATTAGCATTCAACCTTAACAAGTAATCTTAAATAGATTAGATGCATCGGAATCCATTTCTGATTTTTTCCCCAATAAAACAAGGGGAAAAAAATTAGTACACCTTTTCTTCCTTCCAATTTGTGCTTTTATAACAACACTTTCACATTTCCAATTTTTTGGTAATGTAATTAAGTCTTTTGGGCTTCATGGTTGGTTGCATTCCAAAAGTGTTCTACCTCAAAAAAAGAAAGTATTCCAATCGTATGTAAATATTATTCATTTAAACATTTTAATTGGATTCATAGAGATGAAAATGTATTCTTCACATCATTGAAACTTTGCTGCTAAAAACAAACACACTTCCAAGTGTCAAGGTCTGCGGGATTCTCTAATAATTTTCCTTCGGCTCTCATTTCTTCTGATTTGGTGCAATTTCTGGTGACCTGGTCTAATGTTCCTTTTATTTCTTCTCATTCAGATGAAAGGTTTCCTTAATGATCAGGTTTTAAATTTAAAAAGTGCGTACGGCAGGGGAAGTTAAAGGAAACATTCTGGATTCTCACATTTTTTAACACATCGCTCTATTCCCTGTACGTGTGGCTTTTACAACATTTCTGGGTTAAAATAATATATTTTTCTCTCTTCCGCTAATGAAAGACTTTGGTTTATTGTCTTCCAGCTTCCACTGTTCTCGACAAGAAGTATGTTTAACTGACCTTTTATACATTTTTAGACATTTTCTTTCTAGAAGTTTCTACACCTCGTAACCAGGGAGTGGGGCTTTTGTTTTGATCCTCCTCAGCTTTTGTTGGGACATTCCTATTTCTATTTCAAAATTTTGTGTAATTCAGGGGGTGACTTTTTTTATACATCTTTATAATAAATATAATGGAGGTATACACATGTTGACGTATTTATATAAATATATATTAGACGCGATGTATATGTGATATAGTACACACAGATGTGCACATGTGCCCACACACCCCCTCCTACTTTCTATAGGAACGTTCTCTTATTTTCTGTCTGGATTCTCTCTCTCTGTTTCCATGGTGAGTCTTCAGAGAGAGAGAGATACATTGAGAGAGTCAGTTACCTGTCTTCTTAGTAATGCACTTTTCCTGTGAGTGCATGTATGAAATTTTATTTTACAATTGTCAGATAATAAGGTTATGCGGACATAACCTTCACTTACACTTAGATACTCCAGCGTGCGTTGTTTTAAAAAAAAAACACACAGAAATGCCCCCGAGATATCACGGGTGCAGGACTATTATCTAATCCACAGACCTTGTTCAAATTATGCCAACTGTCCCACTAATTCCCTTTATAGGAGAAGAAGGAGAGAATAGTAGATTTTCTCATTCAGGACACAATCCAGGATCCTGGTTCACATTTAGTTATCACATGTCTTTAATCTCCTTTGATGTGGAAGGGTTGCTAAGCTTTCTTTGTCTTTCATGATACTACTTGAATTATTTATTTTCAGGATTCCCTTGATTTGGATATGATGGATGTTTCGTGATCAGATGAGGTTATGCATTTTTGATGATACCACGAAACAGACGCGATGTTTCCCGGACACATCAACAGACACAGGCACCTGGCCTCTGGTTATCCTATTTCTGGTGCTATTTGCCTCAGTGGCTTGGTTCAGGGATTTCTGTGGCCTTCTCCTGTGTAATTGTACCAACTTTTCCCTTGCAATTAATACATATCCTATGGGGAGATATTCTGGCTTTCAGTAAATACCTTTCCCACCAACTTTTGCCCACCCATTTGGTTCTTTCCTGAAAGGATTATTTTTATGATGGTTGACAAAGGGTGATTTTCAAACTACATCATTTCTTCTTTGTTTATTAAATTGCCTTTCTTTCACAAGAAAGTGCTTTCCCTTTCTCCCTATTCATCCCTTCACTTAGAATAGGTAGACTATTATCTATTTGGATGCCCACACTGTCCCAGATTTGGTTAGTGTCTCTGCAGGTTGTCAGCTAAGTTCTTCAAGTGTGTCCCACACATTCTCTGAGCACTTTCTCCCTTTCTGGCACAAGATGATCATGCCTAACCTGCTTCTTCCATAATCTCAGCACTGGAATCAGCCATTTGCCCCGGTTACTTTTAGTGGAGAATGGGGATTAGAAACCACGATCTAGGTGATGGGTGTGCTCATAATTAGTGGGACGTTTGGGGATGTCATTCTTGTAGATCCTGTCATGGGACATAATATAGATGAATATATATAATTATAAAATAAATAGAATATAAACATAATAATAAGTATAATATAATTACACAATACATATTAATATGTTATAGCTTACAGTATTACATACTATACTATATACTATTATATATACTTTATAATGTACTTATATATAAAATATGCCATACAGTATATAATATACAGTATATAATTATAGTATACTTGTATTATATATACTATATATGTTGTAAGATATATTCATACATAATATCATATATAATATATATGAAATCTAATCCTTGGGTTCCTTCTAGCTTTCCTCCTTTGTATCTTTTTTAAACTCTATTCTCCAGCAATGAGCACCCTGATTTCTGTCACCCACAGATGTTTACTCACAGGTGCTATCCAAGAATATGCATTAAGCTGTTATAGAACGGCTCACCCATACCAGTGAAAAACAACAGTTTCAAGGGAAGTTGGACATGCATTTAGATCCCCTCTATCTTTTGCTTGGAGTAGACAGTCAATGTTGTGTGCAGGACCCCTTTTGTCCCCTTCTCTTCCATGGGCTTATATGACTCATTGGAAATATGGTTGGGTTCATTTGTTGTTGTTTGAATTAACTTTTATATCCCCCCCCCCCCATCCTTTTGATTATATGTCTGTTTCCGAGGATGTGAGGCATAATACACAGCTAATACACATAATACACATAGTCACAGTTACGTGGTGCCTGGATGGCTCTGTGAGTAGAACATCCAACTCTTGATCTCAGGGTCATCAGTTCAAGCCCTATGTACCCTTCCTGTGTTGGAAAAAAATCTTCATTCAATAACCAGCCAAGTTTCTTGTTTCTTGTATTCATTTTTGCCAAAGGATTTCAAGGCATGTTGATTTTTCCCCCCAACATTTTGCAATTTCTATATAATTGTGACAAATATCACCACTTCCTGATTTACTCTTACTGTATTATTTTTTATACCAACGAACCTTTTCATTTTTCACTTTACCTTTTAGCTTCTTTATGTTTTTGTGCACAAGAGAAAGACTAGGAGACTTGTATTTTGCTTTTTCACTTAGCAATACTATCTGAAGATTCTCCATGCCAGTTCAAAAGAACCGTTTGTATTTTCTCTCTCTTTTTTTAAATTTTCAGTTTCCTAATCCCATATTCTGTGTATTCCCCATGGTTTATTCAAGCACTCTCATATGTATGGGCATATAGGGTTTTTTCCCCCCAATATTTTGCAATTTCAAACAATGCTACCATGAATCTCCTTGTAGGTGTGTGTTTTCATCCTGTTGGAAGCATATCTTCAGGGTAAATTCTGAGCATTGCTACTGAAGGCTTGAAAGTTAACGAATATATAGTGATTTTGTTGTTGTTTGCAATATTTTTTGCTTTATTGTTTTTCAGATGGTGTTGAATTTCCCTTCAAAAGGGTGATAAAACTCTGGGTTCACTGGAAATTGACAAGGATTGACGTTTCCTTATCACCACAGCAAATTTTCATAAAATGTTTAGGAGGGAACTGCGATCCCAGTGAAGGTATAAATTTAGTTTCTGTTTCTCTGAGTGTGGCTGAACATCTTTTTTTCCCCTGTGATTAAGGGCCATTATATATATATATATATATATATATATATATATATATATATACACACACACACACACACATATATTGCTTATTAATGATTTTTTTGCCAATTAAAAAAACTTTTTAGTTGTGTTTTCTCAACTTACAGAAAAATCTTTATTCATTATGTTTATGTATCCCTTAATCTACTATGTATGTTGTGAATATTTTCTGTATTTTTCTCAGTTGCCTTTTGACTTTGTTCATAGTGTTAAGGGGTTGGGGACTTTTGTTTGCTTGCTTGCCTGCTTTTTGTTTTTTGTTTTTCGTGGGAGTTTTTTTTTGCTTGTTTGTTTTGCCATTCAAAAAATCTTTTGAATGTAGTCAGAATTTTTAAAGAGGCATTTGTGACATATCTGGGTTTTTAGTCATAGTTATGAAAGGGAATTCACTCATGTTATATTTGGCACTAATATTTTTCTTTTCTTTTTCTTTAATATTTTTATTTTAACATTTAATTTCCCCATCTGGAGCCTAGTCTTTCCTTTGCTGTGAAATACATAACTAATGCCAATTGTTTTCTAAGCGTCTAACCAGTTGTCCCAACACTATGTAGTAAGAAGTAAACGTCTGCCCAATAATTTGAGATGCTGTTTCAGGCACATCCCCATATATATTTGAGCCTAGTTATGAACTTTCTCTTTGGTCCCACTTATTTTTTATCATATAAAACTACACCATTTTTAAGAATAGAGACCCTGTACTTTTTAAATGTCTGGTAGGGCTACTTCTCAATAACAGGGTTTTGTGGTTTTTTTTAGTGTATTTCTAATTATCTTCACACATTTTTTCATATAAACTTTAATAGCATCTTCCCAAGCTGCATAAATGGAGTATGTGTATGTTTTTATGGCATTGCATGGAGTGTATTTATTGTCATGGGGAGAATCTCCATCTGGAAATGGTTATTGTTCATCCTGCGTCCAATAACCCCCTTTTATTTATTTATTTTTTTAATTTTTTTTAACGTTTATTTATTTTTGAGACAGAGAGAGACAGAGCATGAACAGGGGAGGGGCAGAGAGAGAGGGAGACACAGAATCTGAAACAGGCTCCAGGCTCTGAGCTGTCAGCACAGAGCCCGACGCGGGGCTCGAACTCACAGACCGTGAGATCATGACCTGAGCCGAAGTCGGACGCTTAACCGACCAAGCCACCCAGGCGCCCCAATAACCCCCTTTTTAAAGACCCATTCATTTTGCCCTTTGTGAGAGCCCTATTCAAATGTATTAGGCACTGCTTTCTTTCTGTATCCCATCATTAATCGTAGAAATCACTGGGAATATGGCAGATAGAGTAATCCCTGCATGTAGCCAATGATATGAACAACAGATTTATCATGATTGGCGAAACAATTACCACTTTACACATATTTATAATGTCAGTATCGAAGACAGTCTTTATATTTGACCAGCTCAGAGGAATGTGTAAGCTGTCAAGTGTATTCTTTTATTGCTGAACCGTACGTGATATTTCAGACTTGTTTTTCTTTCCTTTGCTGTCTTTCTTTTCTTTTGCCAGAAGAAAAGAAAAAAGTTAACGGTTTTTAGAATTCACTCCAGAGAAGCCTTTATTTAATCATCCACGTGAGCTGGACTAATTAGACTTTTCGGTCCTGGATGCTTCCAAAGCTCCGAGCAGAATTACCTTCAAGTGTTACTTGTGGCGTCCCATTAGCATTCCAAAGCTGTTGTGTAATTCTGCCCAACTCCTGAGATTTTATAGCTATAATGTCTTTTATCTGACTTCCACTTTCTTTCAATAAAGAAACTGAAGTAGTATTGTCTTTGAGATGTCTAGACCTATGGAAATTGATAATATCTGAATGACACAGTTCTAAGATTAATAAAGACCAGTGGCTGTGTTATCAAAAACCTGCCAAACATATTTATCTTCAGGGACTATTATTTTACATAAAAATCCAGCAGTGACTTTCATAACTTTTAAGCATATGGGCTGGGTTCATTAATATGCTAACTTCTTCACATTATTCATAGACGCTCTTCTGATTAGACATTAACATGCAATATTATCATTAAATAGCACAGAAAGAGCCTTTATTTTCCATGAAGTCATTAAGCCAGCTGGTCCTTCTCTAATTTTTCTTTAGCATCAATTTTGTATATTAATGAAAACCATTATTTTGAAATATTTAACAGACACTGAAGAGAATGATCAAAGAATTGAGATAATTTAGCCTGAAGAAATAAAACCTGAGGAATGATTAAACTTTTAAAAAAAAATCACGCAGAGAACAACCATTTCCAAATTCCCTAACGACACGGGAATTGGAAGCCAGCTAAGGTTCAGGGGGAAAGTTATACATTTTAGAACTTTTAACAGAGTACATTGTGGTTATTGTATCTTCCTATTCAGATGGTTCTAAAGCCTTCAATTCTTGAATATATTTATCATTCATCCAGTGGGTCAACCATGTGGCCAGTTTCAGCAAATTATAGAGTTCCACGTTGAACTTGAATTTCAGATACACAGTATTTTTATTACAGGTGTGTCCATGTAATATATGGCAAGTGTCTTTCCAATAAAAATATGCATTGTTTGTCTATATTTCAAATGTAACTGGGCATCCTGTATCTCATCTGGCAACTCTAGACCTATGTCTGGAGAATGCCATGTAGCTAAACAGACCAACGAGCCATTATCACTGCGTTCGGTAATGCGCTGGTCTGCAATCGATGGTGCAGACACCTTCTCATAAATTCAACCATATTTTTAATAAAATCATATGAAAATACTTGACCATCTAAATCAGATCGGTATGAAGCATCAATTTGGCCACAACAGAGGGTGGAGGGTTTATAGTGGCCTGGGATTGACCATCAAAACCTTCTCTCTCCTCCAAAAGCAGTAAGGTATGAGTCCCACCCTACCAATCATGGGGAATATTGTTTCTGTGTTTCATGTTAGCAGGCACTGCTATTTTATTTCATTTCATTCCACTTCATTTCATTTTACTTTATCTCCTCTCATCTCATCCTATCCTATCCTATCCTGTTATTTTTAATTTGAGAGAGAGAGAGTGGGAGCCGGGGAGAGGGACTGAAAGAGACAAAGAATCTCAAGCAGGCTCCACACTCAGCACAAAGCCCCACTTGGGGCTCGATCCCCGACCCTGGGATCACGACCTGAGCCGAAATCAAGAGTCAGACGCTCAACCGGGTGAGCGACTCGGGTGCCCCAAGTCACCGCCATTTTTAATGGCACATGTCAGTGATGGTCAGGCAAATTCAAAATATATTAAGAAAAGCTAACTCTGAATGCAATATATCCACAATCTTAGACTCGCACGCAGTCTAAGATTGTGCAGGCTGCCCTAAGTATGGACACATGAGAGAAGGAATGCACGCTTTGTACGTGCATTAAATCCCTTCTCTCATAAGAGAGCATGTGATCTGAAGGGAAGGAAATTCAATGCAACATTTATTAAGTACCTACAACTGAATTATGCTAGACACTGTCAGAAACAAATCGGTGAATGAAAATAGTCATTGTTCTCCAGAATTCATTATCAGGTAGCGGAGAATGATGTGCACATAAATAGCTCTATTACAAGGCATATGGAGATAAATGGTTTTGCTCATTTGGTAAGCTTCAAAGACAACAGGTATAATGTGGTTTATATAACTTCCACTTTCAATTAAAAAAACCCAAAATAATCTTCATGAGACACGAATAACCCTATCAACGTGGATGATAAGGGAGCATTTCTTAATTCTTCCTATGTATAATTAATAGAGTCCTTCTCGATAGAGTAGGATATGAAAGGAGATAATAGCATTTCAGCTTTCATGTGGCGACTTCTAGAATGTTGATGCTTGTAGGTAAGAAAGATATTCCAGGAAGGTGGAACCATATCAGCAATTATTTACTGTTCATTGAGTTTGAAAACTAAGTAACCAGAAAGCTTAGCAAACGTGGTCTCTTTGCCTTGACTACGTGAAATCCAGATTAAATCGGGTTAAGGCATGACTTTGGGGTCAGGAGATAGCAACACAGAAAGGAGACAGAATGGCCAAAGCAAGATGATGCCGTGATGTTGAAAAATTACTATTATTATAATTTTTGGCTAAATGTCAAGGACTTCAATTCTCTCCCATAGCACAAAAGTCTGAGTGCTCTGCCTAATTTTTTGAATATTTGATTTCTGGTGCATATTTAAGAAAAGTATTCCCACAAATACAATGACAGGTGCCCCAAATATCTGGACAAGATGGACGATGCCTCTAACCTTTGTAATACCCCAAAATGGTGTACGTCCCGAATTTTTTACAGGCATACCTCAGAGATATTGCTGGTTTTGTTACAGACCACTTCGATGAAGCTAATATCTCAGTAAAGCGAGTCAAGTGAATTTTTTTTTTTTTTGGTTTTCCGATGCAGATATAAGTTACGTTCACATAATACTGTAGCCTATTAAGTGTGCAAGAGGATTATGTTTAAAAGAACATGCCCATACCTTAATTGACAAATACTTTGTGGCTAAAAAATATGCTAATCATCATCTGAGCTCTCTACGAGTTGTAATCACTGATCACAGATGACATTTTTATAGATATATAAACATATTGATATACAAACTTCTATGTTTATTTTTGTGTATATACAGATACACATGCATCATACGATACACCTTGATGAAGTGAACATACATGCATACGTATATGTCACATATGTAGATATGTGTATATACACATGCTATCTATTTGAATAAATAGGAAATTAAATAAATTATATAATATACATTTTCGTGGAAGCAAAAATAATCCAAAAAATCTGTCTACTTTTCCCAATTATATAAACAAAACATGGGGCACCTGGGTGGCTCAGTCAGTTAAGTGTCTATCATAATGTCACAATTTGAGAGTTTGAGCCCCGTGTCGGGCTCTGTGTTAACAGCTCAGAGCCTGGAGCCTGTTTCAAGTTCTGTTTCTTCCTCTCTCTGCCCCCCTCCCTCACTCAAGCTCTGTCTCTCTCCCTCTCTCAAAAATAAACATTAAAAAAAATTTTTAAAGCAAAACAAGGACACCTGGGTGGCCCAATTGGTTAACAGTTTGGCTCTTGATTTCGGCTCAGGTCATGATCTCATGGTTCGAGCCCCGCATCAGACCCTACACAGTGTGGAGGCTGCTTGGGAATCTCTCTCTCCTCCTCTCCCTCTGTCCCTCCCCTGCTGGCCCCCACACTCTCTCTCTCAAAATACATAAACTTTTAACAAAGAAGATAATTACCTGCAAAAAGGCATCTATTACATCTATAAATTTATACAAGTAAATCCTTTACTGTTTTTATATTTTTGCATAATATGGTGTTTGACTTTAGCCAAACACAAAACTAGATAGCCTGCCAAAAAAAGGGAGGGAGAGGAGGATAATTGAGACAAATTCATGTATTTTTATTGAAACTACACCATACCCAGTTCCACTAAATGCTAGTTTTAATGCACGCCACATTTTACAAGCCCGAAACCTCACTTACATGTTGGAGGCACAATTACATTTGCAGGAAGAGTAATGCTGAATACAGAATGTTCTTTTCTTTCTGCCGAACAGAATATAAAGTGATCTCGAGCTCTCGGGACCTGCTGCGTTAGATGTAGTCCATTAACAAAGGACCCGACTGGAATTCATCAAGTCCTCCTGGTTTTTAAACCTTGCTGTCAGACTGGGTGTAAGATAGCGACGTTGAAGTTTGCACTCCGAGAACTTTACTTATCGCGTTGGCTTTTATGCGATTTGAGTGAATTAGTCCATCCTTCAAACTAAAAGCGTTTCATCAGAAGCACTGCTAATGTTATACGTCTTCCGTTTCACAGATCTCGCTACAAAATGCTTTCACACAGTGTCGGTGGAACAGGTTAAACTGTAATGCGGCATGTGCTGTGTTACACACAGGGGTCCTAGAAAACGCCTCCCAACCAAGATTTATGTTATTAAGGGGAGGCTAGGAACATAAGCAACGAAAACAGCAAAAATTCAGAAGCGATCGGCACTCTTATTATTCACTTAAGGTTGAGTAGATCAAGGATTTCCTTGATCCTAGTAACCGAAGTTACTCTTGCAGGGACGTCCCGATTATTAAT
This sequence comes from Panthera onca, assembly GCF_046562875.1. Lineage (NCBI taxonomy): Eukaryota > Metazoa > Chordata > Mammalia > Carnivora > Felidae > Panthera > Panthera onca. The sequence goes on along the minus strand of NC_138358.1, from coordinate 28,171,957 downwards.
CAAAACATTATTTATTAATGCATATTTTTGAGAGTAGATTGAATAGAGTCCATTTCTAGAAACTCATTGGTGCATGTCTGCTTTCATGAATAAGTGCCATAAATGGGAAATTGCTCTAAACGCAAGCCCTTGACACGATGCCAAGGAGCACTGAGTAATCACCGAGTTAAAAATTTTCAAGTCAAAGGTTTATTCATAAATTCTGAACCCTGATTTCTTGGTCACTTCCCAATGGCAGTTCTTGAACATGATAACATGTATTATTTGTGTGTGTATTATATATATATATTATTATGGTGCATATTCATGAAAATATATATACACACACACACACACACACACACACACACATGGATGCAGTTCTTGAACATGATAACATGTATTATTTGTGTGTGTATTATGTATATATTATTATGGTGCATATCCATGAAAACATATATATATATATATATATATATATATATATATATACACACACACACACATATATACATATGTATATGTATATGCTAGTACATGAATATATATACATATATACATGCATACACATGTATGTATGTGTGCATATCTATATGTATAGGTACATGCATATCCATGAATATATATGTGTATATATATATGCATATTCATGGATGTGTGTGTGCAAATACATGCACATATCTATATGCATGTACACATCCATTTATATGCATGATTGTATATGCATGTATATATGTATATATACATGCATATACATGGATATGTGTGTGCACATGTGTATGTGTATATCCATTAATATATAGGCCTATATACATGCATATACCTGTGTGTGCATATACATATATATGTATATACACCTTTTACATATACACATGGGTGTTTATACATAGATGTATATGCTTGTCCATGCATATGCATACACATGCCTACAGTTGTCTATGAACTCACTAGTCTTATCTTAATTTAATTCAACATTTATGCACAGATGCAAGTACATAGATACTATATATATAAGACATGTGATTGTAATATGGTAGATGTAATTACATGTAACTCCATGTATAATTATATCCACATCTAATTATATTTTCTCAACCCGACTTTCTGTAGGCATAAACGTGAAGTAAATAAACCTTGGCTAGAGCAGACGCAAACCCCAAATTTCGGCTGCATTTTCCAGTATCTTTTGAAGTTCTGTGCTTGATTTTCCTCCAAGAATTCTGCAGGTTGGTAACTAAAGTATTAGTTCTGACAGACACCCACGAACGCGTGTGGGTCCCCAGCCAGGTCCCCGTTTTTCTCCTTTGAGGAACCCGCATCCCTCTACATGTATGAGGTAGACCAGATACCTCACTATGCTCTGGGACTCCATCGTAGTGTTGTGGTTCTGGGGTTCTGAGGCTGGCAAGGGGGTCGTCCCACTGGTCAGGGCCATGTTTACTTCAAAGGATGGCTTGAAATTGGGCTCTTGTCTCTCTCTCAAAAAACCCCACAAATTTAAACTACAAAATCTTTTTCACGTAGAGTACATTCAGTGAGTTCCATCGTCAATGCCGTGCACTCAACAACAGGTTACTGAAGTGGGTGCGGTAATAGACCATCAAGGCAAGGGAATTTCTGGTCGGTTATTTTCCTTTGAAGTGATGCTCGAATGCGATGGTAGAAGGCACTTCAATTAGTAATCGCAGCGCAGGGCTCAGTGAAGGCAGTGGTTTGGCAATCCACATACGGCCGCAACAAGCCAGTTTAATTGGCTCACCGGCAGTAAGAACCTAGGTGTGGTAGATATTTCTTACCATGCTATGTATGGTTCCCTAAAGAAAGAAAATCTCTGATTCGAAATGTTATTTCTCAGCTTGGGGTGTCACCAAGAAAGAAAGGATTGTCCTATTTACCTTAAAAATAAGCTGTAATTTTTTTTTATGGACCCAGGCTTGCAAGATGTGAACTTGATGAGGTATGTGATACTGTGGTTTCAACAAAGCTTGACGTGCACCTTTCCTCCGTGTCTAGTCAGGTTGATGGAGAGGAGGTGAGACTCCAGGTACTGTAATGGGAACATTTCAGGATATTCCCTCACTCATAAATACTCAGGGTAGGTGAATGAGGCTGCGCCCACGTTGCTGGAACACCTCGTAACATTGTCACCTGAGATGTCACCACACCTGACATATCATCTCACCTGACGTATCATCTTACCTGAGATATTACCTCACCTGATGTATTATCGTACGTGAGCTGTTACCTCACCTGACACATCACCTCACCTGAGACGTTACCTTCGAAGGGACTGTCATCTCTCTCTATATGCCCCACCCCTTTCCTTTCCCGTGGTCTCCAAGACTATCCCAAAAGTCAGATCCCAGCTGGCCCTGGGGTCATTTGTATTAAATGAATCCAGGGAGAAGAGAAGAATGCACTCAAATGAAGGCAATATTTTGCTGTTTTTTTCAATCACAAAATCTGCTGGGAATATGTGTGGAAATGGAGAGAGATTGTGAATGTACTAGTCAAAGAGAGAGGAAAATTATTTTTTTTTTTTTTTTTGAGAGGAAAATTATTAAAAATTAGTTTAATTTTGGGGCACCTGGGTGGCTTGGTCGGTTAAGCGTCCGACTTCGGCTCAGGTCATGATCTCACGGTCCGTGAGTTCGAGCCCCGCGTCGGGCTCTGTGCTGACAGCTCAGAGCCTGGAGCCTGCTTCCGATTCTGTGTCTCCCTCTCTCTCTGACCCTCCCCCATTCATGCTCTCTCTCTGTCTCAAAAATAAATAAACGTTAAAAAAAATTTTTTTTTTAAATTAGTTTAATTTTATTTCTATGGCTGCATCTACAAGAGCACCTGGGAATGCCTTGAACTATTTGGTGTGTTGACTGAATACTATGTAAGGTGAGATGTCGGAAAGTCGCTGGTGTGATGTGAAAGGGGGTATATGAAGATGTGAAGACTCTGGGCATGTGTGAGCTGTCTGTGCTCTCTATGGGGGTGCAACATTCTCTCCCTTTATAAGACCACCAAGAAGAATATTGATAAGCGAACCGAGCCCTTGTCAAAAGTGCTGTTATGTGTATGCAAAGTGCTATGGACTGTGTTCTCCCCAAATTTATATCTTGAAGCCCTCACTTCCCAATGTGACTAGATTTGGAGATAGGGCTTTGATGAGGTAATTAAAGCTCAGTGAGGTCATGACTGTAGGGTTCTAATTCAATAGGATTGGTGTGCAAGGAAAGGCCATGTGACACAACAGCGGGAGGGTGGCCTAGACTCCATGTCAAGCAGAGAGAAGCCAGCTCTGCCCATGCCAAGATCTCCAACTCCAGCCTCCAAGACTGGGAGAAAGGAATATCTCTTGCTTAAGCTGCCCCGTCTGTGGGAGTTTGAGGGATAGACATCGAGGACCAGTGTGGGCGCCAGTAGGTTTCACTCACAGAGATCTTTGATGATGCTAATCTATCACGACAACCCTGGGGACCAAATAGAGACGCTGCACATGTTAGGGTCCAATGTTGGGGGAAAAAATAATTACGACGAGTGGGTAGTTCTCTTCTGGCACATGCTGCCTCAACTGTACCCAGACCTACGTTATTTCCAGACTGGGAGTCGTCCAAGAAGGGCCCTGTGAGTACATGTAAGGGTTCCCAAAGGGAGTCAAAAGCATTTACAAAAGTAACTTTACATGAAGAACTAAAAACATCAGACTTTTCAAGATTCATGGGCCACTGGCTCTGACTTCGCACATATCCTCCTTGACTCAGAATGATTCTCTTGTAACTGAGAATGGGGACTTTTCGGAGAAGGGGGTTCCACTGAATGGAGTTGTGCTACAAATCCACCCCACTTTGAGCAAAGTAGGTCCAAGCCAGCGTGTCACTATTTCCCCTGTTTCTGAATGTATATTTGGACTTGATATGCTTGATAACTGGCAGGGACCAGAACATTGGCTTTTTACCTTCAAGTCCGGATTATAATGGCAGGACTTGTCAGGTTTCTCCTTCTTACCAAAATGGTAAACCCAACCAACAAGAGGTCCCTAGAAAATGATGGCGATTCGTGCTCTCTTTACAGTCTTGCAATATGTAGGGATAGTGGTCCTTAATGTATACTTGTTATGAGCTGAATTTTGTCTACTCAAAACGAACATGTTGAAGCCCTAACCCACAGGACGTCTGAATGGAAATGAATTGGGAGACAGGTCTCTGAAGAGGTGATTATGGTAAAATGATGTTATACAGGTGGGCCCTGATCCCATAGGAGTGAGGTCCTTATAAGAAGAAATTAGGACACAGACATACACAGAGGGATGACCTTGTAGGACACAGGGAAAAGACAGGGTCTACATGCCAAGGAAAGAGGCCTCAGGAGGAACCAGCCTTGGCCCCGCCTGAATCTCAGACTCCCAGCCTCCACCACTGCAAAAAACCAATTGCTGTTGTTTAAGCTACGCTGTGTGTGATATTGTGTTATGGCAGCTGTAGCGAACTAAACCAATGCCAATTCAATGAGCCTCTTGGGCTTGGCTGAGGACTGGCAGGTTGTGTGGAGATTTCCTGGATCATGGTGAGCTTACTCATACGGTGTTGCTAATTTCTTTGCTGTTCCACAAGTGGCTTATGTCGACCCTGAAATCTGGGAAGCATCTATGGATACGGGAAATTCTTTTGTGTCACTTTCCTAATCATCACAGCTCGAGTGTTGGAGGCGGACAGTTCAAGAAGCAGGACCTAGTAGGATATGCCATGTATTGCACAGACTTGCCCCCGAAAGCTATTATCGGAAGGATATTTGATCCCCGTCCTATCTTAGGAGACAGACATATTCCTCGCACACAGTTTTGATTCAATCATGGTGATAGGGCCTGTAAAGCAAGAAGAAGCAATTGCCTTGAGAGCCTTGGAGAGAAATGTTAACCAAGGGCAGCAAATGAATATCACACACACAAAATTAAGGGATTGGCTGCTCAGGTAACGTTTTTGTATGATCTGCTGGCTGAGACTTGCCAGGGCATTTGATCTCAGTTGAGAGAAGAGGTGCCCCATTTGCACCCCCACTTTGGGTTTTTGAGATAACATGCATTTCACTTGAGTATAACGTTCTTACTGCATCCACTGAGTTATCTGAAGCACTTCACTGCTTTGGCAGAGACTCGCATTAAGGAAAGGAATTTTTAGCAGGTCGAGGAGGAGGCAGCGTGAGAAGCCATGTTACTTGGCATTGATGACCCGATAGCACCAGTAGAGTTTGCCGAATCAGAACCCACTAGGAGTGTCTACAGGGGGACAAGAGTGAAAGACTCAAGGTTGTGAACGAAGCGTCCCAGAGCAAACCAGCTTCAGGATGGCTTTTTGAGCCCCAGAAGACAGAAAGAGAGGCTCACGTGGAGCTTAATGACCATGCGACCCAGGCCCCCATCAAGAACTGCCCGTCCGCACAATCATGAAGCTGGTGTGGGTCATTTTGCGGAAGGAGAGTAATTGGGACTGAGCGTCCACAGTTTCTGAGGGTGGACGCAGGACCTAAATGTGAAGGAACCGTGTGTGTTCCTCAATCTGCTGCACTGCCTATCCTTCCAAAACCTACACCTAGCGGTCTCACGAGGAGTCCCCATGACCATTTGATCCACAGCAGATGCTCTGCTGGTTTACTGATGACTCCAGAAGCAGACAGCCATAGACTTGTGGCCTGTTGGTGGCTTTCACGTACTTAAAGTGGTGTGGGGGGCTGTCCTCAAGGAGGAAAGTAAGCTTGCCAGTGAGAAGAATTTCACGGAGGACCACTGGGGTCCACTTGCTGAGAGACAGAGTTGGCCACAAAGAAGGATCTATTACTGGTACTAAATACCTCTGTTTCTATTTCCCCTGCAACTTGGCATGGGGTGTTGGTAAGATAAGCTCACCATTTAGCCCATTTAGGAGATGAATGTGAAGTTGGCACTTAGGGGTGGAAGTGACCAACATGAATAGAAGCATGAAGGACCATTAGATATTGGGTTGACTGTTGAGTTGACCGTTGGGTCTTGGGTGTTTGTTTAACCTTGGGGAGCTGAGGCAAGGCTTCTTTCTGGGTTCAAAAATAATTTGGTAGGAATTGCCTTAAGGTGTGGTTAACCATTTCCTCTGGCTTGATCCTTTCTGTGCAATCTTATGACTTGGTTGTCTACCTTCTTGGATATTTAGAAAGATACTACCATGTGAGCACCATTTAAAACTAAATTAATTTTTAAAATTAATCTTGGGGCCAAGCATAACAAGGACATATAAATCTCTAGTGGCTTGTCTAATGGTTCTTTTTTTTAAAAATGTTTTTACATGTTGTTTTGAGAGTGAGAAACTGCGAGTAGAGGAAGGGGCAGAGAGAGAGAGAGAGAGGGAGGGAGAGAATCCCAAGAAGGCCCCACACTGTGCAGAGCCTGACTTGAGGCTTGCTCTCACAAACTGTGAGACCATGACCTGAGCTGAAATCAAAACTGGGACAGTTAACTGACAGAGCCACCCAGGGGCCCCGTGCAATAGTTCTTATTAAAGTATGACTGTGGGGGCGCCTGGGTGGCTCAGTCGGTTGGGCATCCGACTTCGGCTCAGGTCATGATCTCACAGTCTGTGAGTTCAAGCCCCGCGTCGGGCTCTGTGCTGACGGCTCAGAGCCTGGAGCCTGCTTCGCATTCTGTGTCTCCCTCTCTCTCTGCCCCTCCCCTGCTCATGCTCTGTCACTTTCTGCTTCAAAAATAAATAAAGCATTAAAAAATTAAAAAAAAAAGCATAACTCTGTTGTTATTGGATTCATAAACATGTATAAATGAAGGCAATTGGCTTAAGGCACTCCTCCTGTGGTGCCAGAAGGAAGGGAGAATCTAAGGTAAATGGACACACATTTCTACTGATTTCACGAAAGACGTCATAATGCAAGGAGGATCTACATGCACATTGTGCAGGAAAGGTGGTCGGAGAAATGTGTCAAAGAATAATAGTAAAAGAGGTAAGAGGGAGGGAATGGGCAGGAAACAAGGGGGATAGGGGTGAATCTACAGAGGGCTAGTAGAGGGCTTGAATATCCGGGCTTCCGCAGGGAGCCACACTGGTTGGGGCACAGGCGTGTGTTAGTGGGAAAAGCAGCAGAGAATTGCACACATAGTTCTGTGGGCCGTGGCAGTGTTGAAAGAGAAATGGTTTGACATGATCCCTCCCCGAGGGAACTTGACCACTCACCAGCAGGGCAGGAATTAAGGGTGAGGGGCAACAGAAAGTAACGCTTACGGAGACCTCAGTTGTGCCTCGGAAGAGATAAACAAAACCAGCCCTCCGCACACGAAGCGAAGCGTCCCAAAGCTTTTTGTAAGGGAGCAGAGATAAGAGCTTCTTCACTCTCAACAGACCCCAAATGCCAGAGTTTGTTTATGAGAGCGGCAAGGAGGGAAGTCAAGTAAACACTGTCTTTTCTAAAAACGCACACAATGGAAACAGGAACACAGGGACGGCTGCAGAAATGAAAACAGAGTGACAACCCAGGTGGACCCTACTGTTCACAGAGAAGATAAGGGGAAATACTCAAAGCAGAAAAGAGCCTTTCCGAAAGCAGCCAGTGGTTTAGAACAGATTTAGAGAAACCTGAACACGTTCTAAGTGCCCGCCTCAGCGACTCACGCAGAAATCCAAGCTAATCTCTCCAGGAGTAAGCACGGCAGCTTGTGCTGATCATGAAGGTGACCTAGAGCATGGGGACCCCAGGGCGAGGGGGCGGCCCACCCAAGGATGACATTCGAGGGGGGATTTCCTCAGCCCACCGGCCAGGCGATGAGCTAGCTGCAATTCTCTGCTCTCCAGGCCCAAGGGAGTCTGGCAAGGCTGACCACCAGGGTGCACCTGGCATTCACAAATGAGAGTGGTGCCCTCCCTGGGGGTGGGTAGAATACCTACAGCTCAGGCAGTCTGTCCTCACCTACCCCACCTGCCGAATACAAGTCCACCCTGCAGTCATGGGGCAGCAGGCAGATTAGAATTAGATCGTTCCTTCTGGGGTATTTGCAAGTGGTTCCCAGTCGCGGGCACTTCTCACTCTGCTGAGTGCCAGGATAGAAAACCAGAGATGGGGTGCTGTGTGCCAGATGAGCTATCTGGTAAACCTGGAAAATAACCCCATGAGCACGGAGGCTAGAGGCTTCGGTCCTGGGTCCTACTTCGCAGGACCCAGTTCTGATCATCCGCCGTCCCGATTTCTCCCTCCAAGGACGCCAAAAGATCAAAGACCTGCACTTCTTTTTAGATCCCATTCTGGGTACCTGGGACCCTGGAAATCTCTGCTTCAAAGACATTATCTACATCGACTTCTGTGGCCGGTGTCTTGTTCAATGAACCACACACTCAACCACATTACTGTTCTCACTGGTGATCATGTGGCTGCTGTGGGGAATTGATGGAGGATGGGCACCCATGGAGGACAGGACTGGAGTGTGGACGTGTGTTAAGCGGATGGATGGAGTATGGACATCCATGGAGGGCAGGGCTGGAGTGTGGACGTGTGTTAAGGGGATGGATGGAGTATGGACATCCATGGAGGGCAGGACTGGAGTGTGGACGTGTGTTAAGGGGATGGATGGAGTATGGACATTCATGGAGGGCAGGGCTGGAGTGTGGACGTGTGTTAAGCGGATGGATGGAGTATGGACATCCATGGAGGGCAGGGCTGGAGTGTGGACGTGTGTTAAGGGGATGGATGGAGTATGGACATTCATGGAGGACAGGGCTGGAGTGTGGACGTGTGTTAAGGGGATGGATGGAGTATGGACATTCATGGAGGGCAGGACTGGAGTGTGGACGTGTGTTAAGGGGATGGATGGAGTATGGACATCCGAGGAGGGCATGGCTGGAATGTGGACGTGTGTTAAGGAGATGGATGGAGTATGGACATCCACGGAGGGCAGGACTGGAGTGTGGACGTGTGTTAAGCGGATGGATGGAGTATGGACATCCACGGAGGGCAGGGCTGGAGTGTGGATGTGTAAGGCGATGGATGGAGTATGGACTTCCATGGAGGCCAGGACTCGAGTGTAGATGTGTGTTAAGGGGATGGATGGAGTATGGACATCCATGTAGGGGAGGGCTGGAACGTAGATGTGTGTTAAGGGGATTGATGGAGTATGGACATCCATGGAGGGCAGGGCTGGAGTGTGGACATGTGTTAAGGGGTGGATGGACAGTGAGGGTTAGGTGGAAGGTGACTGTGCAGGTGGAGATGTGCCCGTGTGGGTGCTGAAGAGGTGAGGGGCCGGACGTGGAGGTGGAAATCACTACGGGTGTCTCAGGAATGGGCCTGCATCGCACAGCCTTCCCCAAGTGTGAACCGGCCTTGTAGGCTGTTACAAAGGTGTGCTGACAGCTCGGAGCCTGGATCCTGCTTCGGGTTCTGTGTCTCCCTCTCTCTACCCCTCCCCTGCTCAGTCTCTGTCTCTCTCTCTTTCTCAAGAATAAATGAACATTAAAAAAATTTTTAAAAAAAGAAGAAAGTAGTCAGAAGTACGCTTGGGCAGAGTTCTTTGTAGGGTTTCAGGAGACAAAGACATCAAATGCTGTATTTAAGACAGGGTGCTGCCTTAAAACCCAATCCTGGCTGCATTTCAGTTTTGTAAGCAACCCAACGTTGCTGGTGGATTTGGCATATGCTGGACGTGAGGGAGTTAAGAAAGTCAGTGAACCAGATTTCAGGCGATACTGAAGTCTTACAAGCACTGAAGTCTTTTTTTTTTTCTTCCCAGAGAGCAGACAGCATTAAATAGTTTGTTATGAGCTAAAAGAATGTCACGGGAAAAGCATCCCGATCTCTCAAGGCTCACTGGTCATCCAATTTCTTTCTACCTTGGCAAGATGACGGTCTGGCTCATTATTTTCCTGCATATCCCTGTTATCTTGTGATAGGCAAACAATTTATTTTTAAACAAAGGTCAAACAAATTATCAGCTTTGGACGTTTGTGCTCAGGCAGAACATTGATGTGGCTGAATAGATATAATGCACAAGAATTGTAAGGCAAAAGATATGGGGCGACCTGGGAATGACAACCTCTCATTTTTCTTCCTTCCTTCCTTCTGTTCTTTGCCTGCTGTTGACATTTTGTTATATTTGCATCTTTCAAAATTTTTTTTATATTTTTTAATGTTTACTTATTTTCGACCAAGCGACAGATCATGAGCAGGCGAGGGGCAGAGAGAGAGGGAGACACCGAATCCAAAGCCGGGTTCAGGCTCTGAGCTGTCAGCAGAGAGCCCAGTGCAGGGCTTGAACCCATGAACTGCTACATCATGACCTGAGCTGAAGTCAGATGCTTAACCGACTGAGCCACCCAGGTGCCCCTGTATTTGCATCTTTTTAACGGGTACTAGATGTTCCTTCTTTTTCTTCACCTAGCAGACAACAGCACTTTCTTCTATGTCTGCATCGATTGGAGTAATGCTCCAAATAGCACGTTTATTATTTATGTACGTATTATCTTTAAAGGCTGGGAAGAAGGGAAAGGGAGGTTTTAAAATACACTAAAATTCATTTGCACTATTTTTAATAACACTTTTAATTATTCACGAATGTAAACATTATATATGCAAAGGCAAATATCATCCCAAATTACTATCTGGAGTGAATTCTATAGTGGAGGGCATACAGAATGCATGATGCATCCATTTAAATTTAAATTCATGTTATTTATTTCCTTGGATGATTGCACTATGATTTGGTTAATTATTCCCTGTTGTGGCACATTTAACTGGCTTTCTTTCCCTTCTTTGCTTTTATTTAAATCTTGCTAAAAATAAGGCGAAAACAAGTGCATGTGTACGTGGGGACTCTAAATCTGGTCCACTGGTTTTCTCAGAGTCCATTCGCAGGAGTGCTGTTGCTGGATAAAATCATGGTGTTCATTTTGGAGGTGTAGCTATTTTCTTAATTGTCCATCATAACCAAATTGTGGCTATCCTAGGAATTCAAGAATGGTTGATCATCAGAAAATATATGAATATGACTCAATCCATTTACAGAATAAAGGGCAAAAAATACATCTTTAAAAATAGGTCGTTTATTTATTTGTTTATTTATTTATGAGACAGAGGGAGGCAGAATACGACCAAGGGAGGAGCAGAGAGAGGGGGAGACACAGAATCCAGAGCAGGCTCCGGGCTCTGAGCCATCAGCACAGAGCCCGACACAGGCCCCGAACCCACGAACCCCGATATCATGACTTGAGCTGAAGTTGGACGCTTAACCGACTGATCCCCCCAGGCGCCCCTAAAAATAGGTCTTTAAAGTATCTTCTCTCCCCCACCAGGAGACCATAATTTAGTCCATAACACTGTTGTAAAGGGATGTGGGAACGGGCTGTCCTGTTTCCTGGTTGAAAGTGATGCCATGGGCCAGAGAGGGAGAGTTAGAAGGTAAGTACATTGCTTTGGGAAGGTACCTGCACTGATTTCCGAGCCACACGGCTATAGCATAGACCTGGCATCTTTCAGACCTGTGTCTGAGGATGATGGTAACTTTCCTGGCCCAGAGTTTTCCAGAATCTGCAGTGTGTAACACTGAGCATCCTTCTGATGGGTTCATTTACTTGGCCTCGCTCGTTTATGTTACTGTTGGAGAAGTTTATGGATTCTTCCCTATCGTCACCTCCACGGAACGGCAGGAGAAGCCGAGTCTTGGCTTTCGTGTTCCTTCGAAAGTCAGCAGCGTTGTAAAATCTGTGTTTTCGCCCTTGAGAGAGCAGAGGAGGAACATTCCAGAACTTTACAGAAAATTGTGCCAGATGCAATCATGAGTGTCAGGTTCTTTGGCCTTTTGGCCCCAGAATAAGGTTTGTGAAAGCAAACTAAAATATAGGGAATACACTCTGGTTTTCTTTGTTTTCCCCAATATTGACCTTATTACTATGTTGTAGTTGAAAGCCCTCCTTGGGGTGCCTGGGTGGCTCGCTCCGTTAAGCATCTGACTGTGAGTCAGGTCATGATCTCGCGGTTCTTGAGTTCGAGCCCCGCGGCCGCAGAGAGAGAGGCGAACGCAGGATCCGAAGAGGGCTGTGTGCTGATCAAAAATAAATAAGCATTTTTAAAAAAGTACTCTTTATATTAAGTGCATGATTTCATAAAAGGGGAATTTCGACCTCAGATATTTAGTTTAATGCGCTATATTTTGCATTGTTTTTCCTTAAAGAGTTAAGTTCTCATTTTATTCAAACATACATATATATTTCAGAAGCCATGAGAACTATATATATATATAAATATGTGCTATGTATAGCTATATAGTATAATAATATATTATGTATAAGCATGTAGTACAATATATCTCATATAAGTACATATTTATGTAAATACAGATATAAAAATATATTTATATAATCTATAAATCTTTTTATATATAATTTATAACTTATATAATCTATAAATCTATATAACTGTATATAATAGGTTATATAAATATTTATATAATAGAATATATAACATACATATATAAATCTACATTCCTAAATGTACATATATATATATTCTTATATATATATTCTTAAATAATATCTAAATTAATTTGAAATACCTCAGTTCTCCATTTTATGCTATTATTATCATTCTTCTGTAACAAGTTGGAAACTTGAGGCCAGCTTTGTCGGTCTGTTTGTTTTTCAAGGCGCAGTAGTCACTGAAATGGCAAGTTTTCTGTCTTAAATACTGCATTTTCTCCCTAATCTGTCAAGTGACCTTTTTTGGAAAACACACATCCCGAACGCCTTTGAAAGCCCGAGACAGCATCGTCTCGCTATGTTTTTTCAGTGTCCTTCGTCTGAGCCACTTAAATGTCTGTCAGGTGGCTCTAAGTGGAGGCACGTGCAAGGCCCGGATTCCCCGACCGTCAGAGTTGAAATCGCAGCCACATGGCACACAGGGGAAGGCGGGTCCACAGGGTGAGCCACAGGTAGGGGCTGTGGGTGATGAGCTCAGATCTGCAGCAGAAAAGCCTGTAACGAAACGTGAAATTGCAGCATCACACCTGTCGTGACAAGCAGCGGGCCCTTAGGGGACAGACCAGCTTTCCCGGGGATGCCACTCAAGGACGGGATTGTTGGTCTGGGCACAGAGGAGACATGCTGGTGGGTTTCCCTGCAGAGCCTCAGGAGCAAATACCACCAGCCGGACACCGTCCCCGTAGAGAACGGGCGCGTGTGGATGCCTGTAGGGTCCTCTTCCTACGGAGCCGGTGCAAGGAGGGCATTTACACGGCACGGATGGGGAGCACTGACATGATGTCGATTGTGCGTTCTCTGACCTAAGTCTCAGACACCCTGATTCGCCACGTCGTTGGGAATGTAACCAGAGTCTAGGAGTCGGCACGGAAGGATGGGAAAGAAGGATTTATGGAGATACATTACAAACGCCTGATGTTTGTAGTTACAAGGAAGCCTTTCTTAGAAACATGGAGTAGTTTTCTTGAACGGGAGACTTGTTATATATAGTGTATGTGTTCACGTCTGCCTCTCAATCTCTTATTTCTAAAAATTTGTGCCGACGGGAGCTCCAGTGACAGAATATGACTACTCGAACATTGCGGATGGAGGCAAGTCTTGCCCCAAATTCATGTGTGGCAGTCCTAACCTCTGAGACCTCAGGATGTGTCTATATTTGGAGGTGGGGTCATTTTAAAAGGGGATTAAGGTAAAATGAGGTCATCAGGATGGCCCCTGATCCCGTAAGACTGGGGTCCTTACAAGAAGAGGAGATCAGGACACAGACACGCACACAGGGATGACCACGTGAGGACACAGGGACAAGACGACCTCTACACGCCAATGAGAGAGGCCTCACGAAGAGCCAGCCTCCGCCCCTCCTGGGTCTCACACTCCCAGGCTCCCAAACCGTGGGAAACCAATGTCGGTTGTTTAAGCTTGTACTCCATCGTATTGAGTCATGGCACCCCAGGAAACTAATAGACACTATTCTATTTCTCAGTACAATTCTTGAACCCCTGATATTTCACCTAGAGAGGCAAACCTTGACCATATTCACCGGTATGCAAAATTTCTCTAATAAAGGGTCTTGCATGTTTGTGCATTAAATTTAAAAAGGGATGCAAAGAGAAACATAAAAGAGGTTTTGCATAGATTGTACTCTGCATATACTAGGGCTTTTGTGTGGCTTTCCTCCCCCCCCCCCATTTTTAATGGGGTTATATGTGTTTTTATTACTGAGATGTGAGAGTTCTTTATATGTTCTGGACATAAATCCCTCATCAGATCCATGATCTGCAAATACTTTGCGAGGTTTAAACAGCTCTGATGTGCAGAAAACACTTCAGCCCCATTTCTGTGTCTAATTTAAACTGTAGTGAGCCATATAGTTTCTATTTAGCTATGGCTGAACTTTTCTGAACCCAGTTGGTCTCCTGAAAGCGTGACATTTTCCATAGATCTGCAGAGGTCTTGGGCTGACCTTGGGGTTAAAGTCTGCCATGGGATATATGGATCCTCTCTCTACACAGTTACTAACGAGAACAGAGAAGACGGAACACCACTGAAATATTTCTGTGATTTTTAAGTGTTCTCCTAAAAAGCTCTGATAGCTGTCAAGAATATTTTAAAAGATGGCATATTTTCTATAAACCAGACGTAGAAACATCACTGCCACAGGAAGACTGGGAGAATGAGGCTGGCTGACATTGATGTAGCAAATGATTGAAAGAATTGTTAGTTTATGTATACATCTGAGATATATATATATATATGTATAGTGAATATACAGAGCATACATACAGTATATACAGTGTTATATGTTACAATACTTTATGTGCTATTTTTACACTTAGCAAGTGCATAAACAATTGTTAGTATGTGTATCTGATACATAGAGTGTATATACAATGTATATAAAGTACAGTACTTTACATTTAGCAAGTACTTAAAGAATTGTTACTATATATATGTGATATACATGTAGTGTATATACAGTATATATATATATATATACAGTATATATAAAGTACTTTATGTACTATTTTGACATTTAGCAAGTGCTTAAAGAATTGTTACTATATATATGTGATATACATGTAGTGTATATACAGTATATATATATATATATATATATACAGTATATATACAGTAAAGTACTTTATGTACTATTTTGGCATTTAGCAAGTGCTTAAACAATTGTTACTATATATATGTGATATACATGTAGTGTATATACAGTATATATATATATATACATATATATATACAGTATATATAAAGTAAAGTACTTTACTATTTTGACATTTAGCAAGTGCTTAAAGAATTCTTAGTATATGTATCTGATATGTATATATCATATATATGTATATATAATATACACACATGTATAATAGTGTGATAGATAATAATTATGTTATAGTATATATCATATATTATGTAATTATTTTATATTATACTATTATATATGAATACACTACTATATATAATATGTGTAGTATGTACAGAATAATTTGTATAATATACATACAGAGTATATGTTTAATACCTATGTAATATATATATGTATATATAGTGTAGTCATTATTCCTGCTTGGATAGTCTATTAAATATTTTTTTCAATGTTTATTTATTTATTTTGACACGGAGAGGGGCAGGGAGGGGCAGAGAGAAGAAGAGAGAGAATCCCAAGCAGGCTTCGCACAGTCAGCACAGAGCCTGACGCGGGGCTCGACCCCATGAACCATGAGATCATGGCCTGAGCCGAAACCAAGAGGCAGATGCTCAACCGACTGAGCCACCCAGGCGCTCCAAGCCTATTAAATATTTAACAAAGCTGCTTGTGCATTATACATGATGGTGTAGGATTTACTCTTTCAGTTGAATATTGATAAGAAATGTACTTTACTTGGAAAATATTTATATTTCCCATCCTGTCCAATACCTGAGAGGGTAGAACACATTTTGGAAGGAATAATTAAGTAAAATATTGATAATTACCATGCTATTTTCATTGTTCCTCTATAGTAACTAAAGACTTTTGCAGCCAGAGGCATTTCTTTCCTATTCCTTCTCTCTCTGTCTCACACTCTCTCTTTTCTTCTTTCTTTCCTTCTTTCTCTCTTTCTTTTGCATTTTATTTTTATTTCATTTTTTTCCTTGAGATTTTGTTTTTAAGTAATCCCTATACCCAAAGTGGGGCTCAAACTCATGACCCTGAAATCAAGAGTCACATGCTCTACCCACTGGGCAAGCCTGGTATCCCTCAGGAGGCATTTTAATTTTTTTAAAGCATGTTTATTTTTTAGAAAGAGGGAGAGAGAGAAATAGAGCAGGGGAGGAGCAGAGAGAGAGGGAGACACAGAATCCCACGCAGGCTCCAAGGTCACATATTATAACTTGTTTTGTTTTGTTTATTTATTTATTTAAAATATTTATTATTTTTTACATTTTTTATTATTTGAGAGAGAGAGAGAGCAGGGGAGGGGCAGAGAGAGAGGGAGACCCAGAATCCGAAGCAGGCTCCGGGCTCCGAGCTGTCAGCCCAGAGCCCGACGCGGGGCTCGAACTCACAGACCGTGAGATCATCAGCCGAGCGGAAATCAACAGTCGGATGCTTAACCAAGGGAGCCACCCAGACGCCCTGCTAAGTTTCAAATTTCTGAATTGAGATGTCAAAGTACCTGGGTGTCTCTATGGAAAATCCTCCTCAACTTTAACCTGTGATAAACATTTCTTAATTGGAAAGGGGGACGCAAAGGCAGACTTCCGGCGTAAATTGATATGAACACGGCTAAAAAAAAAAAAAAACAAAGAGAGAGAGAGAGAGAGCAAAAAAGATAAAGGGTGATCAGCTTGCCGTTGCAGCCATGAAGACAGAAAAGGGGAAATACTCGTTAAATACTTGTTAAAGCAACGGGATCTCAGCGTATTCCTAACCAATCTCAGAAAATATGTATCAGTAAGTGCCACCAATTATGAGGCAAGAAAATTACATGTTCTCAACATAAGAGAAACACAGGGTTTCCTACGTGGGCAAAAGTCCATCGTCGATCTTTTTAACAGTTTGTCCCTGTGGCCAGGAGGGATGCAAAGTCAGTCAACCGGAGTTGAAAATTAGGAATGGGCTGGGGGGCGCCTGGGGGGGCTCAGTCGGTTGAGTGTCTGACTTCAGCTCAGGTCACGATCTCGAGGTTTGGGAGTTCAAGCCCCACATTGGGCTTTGGGCTGACAGTGTGGAGCCTCCTTGGGATTCTCTCTCTCTCCCTCTCTCCGTGCCCCCTCCCCGCCACTCATTCTGTCTCCCCCACCCAGGTGCCCTGAATTTCATTTTTTTTAATGGCCAGAAACAAATAAGACACATCCATTTCTCAAAAAAAAAAAAAAAGCCGTTCTTTTCCAGAAGAGACAGATACATGGCAATCATCTGCTTATGGCTTTTTATCATGGCCCCTGAGGTGATGCAAGTCCCTGGGTTGCTTGGTTTTTTTTTTAAGTCCTCAATGTCGAACTCGAACTCAGAACCCCAAGATCAACAGTCTCACACTCCAGGGACGGAGCCAGCCAGGTGCCCAGCAACTGGGTGTCTGATTCCAGTTTTTCTCTTCTGGAAAAGAATGGATTTTTTTTTTTTTTTTTTTTTTTTTGAGAAATGGATGTGTCTTATTTGTTTCTGGCCATTAAAAAAAAATAAAATTCACGGCACGTGGGTGGGGGTAAGCACCTAGCTATTGATTTCGGCTCAGGTCGTGATCTCACAGTTCGTGAGTTCGAGCCCGGACTCAGTTCTGTGCTGACAGCTCAGAGCCTCCTTGGAATTCTCTCCTTGTTTCTCTGCCCCTCCCCTGCTCGTGTGAGCTGTGTACCCAGAGGACGTCTCATGTGTGATCGTGTCCCCAACAGGCAAACCCACGGACACAGATATCAGATTCATGGTGGCCAGGGGCTGAATGGTGGGGGGTGAAAGTGTTGATTCCATCTACCACGGGTGAAATATAGTGCAACATTAGCTCGATATGTGTCCATTAAAGCTACCACTTGGGGTTCAAGGTGCTTTTATGTTGAAACATAAGATATCTAGTTCGCTCTTCCAAAGGTGTTACACTAACATATTTTTTCACCTGGGAATGGGAACAATTTGACCTTTGCGTCATCCTATTTTCGGAATTGCAACATATATGGAAAGTTGCCTGTTCAGTTTCGCTCTGCGTCCTGATCCTCTCCAGGGAGAGACTTCAGAATCTGCAATTAACCTCCCAGAGGCCCAGGTCAGCGGGTGAAGACAAAAGGGCATAAATAGAAATGATAAGGTTAGACGTTTGCAAAAAATCGTGGAACGGACAACCAGATCCCAGACTTTGGTCCCACACGACTATCCCGAAGGTTTTGCAGAGAATTTCTGGTAAATGTAATCAATGTACTCACTCTGTAATAAAGATTCTTGCCATTAAAACAAGAACTCAGGGCCACCTGGGTGGCTCAGTCGGTTGAGCATCCGACTTCGGCTTGGGTCATGATCTCAGGTTCATGAGGTCGAGCCCCATGTCGGGATCTGTGCTGACAGTTAAGAGCCCGGAGCCTGCTTCGGATTCTGTGTCTCCCTCTCTCTCTCTGCCCCTCTCCACCTCATGCCTCTATCTCAAAAGTAAATAAACATTAAGAAAAATTTTTAAGTAAAATTCACAGTCAGATTGTTACAAAATAATTCTTCCGGCCTCCACTCTATCAGGCACAACTATCTGTATCAAATTCCGGGAATCCACACGGATTTCATACTTTGTCAGTATGTTGCATCCATTATCGTTTCCTGTGACCATCATCTTTCTTATTACGTGGTTGTCATTTAAAATGAGGTTTTAGATATCATCGAATTGCTACGATTGATGGATTCTATCTGGAAATGGCTTCGCAAGAGCCTCAGAGAGCCCAGGAGGTTGGAGTATTCCGTATTCCCGGACAGTTAATGACTACAAATTGGATCAGGTTATTGCCCTGCTTGGCGATGTTTTCGTAGGCACTTTCTTCATGAACTAATTGCATAGGCAAGCTCATTGGGAAGCGGGCATAGAAACAAGATAGCCAAGTCAACATTTTATGGATCAAAATCATATTCCCTGGCGAGAATCCACAATTAGGGTAGGTTTTACACGATACGGAAGTCTTGGAAGACGGGACCAGCTTTATCAACGTAAACATATGGTTAACTTTCCATCATACACAACCGAGCTATGTATTAACACCATGATCTGTGTATGGGGCAAAGACTACATTTCTAAGAGGTGTGTGTGTGTGTGTGTGTGTGTGTGTGTGAGAGAGAGAGAGAGAGAGAGAGAGAGAGCGAGAGCAGGGAAGGGGCAGAGAGAGAGAGGCACAGAATCGGAAGCAGGCTCTAGGCTCTGAGCTGTCAGCACAGAGTCCAACATGGGGTTTGAACTCATGAACCATGAGATCGTGACCTGAGCCGAAGTCGGACGCTTAACCGAATGACCGACCCAGGCACCTCGAAAGACCCCAAGAAGTGCCCTCCTTAATGCCCATCACCCATCTAGCCCATCCCCCCTCCCCTTCAGGAACCCTCAGTTCGTTTCCCATATTTAAGAGTCTCTTATGGTTTGCCTCCCTCTCTGTTTTTATCTTATTTTTCCTTCCCTTCATAAAGAAATTGGGAAAAGTAGAAAAAAAGCAATAAAAAATAGATTCTAGGGGTGCCTGGGTGGCTCAGTCAGTTAAGTGTTTGTCCAACCTTGGCTCAGGTCATGATCTCACGGCTCATGAGTTCAAGCCCCACGTCGGGCTCTGTGCTGACAGCTCAGAGCTTGGAACCTGCTTGGGATTCTGTGTCTCCCTCTCTCTCTCTGCTCCCTCCCCACTCATACTCTGTCTCTCTCTCAAAAATAAACATTAAAAAATTAAAAAATATATATTCCAAATTCAATGAGTTTGGAACCAATGCAAGAAAACTAAATGGACCTTTTGGGAAAGATGGTCTTTCAAGCAGACTGATGGGCAGGGCTGGGGACAAGGCGGGGAGGACACAGACAGGATCTCCAGCAGCCTTGGGACACCCGGCTTCCTTCCTGAGAGGGATCTTGGGGAGCACACAGTGTTATATGGGTACACCTGACCCCCACTTTCAGATCTGCGTGGAGCCCTGGAATCTGGGGCACATTTTCTCGCCTGCAGTCTGCAGCATACCCTGATTCCCTAATCTTGCTCAGCATAGGGAACATGTCCCTGGAAAGCAGACCCTGCCTGGTGCACAGGGATGCAGAGAATGGGGTTGGCATCACAGCACTCAGCCTCTTCCTGTAAACACGGCCCTTTTCCAGCTGCCTATTGAATCTGAGCTTTTCTAGAAAAAGTCAGTAAATAATAGCATGAATCGATGGGCTGCAGAGTGAGTCCTGTGTCTACGATGCTGGCTTTCATAGGTAACGGAGTTATGAGATCTTTATTCAGGGCAAGCAACACTTTGGTTCTGGGCCAGAGAAAGAAATTGCTAGAACTGATATGTCAGGAGTAAAAATGAACGTGTAAGTACAGTGTCGACATCGAAACGCCCCGAGACCCACAGGGAGGGAACAGGGGGTTTAAGCCCATGATGATGGGGAAGCTTCAAGGATGTAGGGTTTGCATGAACAGCAAGGGGCACTGCAAAGGAGGTAAATGCGACCAGTTGTCCATGAGATGGGACGGGGTGGGGGATCACCGTGCAAGTGCCATCGGTCAGTTGATGAACAGGTTCCGGCCAGGATACCCTGGGAGACAGGATGAGTGGTGACCCCTTTGGAACATTGTAGGTGTTGATTTGGGCGGTGGGAGATGACGTTATACGGACATGGCTCTAGAGCCTGAGGTCCGTCAGTTGAGAGTCACTTTAAGCTAAAGGAGAGGACATCATGAAAAATGGATACACGGTGTGCTTGGGTGGCTCACTCCATTAAGCATCTGCTTCTTGATTTTGGCTGAGGTCATGGTCTCAGGGTTCGTGAGTTCGAGCCCTGCGTCGGACTCTGCTCTAACACCATGGAACCTGCTTGGGATTCTCCAACCCAGCTAGTAAGGGGAAGGGGCAGAGTTTGAGCCAGGACGGTAAAATTCAAGGCTCTGCTCTTAACTATGTTTTCTTTATCACCGTAAAGATGAACTGGGGACATGGCGGGGGGCAATTTACACAGTGTTTTATTACCTGTGCACAATTACTAGAAATCTTGCCGTGAGCTGTCCAGTGTTTCTACCAGGTCCCAAATTACAGAATTACTGTGTTCTTTAAATTACCAGGAGCTTTGAAAACATCTCAGGGAGTAGCAGTTGTATGCAGGCTTTCTTGAGTTTAGAGTAGACAACCCATCTTTTTAAAAATATTGAAAATTTTACTCAAAGTAATATTTCAGTCCTATTGAATACACTAAAAACAAAAAAGGGAATCAGTACATTGAAAACCTGGAACAACGACTGATGTGTTGTGTTAACTAACTGGAATTTAAGTAAAAACTAAAACAAAAAGAAATAAAAAAGAGAGTGGATGTGTGTTGTAAGGGGAACAGAGCCTCCTACGGGTGTCCCCCTTGTGTGTCCGCTGGACAGGTGAGTTCACCTGGGATCCTCAGATGTGTGTTTTCCATATGCCTTCTGTGTAGATTGTACCAGCTCTCCACAGCTCCCTCACCTTGGATGTGACTTCCACAATAAGGTCTACGGAAGGGACAGGGGAGGGCGGGATTCCCCATCTCAGCTCTGTCTCTTCATGGCTGAGCATTTTGGGATCACATTCCCCCTCCCCTCGGAGCCTGCAGAGAATTTAAATGAGATAATATGGGACGCTAATGGGCATGCCCACAAACACCACTGGTTACTGTGGTTTGAAATACATTTCTACTTGCTGGGATGAGCCCCGGGTGTTATACGTAGGGGATGAATCATTGGAATCTACTCCTGAAATTGTACCACTGTGTGCTAACGATCTTGGATATAAATTAAAAAATGAATAGATACTAAAAAAAATTTTTTAAAGGAAAAAAATAAGGGGGGCCTGGATGGCTCAGTCGGTTAAGCGTCCGACTTCAGTTCAGCTCATGATGTCACAGCTTGTGGGTTCGAGCCCCGTGTCGGACTCTGGGCTGACAGCTCGGAGCCTGGAGCCTGCTTTGGATTCTGTGTCTGTCTCTCTCTCTCTCTGCCCCTCCCCTGCTTATGCTGTGTCTCTGTCTCTCAAAAATAAATAAACATTAAAATTTTTTTTTAATAAAATAAAAGAATAAAAAAAGAAAAAAAAAGAAAAAATAGAATATATTTCTGTATCTCTCTTCTGTCCCTCCTACAACATAAGCCACTGTCTGCGGGACAGACATTGGATATCCCTTAGATGCCTCCTTGTGGTTTCCTCCCATATTAGGAAACTCCCCCAAATATCTGTTCCTGACAGATCATAGCCGGCACTTACGAAGAGACACCAGACAGGTCGGGTGCTCTGAACACACGGGGTACAGAATTACACCAGTGCAGCAAGGTCCAGAGGCTCTCGGGGACGTCCTGTTTACTTTTCATAAAAAACATACAAAACTGTCACTGGAGGGAGCTTTTCACTCAGTAGGGAAAATGTCTATTTGGTTATTTAGAGATCTCTCGACTACATTCACTGCTTTTCTTTGTACTGCTTTTCTTTGCACTGTTTTTCTTTGTACCGAGTGACCGAAAAGGCAGGAATACGTGTCTGAATTAATTTAAATACTCAATAATATTTCAATCAGTATAATTCATTTTAATTATGTAATATCATTTATTTATACTTATTTAAGTTTTCTTTTTTTTTTTGAGAGAGAGAGACAGAAGCAGTGTGAGTGGGTGAGGGGCAGAGACAGAAGGAGAGAGAGAGAGAATCCCAAGTGGGCTTTGTACTGTCTGCACAGAGCCTGATGCGGGACTCAGACCCATGAAGCCACGAGATTATGAGCTGAGCTGGGGTCGAGTCAGATGCTTAACTGACTGAGCCACCCGGGCACCCCATTTATTACTTATTGAATGATATCAATCATTTCATCTGAAATTAATTTTAATACTTTCTTGACCATTAATAGTACTTTAATTGTATTATTTTAGCGACTTGATCATTTAATTCAAGTATTAATTAATCAAAATATCTATTTTATACTATCTCCTCTATATTAGAAAATGCTTATGTAATATGGAAATTGTGAAATATGAAATTATAATTATGAAAATCCTTTGTAATGGCATTATTGATGGTATTAATGATTAAAATATTTACTTGTCTGTTTATCTTCTAACATTTTCTAAAATGTACAATTTAGCGGTATTAGGTCCTCCATTCACAAAGCTATGTAAGCATCACCACTACAGAGGAAAACATTTTTAATTGAAGGGGACATTGAAAAAAAAAACGAATATTTTAGGTTTTTTCAAAGTCAAAATTGCATTCGGTGATAATCAAATGCCGCCCTCATTAGCTTTCTAGTTGGTGAGATCTCGTTCGTGTCACACAAAGCCCATTCCTATGAGCCATCAGTGACCACGTGTCATGAATGTCCAAGGCCCATGACCAACGTCTGATTAGGAGGAAGGTGACCTAAGTCCCAACTTGTACCTGAAGTGAAGGACACGGAGGGCAGCTCAAAGTTCTCCTCTTTGGGGTGGCAGGAGCTGGGGTTTGATTTATCCTAGGATAGAAGTTCTAAGTTTGCATAATTCCTTAGGCCCAAGAGAAAGACGGCAGGATGTAGGAGAACATTCCATGCCTTGCCTCCCCCACATTGTAAGTTGTTGAAATTATCTCTGGGGAATACAATGGTCTACATGCTGCGTGCATATGAAGACATTTCTTCACAGATAAAAGCGGGATCGCCCACAGCGAGTGGCCTTATTAGGAGGTGCGATTTCCCAAGTGTCCCTTGACCTGCCTGGGAAGTTTTATTCAGAAAAAGGGCCATGAAAAAGTTTATTTTGAAAATCACACCCCACTAAGAAACGAGCGTATTTCCCAGAAAAGTGCTTCAGTGTTTGGGTTTACAAAGAGATGTATAAATTTATTTCTTGGTCTTATATTGGACACTGTTTTATGTGTCTCATCTTGCTTCAGGATACATTAAAAAGTAATGAATGCCTTTAAAATTCGAATGTAGTGAATTAAAAGACACTGGAATTGTATAGCTATTGACTTTTAGCTTTTATGTGCTGATTCCCGGCAATTAAACTTTCCTCATTTGACCCTGTTCTAAAGGATTAAACAATGAAATGTAATTGTGTGAAAACGTTATAACATTAAAATACATAGAAAATATCAAATTATTAAGATATGTTTCATATTTTCTGAAGTTGCTTTTTTCCCTAAAGTATACTAAAATCTATTAAAAGGAAAAGATATAACACAAATTCTAGTTCCTACATATTAAATCTTATAACTTGAATTATTTAAGTAAATTTGTGAGTTTCAATCTATGTTTTCAAAATGAAATTTCATCTACCATTTAACCTTCTCCTGGTGGCTAAAATAAGGAATAATAATATATATTATGTGTATATATTATAACATATAGGTTATATATTACGTATATACAACATATACTTTATATAGTATATATACTAGTAAACAATATTAAAAAACCATTATATAGTGTGATACATATATGTATTATGCATATATGCATGTATCCTTATGCATATATTGTTATGCAAATACATATGCACAGCATTATGCATATACAAATACGTGTTATATCACTATATCACTATGCATATAGATATACACACCATTATGTACATATGCAAACACATATCATCATGCACACACATACAGCACCATTATGCATATATAAATACCTATAACATGCAAATACGTATATGCACATATGTATCAAACCTTTGATATGAAATATAAATGTTTAAATATTGAGATCGCTATATATGTCTAGCACTGCGTGCATATACATATTTTCCATGTAATACATATGGAACTACACATGCATGACTTTTTGAAATATTGTTCTATGCTTACTGTAACACATTTGTCGGTGGCCTTGCCAGCTTTCGTGAACACCCCATGAATCAGGGACAACATCTGTAGCCACAATTTGGAAGACGCAGAGAAGAGATTAGCGCATGCTTGGCGGTGCTGGGGAATGATGTTTTTTACTCAACAATCTTCTGCATCGGGACTTGGCAAGCTTTTTCTGTAAAGAGCCAGAGAGTAAATATTGTCAGCTTCAGCCTAGGAGGTAAAATCGAGGATATTACGTGGGTGTTTATACAGCCTTTTGTGGTGCAGCCATCTACCGGTGGAAAAGCCGTTCCTAGCCATGGCTTGCACACGCTCATTCTGTAGTCGCTCTGGGAGGAAGTGTTTGAGAAATTAATGCATTTTTTCACTCACAGAAGCAATTCTGCAACTCAAATCTGTCCACGCCTCAAAGCAGCGTCTGCCTTAGCAAGAGCAAGGCTGTAACCCACAGACCTTGGGGCCATTAGCATAAGTCACCTTCGAGTTCAGGAACATAGGTCAATTCTTGGGGAAGTTTCTGGGGACATGAAAGGTGTTAGTTGTGGGAACAGATAGTTCAGGCTGCATTTAGTCTCTGCCAGAGGTGAGACCTAGATCTTGCATGACAGGGTGTCCAATGTGTCCCTTATTAACTCTGTGTGTTTATTG